>NC_062549.1:67078364-67381394 GCF_016906955.1 Phacochoerus africanus
ATCAAGAGACCTTCCTTGAGCCCTGGATCTAGGTTCAGTTTTCCTGGTTAGGTGCTAGGTGACAGCACACTGTAACCCTCCTTACAATTATGACTGATTTTCTGATTCCATCTCGCTTAGCAGACGGTGAGTTCCGTGAGTGTAATGCTTACATTTGTCTTGTGCGCCATAAACAGGCATCTCAGAACTGAACTGTAGTTTCAAAAGCAAAAGACTGAGAGCCACCAGCTTCCTGGGTTTTAGTCAAGGCGTCCCAATAACTCATGTCATGCTGGGCAAGTCACTGTCTTTGTCGCTTTTAGTAAAATGTGGAATGTGGATTACATAATCTCTACGCTTTCCTCTTCCTCAAAAACTATAACCTATCTACTTATTCTACTAGCAGGGTAGTAATCTGAAGAGACTAAAAATGAATACTACCACTGGTTACTAATTTTACTGGGTTAAATGTAAGAATAGAGATGGGACATCTGAAATCACATCTGGAGTTCCTTGGTGGCTCAGTGGGTTGAGGATCTGATGTTATCTCTGCTGGGACGTGGCCAAAAAAAGTTACATCTTATAAATATAACCTCACCATTAGAATAGGAGCTATCTGATCTGCATATTAAACTGTGCTTTCAAGTCCCTTGTCAAAAGCTATCTACTCAACAACATGCTAACACACAGTAGGACTCTCAATGGAACTGGAGTGAAGTGCAGGAGGCTATTGGCAAAATTATTAACACATTTGACAGTGATCTGTAGTGAAAAGACCTAAACACTGAAAGACAGGAAGGCATTTAGAGAATTCTAACTGAGAGATCTACCACTCGGTTTACTAACAAAGAAACTGTGACCTGGAGACTTAGCTTGGACAGACCTAGGATTTAAGGCCAGATGCAAACTTTCACTCAGATATTCTTTTCTGCTACAGTCGCAGGATAACAACCTCAGGTGAGGCTCCCACTGTGCACACAAAGGCAGGGAAATACATTTTATGAGGTCACAGTATCCACTGCTATAAGCAGCTATGCTTCTCTTGCCTTCTTTCATTTTAACCAATTGCTCCTTCATTCAAAAATATGAAGAGTGGCATCTATTCCAGCTCCTGTGCTAAGTGCTGAAGACCTGTACCCTTGCCCTCATGGAATTCGTGGTCTAGTAGGGGACACAGGTAAAAACAATATAATATCACCCTTATATATAACAATTATATGATTACAATGATCTGTAATACATATATATATATACACACACACATATATATACATATGTGTATATATATATACACACATGTAACTCATATATATGTAACAATTACATAATAAATATGATAGATAGACAGACAATTAGAAATTTTAGTAAGTGCTGTGAAGGAAAGTGGACAGCGTGAGGTCATGTTATCACGGGAGCAATTAGGCAGAGAAGAGGGGAGATTCCCTCTGCCGTGGGACTGGTTTCCCGCAGCTGCCATGTATCTATCTCAATGGAAATGTCTGCCTATGCCCTCTCCCATGGGCTCAGAAGGGGGGTGTAACCACATGTCTGAATGTGTGTGAATACTTTCAAAGAGTAAGTGGCCCTTCTTTGATAAGAGCCTCCCTTAGGGAAGGAAGAGCCTTATGAAAGCAGTGCCGTCATCCACCCTGGGGCGTCCCTAGGAGAGGGGGAGAGGGTGGGGGACTCCAGAGTCAAAGTCCTGGAAATACGCTCAATGTATTTGAAGATCAAAAATGTGCTGGCAGACAGCATGCCCTGCTAGTTAATGGTGGACTCCTTCTGTAATGCAGACCTAAAATGAGCAAGGCTGAACACTAGTATTGACCGTGGCGGGCACACAAGAACACTGATCGATCGTGCCATACAGTAGTAAAGGGCCCTGGAAAGGTAGACCCGGCATCATTTTAAGCAACATCAAAGGAAACACTGAGCTCATTCTTTCTTTTTGCTTTTTAGGGCTGCACCCATGGCATATGCAGGCTAGGGGGTCTAACTGGAGCAACAGCTGCCGGCCTACACCACAGCCACAGCAATGCAGGATCTGAGCCACATCTGCAACCTAAACCACAGCTCACAGCAAGGCCAGATCCTTAACCCACTGAGCAAAGCCAGGGATTGAACCTGCAACTTCATGGTTCCTAGTCAGATTCGTTTCCACTGCACCATGACGGGAAATCCTACATTCATCTATTTTGGAGAAGCTCACAAGGAAAGACAAAAGCTCTTTTCCAAAAACTAAAAATCGCCGATTATGCAATAAAGGAACGTATAGGGTGTGGGATGGGGGGTGGGAATGAGTTGGGACAAACAATGTGTGAGACCTCTCTTGGATAGCATAGCTCAGGCTCCTATCCTGCTTCATTCTTTCATCCAGCAATGGTCTATCCAGGGCTCTGAAACCAGACACTGCTCTAGGCACCTTGGGAAACAAGGATGAACAAAGATTCCTGCCTTTTGGGCGGTTATATTCAATGAGATGAGAGGCAAATAATAAACATAGTAAGTCAATTATATCATGTTAGATGATGATAAATGCAATTGAAAACACAGCAAACAGGGTAAAAGGTTTGGGAGTTTCAGAGGTGAGGCGAAGAATGAATTGCCAGTTGTAACTGGGTGATCAGGGCAGGCCTCACCGGGAAGCTGATGTTTCAACAAAATGTAAAAGGAAGGGGGGTTGGGCATGTGGACGCCTCGAGGAGAAGCCTTCCTGGCAGAGGGCACATCCCCTGCAAAGCCCCATGGGTGGTGTGTTCAATGAGCATCAAGAAGACTAGCGTGGCCAGAGCAGGGGGGTGGTGGGGGGGAGAGAGAGGAGGAGGGATTGGACAGATATTGGGCAGAAGGAGGACACAGATCACAGAGGACCTTGGAGGCCCCTGGAAGGACTTAGCTTTCACTGTGACTGAAGTTCACAGACATTTAGAACAGACGGCAGGTGAGCAAGGGTGAAAGCCAGAAGGCCACCCATGGGAATGATGTCAGTGGCCCACCCTAGGCTGTCAGAAACAGAGGCAGAGAGAAAAGGCTGCATATTTTGAAGGTAGAGCCCAGAGACTGGTGCAATGAACGCATTCAGGGTCTTTAGACTGAGCAGTGAGGAGGATGGGTCTAATTCTGAGAGAGAAAACAGCAGATCGTGAAGGGGTGACATCGGGAGTTCATTTTGTGCATGTGAAGCTTAAGATATTTTTAGACCCAAACGAAGAAGTCGGATGGGCCAGGAGACAATGAGATCCCCAGGGAGGGTGGGAGCAGAGAAAGAAAAAGAGACCAGGTCCTGAGCCCTGGGACATTGCTATATGAGGAGTTAGAAGAAAAAGGCAGAACCAGCATGGGAGTCTGTTAATTAACCTCCAAGAAGACAAAACTGGCATAGGGAGTGTCACAGAAAACTGCTCAAGAGAGGTACAAGGTCAACTGCATCAGATGCCACAAGGTCTACAGTCATGACAGTGAATGAGCTTTGGCAAGATATAGGTCACCGGTCACCTAAGAGCGAGCCTGTGGAAGGGACCAGAGCCCAACTTGAGCATGCTGACAATGAAAGGTGAGTGACACAGCAGGTGTGGACAGTGAGTGTGGGTAGCTCTTTTCAGGACAGAGATCAAAGAAATGGAACAGGAGGTAGATAGGCGTGTGAGAGCCAAGGGAAGTATTTATTTTTTAACATAGCTCTTGAGGCATATTTGTGTATTGACAGAAATATGTAATCCTTGGAAAAGGAACTTTAAGTTTTTAAAGCACTGGTAGAAAATTCATGAATTATTGAGCCTGAAAACACATTTAGATCCAATTACAGTCTCCTGACTAAAAGTCAAAAATAATAACATAGGGAGTTCCCGTTGTGGCTCAGTGGTTAACAAATCCGACTAGGAACCATGAGGTTGCAGGTTTGATCCCTGGCCTCGCTCAGTGGGTTAAGGATCCGGCATTGCTGTGGCTCTGGTGTAGGCCGGCGGCTACAGCTCCGATTTGACCCCTAGCCTGGGAACCTCCATATGCCGCAGGAGCAGCCCTAGAAAAGGCAAAAAGACAAAATAATAATAATAATAATAACATAGGTAAGCTTTTATTTTGCAGATGGTCTCCCATTTCAATAAAGTGGAGAATCCCATTGGCACAGACTTATAAACATTTTGCATCAGGGAAGGGAACATGGGGAGAGATTTTACCCAGTTTTCCCAATCCATACATCCGTTAGGGGACTGTGTGACATTAACAGTTAAAGCTACTTGGAATAGTCAAAGTAAGACTCTGATTTATACAGGTTAATATTTTTGTGTAAACAGGAATTACTTCTTGAAAGCTCATTAAATATTTATACGGAGGAAGTAACCCCAATGCCAAAAATAAGCCCAATTATGGAATTATCTGAAAACAGAAAAATGTGTCTAGAATTTTTCAAAGTTCTCAGGACAAGAGAAGCTGAGCTTTTTTCTCCAAACAGTGCATAGTTTTACGTCTGGATCGATCGCCCACACTTCCTGCCCCATGGAGGTTAAACGCCAGGGTAGGGTTCTTTCAGGTCCCTGGTAAGGTCTGAACTCCTCTGGCCCATGTGCTGAAAAACATCTGTGGCCTGGACCACTGGCCAAAAAATCAAATACGGTTGCAGCAGCCTGGCTATGGAAACTACAGAAATTAGTCAGTTTCTATTTTTAAAATCTACAACTTTTAGCGTCAAAATAAAGGAAAGCTAGCCTCTTTGAGATCTTTGGTTTCCACAGAAAGTAAAGTACATTTTACTTTACAGAAAGAGGGGTGTTTGAAGCCTTCATCTGGAAGGGAAATGGGTTGCAGTTCACAGTTTAAAAGTAAATACGTGGAAATTTAAAATATATATTCACAAAGGCTATAGTTTCCATGGACATGCATTTGATACACACATGGCGCTGACCCACATAACAGCTCCTATCTTAGGTAACTATATTTTATTCACATAGAGAAAACCCTGTTTTCTCTATTTCATGGGAAGACACCCAATGATTCTTAAAAGGTCTATGGTCAAGAAGGGATGAGAACAGGATTGCTTTTATTTTTATTTTTATTTATTTTTTTTGTCTTTTTGCCATTTCTAGGGCTGCACCCGTGGCATTTGGAGGTTCCCAGGCTAGGGGTCGAATCAGAGCTACAGATGCCGGCCTACACCACAGCTCACAGCAACGCCGGATCCTTAACCCACTGAGTGAGGCCAGGGATCGAACCTGCAACCTCATGGTCCCTAGGTGGATGCGTTAACCACTGAGCCATGATGGGAACTCCAGGATTGCTTTTAAAGCACTTACAACCTAGTTGAACTACAAGTTTCTCTTTATTTCTAAATTAAAAATAATAAGCAAGACAGCATTCCACTAGACCAATATCTAGTCTTCTACTTGCCAGCTATGTGACTTGAAGCAAATTCTTAGTTTCCTTGAGAAAGAAGCAGGATGGATAAGAGTATTCGGTACACATGGCCCCTTCAAGGCTCAACAGCAATAATATACACAGGAGAGTTTTCCATACTTTACTAATATTCTTCTTACCACCTCAAATCACTGCCCAGTAGCCTGCCCACCTCTGTTCTAAAAGCTTCCCAGCATCTCAGTTACTCCTGAAGGAACAGACGATGCTTCTCACTCGCCAAGGTAACGTTTTTTGAGCATCCCCAACATGTGGGGAAAACCCTTGTACTTTCTGCTTAGAATTCCCCACAATATACACCCCCTCAGTTTATTACAAACCAGGTTTTTGTTAGAAAGCAAGAGATGACAACTTTTTAGTCACCATAACCAATTCATTATAAAGCGGTATCTATTTTCCTCCAACACATAATAGCTGGAATGGTTCTTTTTCTCTGTATCGCCACTGTTTCAGCGTGAGTCCAAGCCACCATCAACTTGGACATCTTACCAACAAATCTGATGATTATGTCGCTCTGAAATATCACTGCAAAGATCTGATTTTGTCAGGGTTCCTTTTTAGTCACATCCAATTTAAATCCTCCTCTCTAGTCCAGGCGGTACACCAATCCTTCATCAGTGAGCTCCGTCTCAAGTCTAAGCCTCCACCTTCACTTACATATCTCCTCACTTGAGCGCCATCTCTGTTTCCAATTTGTTTGCTGACTATTCAACCCAAGATGATTTCTCCATTTTTTTTTAAATGGCTGCACCGGTGGCATGTGGCAGTTCCCAGGACAGGGATTGAATCTAAGCCACAGCTGTGACCTAGGCTGCAGCTGCTGCAACACTAGATCCTTTAACCCACTGTGCCAGGCTGGGGCTCAAACCTGTGCCTCCGAAACAACCTGAGCCGCTGCAGTCAGATTCTTAACCCACCACACCACAGCGGGTACTCCTAATTTTTCCTTTACTGAAAGGCTAGTGCCCTTGCGGTCAGAACAGTCAGAACGCTGTTTAGTACATTAGCTGAGTAGCACAGTGTCAACTATAAGTAAACAAACAACAGCCAGTTTTAGAATAAAAGGAAGCAAGGTTCAAATGTCACTGCTGCTCCCAACTGCATGCCTTTGGGCAAGTTACTTGATGACTCTGAGCTTCCATCAGTTCATCAATGAAACGGATAATGTGTCTCCCATCACTGTGTTAGTGAGATTGTAACACTGGCAAACTGTTCCTGTGGCCGATTGCTACAAACTGTTGAATGCCACATGACTGCAGGGATGACCATCACACAGAGCGGGTTGCTGGGTATCAGCAAGTTTAACCATTCACACTGACACCGCCTAATAGGCTAAATAGTCAGTATTATCATTACTTCCTGTATTTTGACCTTTCTTCTCAAGTAGATTGTACCAGGGGGAGGGCAGGCTTCCTCAACTGCCTTAAGCCTCTACTGCCTATCGAAGGTACACATTTAATATTTCCCCAGTCTTCCTGTCTCATCCTGCAACAAATCTGCTTTTGTGAAACTGAGTTTTTGATCTATGCTATTACATTAGAGTGCACTAAACATATCTGCCACATCAGACACACTGCTGCTTCTTTTACATGCATGTGTTTACGGGTACTGCCCTGACATCTCCTGGTGTTGCCTCTTTGAAATCCAGGGTGAGGGATTTCTTTTAAAACTCAGTGCAAGAGGGAGTTCCTGTCCCAGTGCAGAGGAAACGAATCCAACTAGGAACCATGAGGTTGTGGTGGGTTCAATCCCTGGCCTCGCTCAGCGGGTTAAGGATCTGGCGTTGCTGTGAGCTGTGGTGTAGGTCACAGACGCGGCTCAGATCTGGTGTTGTTATGGCTCTGGCGTAGGTGTAGGCCAGTGGCTACAGTTCCGGTTAGACTCCTAGGCTGGGAACCTCCATGTGCCATGAGTGCAGCCCTAAAAAGCAAAAAACAAACGAAAAGAAAAACAAACCTCAGTCCAAGAAAAGCTTTGCTTCTCTTAAGAAACCTGTGTGTTATCACAGGGATGCTGATAAATATGCAATGGAGTGTGTTTCCCTTGTCACTCTGGCCATCAGGAAGCTGAAGGCCAAATACAGTATTTCACTTTAGCAAGTAAACTGAGGATCTCTTACCTATAGCCCTTCTTCCCTGATGGTCTATACCACCTATTCTATACCACCTATAGCTTTACCTATAAATTTACCTGCTATTGCTATTATTCCTCCAATATCCATCTTCTCCTTTTAGTAATAAGATTCCCTGAGTATTTGTTTGGCACATGGGTACCCATGTTGGACTACATTTCCCAGCCTCCCTTTCAATAAACTGCCAATAGGATGAACAGGAGTGACGTGTACAAATTCCCGATCCTGCCTCAAAGGAAGCGCTTTACTCCCCACATCCTCCTTCCTCTTCTAAGGGACATTCATTTAGACATGGTACTGGTGAACCAACTCTGACATTGCAGAAGAAGAGAGGAGAGAGAGCAAAAATACAGAAGGATCCCTAGAAGATCATCCAGCCCTACCCCACTAGACCCCATCAGATTGGACTTTCATGTCATGAATGGGAAATCAACTTCCTATCTTGTTTAAGCCTGTGTTGACTTGGGTCCTTTTTAAAGCAGCTACATAATATATCCTCATCCTAATGTTTTGTTTTTATTTATATATTTTATATATTTTACCTTTTCTACGTATATTGCTTTAAGCTACTTCTACTGCTCTTGTTGTTTGAATAGAAAGCAGAATATGGGAAGAAAATCCAAAAAGGTAGGAGAATCACACATAAGGCAGTGACAAGTCTGACAACCAGAATCTCTCTGAACCCTATTACACTTTACACAGATCTGTCTCTAAAAATAGAACGACTCTCTCTTCAAAATGTAGTTCAAAAAGGGACTACTAATGTGCATTTGTTTAAAGCTTTTAAATTGAACTTCAAAGCACTGTCACCTCTCCTGGGGAAAGGAGAAGTAAAAAGAAAAATCTTCTCTTCTTCAGCTTCAACAAGGCCTATTCATGGAATCTTCCCCAGACTCAAAGAGGTGAACAGCAGTCATGGAAAGAGGATGAACAGCTCTGCAGTGATCCTTTTTTTTTTTTTTTATCTCTTTTACTCAATTATAGTTGATTTACAATGTTGTGTCACTTTCTGGTATACGGCAAAGTTACTTAGGTATATATATGTATATATATACACATTCTTTTTAATATTCTTTTCCCTGGGATCATGGTCTATCCCAGGAGATTAGATATAGTTTCCTGTGCTATACAGTAGGGCCTCACTGCTTATCCATTCTAAATGGAATAGTTTACATCCACTAACCCCAAACTCCCAGTTCATCTCACTTCCTGCCCCCACACTCTTGGCAACCACAAGTCTGTTCTCTATGTATGGGAGTCTGTTTCTGTTTTATAGATACGGTCATTTATGCCATATTTTAGAGTCTACATATAAGTGGTATCATATGATATTTGCCTTTCTCTTTCTAACTTACTTCACTTAATATGAGAATCTCTAAGTTGTACCACAGTGATCTTGAATATCATTTTTCTTCATGTGAACGGACTTATAAAAAATTATGACAGCCATACATATTCAACAAGACAAACATTCTAAGAAGCTCTCAAAGAAAAAATAGTGACCCCAGCCTCTCCCCCTACCCAAGGTAATGAAAGTTGAAGTCCCTTGGGTATTTATTCACACATTTCCTTATGACTACATGGATATATCTGGACACACAGATAAAGAGCTTCCTCAGATCCTCTTCCTGGTCCCTGCCTCAGCCTCCAAACTTTAGGAGCATGTCACTCTTGCCCTGACATGCTGGCTTTCTCTTTGGAGCCTCTGTACCAGCTGTTCTGCCTACCTGGATGCTTCCTCCTCCAGTATAAATGAAGACTTCTACTTGTCATTCAGATGCAAGCTTTCTCAAAGATGTTTCCTCTAGAGTTCCCACCCCGTCTAGAGTTCCCACCCTGGCACTTCCCATTATACCTCCCAATTTTAAATTCCTCCCAGTTCTTTTAATATTTGATTTTCCCCCTTGGAAGAAACTTATTTGCTTTGTTCTTGTTGCCCCCCCTACTCGAATGGAAGCACCAGGGAAGGAAGGATCTTCCATCCTTTGCCGCCATATTGCTGGCACCAAGAACAGGGCCTGGCACACACAAAAGGTGCTCAATTAATGTATCAAGTGAGTGAGGCAATGAATCCATTTAAAACAGCCTATGTTCCATGTACTGTGGGGTTTTTTTTGTTTTTGTTTTTGTTTTGTCTTTCGTCTTTTGTCGTTTTTTTAGGGCCACACCCATGGCATGTGAAGGTTCCTAGGCTAGGGGTCTAATTGGAGCTACAGCTGCCGGCCTACACCACAGCCACAGCAATGCCAGATCTTTAACCCACTGAGCAAGGCCAGGGATTGAACCATGGTTCCTCATTGTTCCTAGTCAGATTCGTTTCCACTGAGCCACAATGGGAACTCCTCCATGTACTTTCTGATTGAGGGCCCTGTTCCCTCTGTTAAGAGAACAAGGAAAGAAGAGCTATAGTGTAATTTTAAAATCTGACTTCAGAATTCAGTGGCCTGGATTTAAATTCCAATTTTATATTTGCCAGTAAGTGATTTAATTCTTTAGGCCTCAGTTACTCTATCCAGACAATGTGGAATAATGACCAAGCTTAGAAGTTTACAGAGGTCAATGGGATAAGAAATGTAAAAGCATTTGAAAAACTCTAAAATGCCATATAAATGTTATCATTATTTCAATAAACTGGTATATAAATAAGTAATGAAAACATCAGGAATTGACTTCAATTTGACATTAAAATCATAATTTAAATAATAATTACTTATAAAATATATACAGAGAACTTTTACCTTCTTATAACTGGATATTCTCTGACATATGTGCTCAATTTTTTCACTGCAGACGGTGCTGAATTTACTCTGAAGGTCCATAGGAATCACTTCATTCAAAGAGTTAAGGCTGGTGCAGTTTTGTACAAAATGATCATCGCTTTTAGCCAGAGCTTCAAGAATCTGCAGGCACACACACACCCACCAGACAGAACAAGAAAATAAAACTTTCAAGATACGCCAAATAAAATTTTCACCATTTCACAACACAGGGTGACTTTCCCCAGAGGGCTTCTTTTAGCTGCCTGGCATTTCTATGTTCCTTAAACCCTGGCAGTGAAGTGATGGACCCGTATGCCTGGCATCTCATGTTTTGCCTTCTGCTGGCTCTAAAAGGCTGCCTGAGGGAGCTGAGTGGACTTCAAAGACTCCCTGCTGGATGAATGGGAACCCTCTGATGTGGGAACGCATTGCCCATATTTTAGTGAGTCACTCAGAACACTTTTTTTTTCTTTCTCAATTTGGTATAGAACAACAAAAAACTAAGGAAAACTGTATCCTTCCTTGCTACTGAAAGCCTGGTACAGAGATTGCATTTAGCAAATGTTTGCCAAAGGAATGAAAAACTAGGCTCTTGTACTAAAGTAAAAAGCAATGCTGCTTTCAGTGCCTGAACTCTATCTGATAAAAGCATCAGATAAACACATCCATGTGACATACTCAATTAGTGAATCCTTTTGGCTATTTGCATCAATTATAAGGCAGCAGATGTGTGTGTGTGTGTGTGTTTCTCACAAATCACTGAGAATTGCCAATGAATTCAGATTTAATTTTAAGTATCATTTATATGCAGTATTTATGATTGTTTGAAAATCACAAGGACTGGAATTCCCTGGCGGCTCAGTGGGTTAAGGACCCAGCATTGTCACTGCTAGGGCTCAGGTTGCTGCTGTGGCGTGGGTTCAATCCCTGGCCTAGGAATTTCCACATGACATAGGTGTAGCCAAAAAAAGAAAATCTCAAAGACTGATTACACCCTTACCTGACATTTTTAGAATACCGTGTGAGAGAGACAACGTATAGATACTGTTTATTTGAGCTCCCTCACCACCTCCATTTCCTGTCTGGCAGAATACAAAGTGTGAGTTTTTGGTTTAATCACTAGTCTAGAAACTAGAGCTCACGTCATCTTTAGCAGTACGATCCTAGTTAAACTTAATTTCTTTGACTTTCTTTTCTTCATGTATAGAATGGAAATATGTGTGGTACTACACTATACATTGTCATGTATAAAATAATCCCTATCATTTTGCAAATTTGACATAGCTAGAAAATGAGATAACATAATATAATAACCTGCTCCCAAACTCATCCAAGAACCCTCTTAATAGTATAGTGTAGTTGGGAAGGGGTTGCATTTTGAAAAATATAGATCTTCTATCAACAGACACATACAGTGGTACAAAGCCATCAGAGAGAGGGGATTTTCTTTTAATCATTTTCAGAATGCAAAACAAAATCAAAAATAATTATTTTTGAAATAGTGCATTTGGATTTTTATATTATCTTATTCTACTGTTTTTTAAATGCATGGCATAAATGCTAGAGCCATTTCAACCATACACATTTAAAACCAGAGCTGAAATGGAAAAAAAAAGGGTGGCGAAGCTGAATACCATATTTCCTACTTGTAATACCTGAATCCTCCCAGGGTGATACAAAAGCAGATGGAACACAAAAGCTCCCACCTGCAGAGGGTCCAATAGGAGTCTGATGGATTTACAGTATGGAAGGATCATGAAAAGCAAACACAGGGTCACCTCCTACTTAGCATGTGTTTTATCCATTTGGATGGAGACCCTCTCCCTCCCTCCCTGTCTTGTTTTATTGTAAGGACAACATCCTTCCCAACTAAGAATTACATCAATACCTGAAAATCTATTCCTAAGCAGATCTCTAAGCTTCTGGAAATGTTATGCAATAGACCTGAGACTTGCAGAATCTGAAATCAACTGAATGCTTGCCTGGGCAAGTGTCCCATCTAATATATTATTGTGCACCAAAAGAGAGCCATAAAAGGGGTGGGGGATCGTGGCTCAGTGGTTAACGAACCGGACTAGCATCCATGAGGATGCGGGTTTGATCCCTGGCCTCTCTCAGTGGGTTAAGGATCTGGTGTTGCTGCGAGCTGTGGTGTAGGTCACAGATGAAGCTCAGATCCCATGTTGCTGTGGCTCTGGTGTAGGCTGGCAGCTACAGCCCCCATTTGACCCCTAGACTGGGAACCTCCACATGCCACTGGTGCAGCCCTAAAAGACAAAAAGACAAAACAAACAAACAAAAAACAGTACACATCTGAGTAATGGGTGAAAAAAACTTGAATGAGAGAACCACTGAAACATATTTAGCTATTTACATTTTTTAAAGTGGGGGTCGGGGAGGGTTTCAGTCACTTTGTTTAGAACAAACCCCTTCCTTTGCCTGATCGCACCCTCATACCTTGGCAGTGAGGCTGAAGAAGCCCTTGGGCTCGATCATCTTCTCCACGACGTTGCACTTGATCCCAGCGGTACTGTCATACTCATAAACGACGCCGTACTCCAGGTGGACGTTATCCACCGTCAGGCTCACGTGCTCCTTCTTCCCATCGATGATGGCCATGGTGTTGAACTTGTCAATTACCTCTGGAATACAAAGCATTTAATTCAGCAAATGCAGGGAGGATTTTTCAGTCTCTTCAAACAATGATGTGAATAATGCCTTTTTTCTTTTCTTTTCTTTTTTTTTTTTTTTTGGCTGAGCCCTCAGCATGTAGAAGTTCCTGGGCCAGGGATTGAACATATGACACAGCAGCGACCCCACGCCAGAGTGATAATGCCAGATCCTTAACTCACTGAGCACTAGGGAACTCCCAAATAATGGGAAAAATTCTTAGAGCTCTTTAAAGGATGACTAAATCTGATGTGCTAAGTGAAGCATCTATTCTTATTTTTAAAAATATTCTTGTTTTTAAAATTGACTGACACAAATCTTACTACTTTAAAATGACTCGTCTTATCTTTGCACATCTATTTCGAGCTAGGATCATATTTATACCTATTTACCTGTATAAACATTAAACATACAATTTTATATTTTTTCATTTAAAGCAGGCAAAACTCAAAGTCAAGTTTCTTAAAACAGCCTTGAACACTGTACAAAAATTTTCTCAAAGCAAAAAACAAAAACAAAAACATAACATTGTACTGAGGAAACAAAAAGGAGATGCAATAATTATTTTTCCGCACAGAGCGCCTGAGTTTTTCCCAACAGCCTCTTCTGAAGTTAACTCATTGAGAAAAATGGGTCATTGTTCACTGTAATAACATTTCCATCTGGAATGTATTCCTATAGGTTTGGGGCCAATAATCAGTCAGCTAGGGGAAAAAAAAATCTCAAGCAAGAAACTGCTGAGGAATCAAAGACTAAATATTAACTAAGCAAAAAGAGAGTATTAGTTTACTTAAAACAATTAAGCCTTAGAATAGCACAAACAGTCAATATAAATAGGCAAAGGCAGAAAAATGCTTTACTTCAAAAGAATTAAGTCCTAGAATAGCCGGAAATCAATTTCCTGAGCATCTCATTAACCTGCTCTATCTTTCACCACGGTACCAATGATGATGAGCAAAACTAAGTATAAATGAGGAATAAAAGCCTCATGATAAGGTCCTGAGATGTGTCCTGGTTTAAATAAATAAGCAAGCTGATTTATTGTTACAGTGTTGCTGCTCCAAGGCTGAAATATTTCTACTATTGTCCATGATCTGAGTGGCTCCTACCAAATAACCTTCCAGGAGCGGAGGGAAAAGAGCTTTTCCTAAGTATCTCCCATACGATCAGTATGAACAGAGAATTCTCCCGCTGTGCTGGTTTGGAAGAAACTAATAGCACAATAAAAAGGCCAGAGATAGCCACCTATAATATGAGTGGAAAGATACCAAGAAAACATAAAGTGAGGATTTGTGAAAATGTTTTGAAATAATAGTTGCAGGTATCGGTCAAGTGCAAACATAAATCTAATTGCCTCAATCCTTTCACCCTTAGCTATCCAATAGAGTGATCTACTGGTTTGTTTCTCTGAGAAAACAGAAATGACAAGTTCTTTTCAAAAGATCTCTCCAGTCCTCGTTTTCACATTATTCATTTGTCTCCTTCATTATTGTCAATGTGAGAATACAGTAAAAGTTACTCAAATCAAGAAAATATTATCTGAACAAGGACCTACTGTATAAGCACAGGGAACTATATTCAGTATCTTGTAATAACCTATAATGGAAAATCTGAAAAAGAATACACACACACACACATATATACACGCATATATACATAAAAATATAACTGATTCACTTTGTTGTACACCTGAAACTAAGACAACATTATAAATCAACTATATTTCAATTTTTAAGAAAAGAAAAAAGGAAAGTATTTTCAAAGGAACTACAGACCTTCTAAACCAGGGCTTCTCAATCGTAACGTACATACAGATAAGATCTTAAAAATAGAGTTTCCCAATTAGCAGATATGAGATGGGGTTGAGATTCTGCATCTCTGTCTGAACTCAGGTGAGGCTGATGCTGCTGGTTTGTGAACCACATTGGAGTGGGAAGTCTGCACATTTAAACTCAAACTAAGGAAACACTTGGGTTTGAAGCCTCATTCTACCACTTATTAGCTTGGGTACATCCATTAACCTACATGGGCATCAATTTCTTTGCCCATAAAATGAGGATGATGATAATCGAACCTTTATGAGATTTTTGGTTTTGATGGCTTGATGAGATAATCCATGTAAAAGATTCAAGAAGGCACCTAAGATCATATCATAGCTATTCTATGTGAGCTACCAGCTAGCATGACATAAAGATTTGACATGACATCTATTTGAGATGATGACTAAAGAAGTGGCTGGAACATACAAAGTTTTCCATAACTAGGACTAGGCAAAGTCACCTTGAAGTGAACACGGAGAAAAAAAGAGGAACTCACCTTCTACTTTGCAGTCAAACGCATCCCCTGCTTCATCTCCAGCAGGTCTGGAGTGAGACTTCTGAAGGTCTTCCTGAGCACTCTCAACGCTGTTATAAACCCACTGTATGGAATCTTGCTGAAAATGGGGGGGGGGAGAAAGAAACCTCAGAGGTATTACTGCTTCCTAAAATGCAAATCCACTTTATAAACATGCAGAAGAGTGGACAATATTATTTATTCTCCTAGTTTAAATATCATAAAATTTGAAAGAGAAGGAAAACTAACATCAGAAACTACCAGGAAGTAGATGTCAATTAATATTGATTAAAAAGCTGATTTTTTTTCTTTTTCTTTTTCTTTTTTTTGCTTTTTAGGGCCACACCTGCAGCATATGGAAGTTCCCAGGCTAGGGGTCAAAATGGAGCTACAGCTGCTGGCCACAGCAACTCAGGATCCAGGCTGCGTCTGTGACCTGTATCACAGCTCACAGCAACACCGGATTCTTAACCCGCTGAGCGAGGCCAGGGATCAAACCCATAATCTCATGGTTACTAGTCAGATCCTTTTCCGCTGCTCCACAATGAGAACTTCGAAGCTGATTTTTTTTAAGCTTGTATTTTTTTTTTTTTTGCCACACCCCTGGCCTTTGGAAGCTTCCAGGCCAGGAACTGAACGCAAGCCACAGCATCGTCCTGGGCCACTGAAGTGACAACACTGGATCCTTAACCAGCTGAACCACCACGGAACTCCTTAAGCTTGAAATTTTTATCTTCCAAAGATAAGTTTTTAAATAAGATGCATTTCCCAAGTGTCTTATTTAAATGCCTTGAGTGTATCTTAAAATGAATTATAAACTACATTTTAAAATAGATAAATGCTATATGGACAGTGTTCTGAAAAATGAACCATTTATAAGTGTACAAATTATATAAATGCTCTCAAGAGTCATATGTATCTTAAAACATTTAATTGTTTTTGTGAATCAAACCAATATGAAAACTGGAGGAACCTCTCTCATCTTATTAGGTTCCCAAATGATGTAACTATCTTTTAATTCTTCCACATCATAAATCCCCCCATATTTTATATGAAGTAGCAGTTCCTGTCTTATTTAGATAAATGAGAGAGATGAAGAGTTCCTGTCGTGGTGCAGAGGAAATGAATCTGACTAGGAACCATGAGGTTGCAGGTTCGATCCCTAGCCTCACTCAGTGGGTTAAGGATCCGGTGATGTCATGAGCTGTGGTGTAGGTTGCAGACTTGGCTTGGATCTGGCGTTGCTGTGGCTCTGGTGTAGGCCGGCAGCTACAGCTCTGATTGGACCCCTAGCCTGGAAACCTCCATATACCCTAAAAGAACAAAAAGACAAAAAATTAAAAAATGAGAGAGATGAAATGACTACCAAGCAAATGCTTTCAGGGTTGCATGACTTTAATGCTTGTACTTTTCCTAGGTAAGATGATAAACTGAGTCACACTACTGATGGGTGCTATAATTTGTATTATCCATTTTTCTTGTGTATTAACTATTGTGTTTAATTATCCCATTGCTCTACATCATTAAAAGGCTAGTTAACATCATTCAAAGACATCTTGGTAACCTGGTGTGGTCTCTAGAAAACTAATTCCCCCAGAATCCACACCTCTGTGTAGCTCCTTCTGCACTGAACCTGGGCTTGGTCATAAGATCTGACTTCTCCAAAGGGACAGTAGCAAGCATGATGTAGAGAACTGATCATTTGCTATATTCCCTTCTGAAACCCAGACACCATGCGGAAAGGAAAATGCTGCCGAAGACTAGAAAGGAAAGCTATGCTGGAGGAACTCTGGAGTGAGCGGCCGTCAGGAGGGGAAGTCAGGTCCCAGCAGAATGAAGCCATGCCAGCGACCTCACAGGAACCAACACCCAGGCAACCCGCAGACTCAAGAGAAATGATTAATCATTGTTGTTCCAAGTCATGAAATTTGGGGACAGTCTGGTTTGCGGCAATGGATACCTCATAGAGCATGGTATTCCTTTAGCGAATGTCACTGTCCATTTATTGCTTTTCTTAATTATGTCACTGGTCAGTACTTCTCCAAGAAGGAAGGTAAGGAGAAGGAAAAGAAATGAAGCTTAAATTTGGTGACTTATTAAAATTCTGACAGAAGGGGAAAGACTGACCATTTCAGAAGTGTTTTTTTAAAACTCTACCCAGTATAGTTTAATATTAAAATACTGTCAACCCAAATGACCTATGCATCTCCATGTGAATTCCAGTTTGCTATGCTCATGTGACTTTATTAGTCGGCAAAATTGATCAGCTCTTTTCCTGTAGGCTGGGTATTTTGCAGGATGTCAATCCTGGTCTATGAAAAAACAGCTGTTCACCTTTCTGTTTTGGATACAAAGCCATGTTCTCAAATCCAGAAAAGAGTACTTCACCATGCATGATAAAAAAAACAGCAAGCCTTTCCTCTGAATTAGCTTTTGCACTCAGTTGGTTAATTGAGAGAATTTTTTTCTTATAATCCAATACTCACTTGTATCTCATAAGACAATAAGTTTCACTTATAAATTAGGATTCTAATTTTATTTTCACATGGCATTTAAAATTTGGATCAGAGGACCGTGCCTAAAATTTAAAGTCATGGCAGGCACATTTTGGTATTTTCTTTTAAGAACTAAATCTAGTTACCTAAACAAATATATCTGAAAATCAATCACAGATCCTGTAAAACCCATAAAGTTTTCTTGTTCACAGAAGTCTTATAATCAGCAGTATAAGCGCTTGTAATTCATACATATAGACATAGGGACACGATGACCATCACAGATTCTAAAGCAATCACAAGGGTGAAGATTTCAAATTGATAAACCCTCAGCTATCTGAAAACTCACATCACAATGAAAATAAATATACATCAGGGCACTTTTTATTTATTTTTCTTTCTGATCATGCCCGAAGCATGAGGAAGTTCCTGGGCCATGGATCGAACCCACTCCATAGCAGTGACCTTGAGTCAGAGCAGCAACAATGCCAGATCCTGACTGCTAGGCCAGGATCTGGCACTCTAGAGCAGATAATACTGTAGCAGGAGTTCTCATCATGGCTCAGTGGTTAACAAACCCAACAAGTATCCACGAGGATGAGGGTTCAATCCCTGGCCTCACTCGGTGGGTTAAGGATCAGCTGCTGTGAGCTGTGATGTAGGTCACAGACATGGCTCGGATCCTGCATTACTGTGGCTGTGGTGTAGGCCAGCAACAGCAGCTCCAATTCAACCCCTAGCCTGAGAACCTCCATATGATGCGGGTACGGCCCTAAAAAGACAAAAAGACAAAAAAAAATACTGCAGCAGTAAAGTGTAGCCATTTAAGCATCACTGATTATAACTAACTATGCAAATAAAAGAATCATTATGAGATTGACAACATGACCCTGGCCGTGGAAGCCACAAACAACTCTGCACTATCCCACGCTGTCCCCAAGGCCTTCGGTGCCAGTTTGTGATGAGAGCACCACCGACTGAGGGCAGTTTACCTTCGTTGGTCTCCTGTACTTCCTGCAGGCTGTGACGTGGGCAATAACGCTGGCATGGGTCTCTTTACTGACATTGATTCCGTTTACTTTGATGATGCACTGTCCAGGGTGAAGACCAGCAGCTGCAGCCACGGTTCCTTTCAATACAAAGGAGAAGATTGCCAAGCACTGATTGGAGGAATAAGATTCATTTTTACCCCATATACAGTAGGGAAGGCGATTGTAAGATATGGTAAAGATCGGAGGTCCCATTGTGGCTCAGTGGTTAACGAATCCGACTAGGAACCATGAAGTTGCGGGTCCGATCCCTGGCCTCACTCAGTGGGTTAAGGATCTGGCATTGCCGTGAGCTGTGGTGCAGGTCACAGATGTGGCTTGGATCCAGCGTTGCTGTGGCTGTGGTGTAGGCCGGCAACTGTAGCTCCCATTTGACCCCTAGCCTGGGAACCTCCGTATGCTGCTGGTGCGGCCCTAGAAAAGACAAAGAAAAAAAAAAAAGACCTATCGAGCATGTTCTTGATGGATTTGGTTCTGATAGCATCACTCTCTCTGCTCTTTAACTGGCCCTCGAACTGGGTTTAACAGGAGTATCTTCCCACCCCTCTTAGAATTCGATTGGAGGGCTATTGTAAAGACACCTTTATAATGCTAATCAGGCTAATCAATCACATTTTCTAAATATGCATATACATACAATAGCACAGTGAGAAAGCCAGAAACATAGGGTTTCCTTATCTTCCTTTAGTCTATGAAATCTCTAAATATTAAAAATAGGATCCACTTTCATTTTTTAAAATACCAACAATTAAAAGAAATTCTTAAGGAAAAAAATCAAGTCAATTGGCAACTAGATTTGCTAAGAAAAAGCAGAGTTCAGGATATCCATAAAAGGTCAGGAACCAGAGAATACAATTAATCAGAAAACATCAACTCTCCATCTTTTATTTGCCCAGATATACTGGCATATCCTAACCAGTGAGTTAAGATTTTCCGAACTTTCCAATAGCACTATTTGATATTCCAAGCAAGTCAACATTTACAAAGCACCATTGCTAAATATAATGAAAATAATTCATATCAATAATTGTAAAACTTTTCCTAAGTAGGTTAGAAGAGGCTTCCTTTGGAAGCAGTTTCTCCCATGAACTTCCATCTTCTCTCATTAAACATCTTGAAAAACATAATTTATATTCAAGAAGAGAGTATGCATTTTCTCCTCATTAAAATTCACTGCCAGAAATATGAAGTGGTTTTTCTGGACTGAACTGACTCTTGAGGGAGGGACCGAATCTCAGCAGAAAGAACAGCCTGAAAAGAGGCACTGTGTCAAGAAATAACCTGGGTGTTTAGGGACATACGAGCAGTCGGGGTGAGCTCAGAATGTACGTGGGCTGAAGAGACTGGGGAGCAGAGCAGAGCCACATTGTGAAGTCCTCGTGTGCTTTGTGCAAATCCTCAGGGTGTGAACCACACTCTATACACAAGCGGAAAGACATTTAAGAATTTTAAGAAGAGATGCGACATGATCTCCCAACACAGAGGATGGGTTTAAGTCAAACATCAAAATTGCGGCAAGCATCTACTGCAAATTCCCAGGCTGGGGTTAAGGAAGCATTAGTTATAAAGGGGAATGAGATCAAATAGTTGATTTTTGATGATGAAGCGGATGGAGAGGCTAGAACCCTGGGGTCGCTCCTGTGCCTTTGGACCCAGCGGCTGAATAGATGGAATCATTCAAATAAAGAGAAAATACAGAAGTAAACCAGGCTTCAGAGAACAGATGAAAAGTTCAGTTGAGGATGATACTGGGTTTTAAGGTGCCAAAGGGGCATTTAGGTGGAGATGTTTAATGCGCAATTAGATCCAGGCTACCAAACTGAAGAGATCTGGGCTGGAGAAATAGATTCAGAAATCCTCAGCAAAGAGGATCAGTGTGATTGTTTATGGAGAACAAGAAGACAGAGAAGAGAGGGCCAGTAGATTTTTTATTACTAGGGTCAATAGATGAAGAGCTGGAAGAGGAGGGGTAAGAGAGAAATCTGAAAAGCACTATCACAGAAATCAAGAGATGAACGTTTTAGGCAAACAGGAGTAGTAAGGTTAAACTAATGTAACAGAATATTCAGTTAAGACAAGGTCTCTCAATGCCCATGGTATTTTCCAGTTAAGTCCATGATTACCCTCATTAAGACACAAGTTACTCTTGGAGATGTGGGTAGGAGGTGGGGGGGAGATATCTACAGCCCTGGGCTAAAATTCAAATAGGAAGTGAGGAAGGGCCAGCAAAAATACAGACTACCATTTCAGGAAATTTGATAAAAATAAAATTTATGAGAGTATTATTCTAGAGCTAAGGGTCTCGATCTTTGCCAGCATACCAATCACCTGGGAGTCTTGTTAAAAGGCAAATTCTAACTCAGTTTGTCCCGGAGGGGCCTGAGACTCTGCATATCTACCCAGCTCCCAGGTAAGGCCAATGCTGTAGGTCTGTGGACCAACACCTCGAGTAGAAAGGATCTAGAGGGGAAAACAAGGAAGAGGGAAGGTTATGTGTTTGCTGTTCCGTTTAAGATCATTTTGTTTCTTTGATTATTTTAATAAGGAACAACTGAACATGGAGTTCCTATTGTGGCTCAGCGGAAATGAACCTGGCTGGGATCCTCGAGGATGTGGGTTCAATCCCTGGCCTCGCTCAGTGGGTTAAGGACCCACCGTTGCTCTGAGCTGTGGTGTAGGTCACAGACACAGCTCAGATCTGGAGTTGCTGTGTCTTGTGGCGTAGGACAGCAGCTACAGCTCCAATTTGACCCCTAGCCTGGGAACTTCCATATGCCGAGGGTGCAGCCCTTAAAAAAAAAAAAAAAAAAAAAAAAAAAAAAAGACAACATCAACATGAGACTATCAAAGTGATAAGACACCAAGAGAGAGACTGTAGTCAGAAATGGGCCTACTGGAACTGGAGAGTCCCCAGAGGAAAACCCAGGTATTGATACGCTCTAGTGTGTGACCATGGGAAAGGGCTAGAGAAGAAAAATGGGAAAGAAGGTTCTTTCTCTGACGGCAACATTACAAGGCAAAAGGGCACCACAGACTAATAACTTACTTAATAAATACTCAAAAGGAAGAACACATGAGTATTTCTTTCTTTTACTCCTCAGAAGCAAAAAGACTTGACCTTATCCTATGTCTAAGACCCCAAAATAGATCCTTGCTCTTAAAAGACACTGTAATAGGGAGTTCCCGTTGTGGCACAGTGGAAATGAATCCAACTAGGAACCATGAGGTTGGGGGTTTGATCCCTGGCCTCACTCAGTGGGTTAAGGATCCGGCGTTGCTGTGAGCTGTCGTGTAGGTCACAGACGCGGCTTGGATCTGGCGTTGCTGTGGCTGTGGTGCAGGCCGGCGGCTACAGCTCTGATTAGACCCCTTGCCTGGGAACCTCCATATGCCGCTCAGATCTGGAGTTGAGTGAGGCCCTAAAAAGACAAAAAAAAAAAAAAAAAGACACCGTAATAGGGAAGGAGGTACAACTTGCTTTGCTCAGGTTTTCCATTATTCTACAGTACTAATAATGAAACATGCTCCTTTGTGGTTTAGGGAAAATGAAGATGACATCTGATGTATCAAGTATCCCATTTTGGTTGAAAAATGCACCCTGTTTCAGCTGGATAATTTTAATGAGTTATTGGAAACATTTTAAATGTCTATTAATCTACATGTTTTAAAACTGAGTGAACGGGCGCATTTTTGAAAGATTAGTTTTTATTATATGTACACCAATGAAAGAAATTTTATAATCTAATAGAGGTCTAGCCAGTATGTTCTTGATAAATTTGATTCTGATAGCAAGGCCCTCTCAAAATTTTCCGATTTAAACGCTGGGGTGATGATGTTAAGATGCCTTACATTTCACACATCTTAGAAATGAAAAGCATGTCTGTCTCTTGCTAAGGTACATACATGGCTTCTTAAGCTTCTAGTGACACTTCTTGCTATGGCAGCAATTTATTGACTATGGTTAGCAATGTGGCATCTAACAGCTACTCCCTTAAATCACACCAGTGTTAGTACAAAATTTAAAAAGACATATGTTCACAAGAGATATCAAAGGCTGATTTGCCTGTCAAACAAAAAGAGAATAAAATATAACATAAGTTTTTGGTCACATTTTAAAATGCATTTTGTGGTTTACAAAATGCATGATTTATGAGAATACTTGAAGTAATCATATAGCACCGGGCATTACTTAAAGCACACAGATCATTCGTAAACCCGAATATGTACCCCTTTGATTTACTAACAAAAATATAATAACCTGCCATCAGAGGAAAACAAAACAACCTTAAAATCATTACATCCTTTGACTCAACTGAAGATGCAGAAAAGTAAGATTGGGAAGCATCGCTCTCTTAGGCATTTTTACTAATGACAAATACGTCTTACAATCTGAAGACTTTTGTTTTTAATACTGCTTTAGGAATATACTGCCATGGAGCTAATACAGCTAAAATATGAATGAGAAAAATCACAGCAACAAGATAATGCAATTTTTTTTTTTTCTTTTTAGGGCCGCACTTGCAGCATATGGAAGTTCCCCGGCTAGGGGTCAAATAGGAGCTGTAGTTGCCAGCCTACACCACAGCCACAGCAACACTGGATCTGAACTGCATCTGTGATCTACACCACATCTTGCAGCAACTCCGAATCCTTAACCCACTGAGTGGAGCCAGGGGATCAAACTTGCATCCTCATAGACACTCTGTCGGGTCTTTAAGCCACTAAGCCACAGTGAGAACTTCGGAATATGCACATGATAAACATGTCCTTGTTCAGCAAGGAACAACCAGACATGCTGGCGAGCTGGTTATCACAGAGGATGAACTTCTCACCTCTTCCTACTGCGTGCACCACCGATGGGCCATAGCCTCGGATCTGGAATCCAAGTCCCTCAGCTGAATCTGGGATTTTCACTGTCCTGAAATCAATGGAAAATATGGTACGATGACTTTCACATGCCACACACACCTGATTAAAACAATAGCTGTCTGCACCTTTATTCACTCTTTCAATGAATATGGGTCGAAGGTCTACAGGGTTCACTTAGGAGCTGGATAACTTGGATGAACTCCTCAACGGAGCCAGAGTTCCCAAGGAAACATGATGTTAAAATTGCTTTGGGGGGTGTCAGTGTTGCTTAAAAGAGAAACCTCTGGTCAGGCGCCCTGCATCCTGCTATGAACTATGTAAGTACTGAATACCATGGAAGCTTCTCTCCTTCGTTGACTCTGACAAAGAAGGCGTCGGTGAGCGGTAGAATCTCACCGTAAAAATTGACATAAAAGAAACACAGGGCTCATCCACGTCCACCTGTTGGGAACTTCATCAAAGAGCAACAACAAAGAGCCAGTTGAAAAAGAAAAGATCTGCCAAACACGACATCAAAATAACCTAAGACTATGATTAACTTTCATATTTATTCAATGGAGTTTTAAAAGGATAATACATCAAAAGTAAACATGAATGAGGAAAACAACTTTTTTTTTTGTCTTTTTGGGGCCACACCTGCGGCATATGGAAGTTCCCAGGCTAGGGGTCCAATTGGAGCTGCAGTCGCCAGCCTAGACCACAGCCACAGCAACGTAGGATCCCAGCCGCATCTGCGACCTACACCACAGCTCACGGCAATGCTGGATTCTTAATCCACTGAGCGAGGCCAGGGATCAAACCCACCCGAGTCCGCATGGATGCTGGTCGGGTTCATTAATCGCTGAGCCACAGTGGGAACTCCAAAAAGCAACATTTCTAACGAATCCACATGGAAAAGAAAATGAAGGGAAGGAGACCTTGAATCGGGTGTCATGACAAACCAGGGAGGGCTGTCCGGTTGTCAGAAATAAATGAGCTCATCCTTGGAAGCAAGGCAGGAATCAGGGAGCAGCAATGCACATGAGATAAGACAAAACATCATAACAATCAAAATGAGTTTAATAGATGGCCTACAGAGCAAAGACAAATGAACACCATGCACTAAATTCTGATGGATAGCTCTTGATGCCCAAGAAACAAAAGCATTTTCCAAAAGATGATGAATTAATCACGAAATAAAAGTTGGCAGCACTTCAAGGGCACCTTGGTCAGAGCCTGAGGTTAGAACTGCAGCACTTATTCGCAGTTTATAAAAGAGCTATAGGAGCAGTTTGAGCAACACTGTGTCTAGAAAACTCAAGAAGGCCATACACTGCATCTAGGACTAAGGGCAGAGGCTGGCCCATGATTTAAAATATAACCCGGCAGACCTTCCGGCATTCCGGGATAGACATGCCAACTGCCTGTTCCAGGGAATCTTGAAAATGTTATTCTAAATTAGGTTGCACACCATGATGCAACCTGTGCGTTGGCGGGACAGAGGCCCAGGAACTAATTTATTCTTTACCCTTAATTAAACACTTTGGCACATGAAGCTGTACCTGCTTCTTTGAACAGCACCTTGTTATCAGTGTCTGTCAAAGATAGACTGGAAAATGGGAGAAGACTGACTAAGGAAAAGAAAAGGGAATAAGTACCTCTTGTGAGCATGAAATAAAAAACCAAAGTCGCTCCTGCTTCTCGACGTTATTACATAGGAGAGTTCACTTTTACAGAAATAACTTGGAGTTTTCAGGCCATGATGAGTTATTGCTGCTTTCGGATTATAAGGAATTCATAGTGGAATCTCAACTCTTCCTAAGCAACATTTCCTATCATTCTTCTATTGCTAGGCAAGGTTGCCCTTCCTCTAACCTTCAAGAAGATTTTTTTTTCTTAATGAAATTTGTCCAGAACACCCCGAGATGCATTTTTGTTCATAATACTGGAAGTCTCTTCAGAAAACAGCGTTTGGAAAACATATTTCCCTGCTGGGACCACTATATTATCTATTAAAAGAAAAATTAAATTTATACGAGAGGAATGCTCATTTCCTGTCTCAAATAAGGGCGCTAAATTGTCTGCTACAAAGCCTTTTGAAAAATTCCTTGTTGTTATCAAGTGCAAAGGACAGCTGGGTTCAAAAGAAAAATTCTGTTCTATTTACCTCTCATGTTTTTGCCCTTCCCTACCAAACAGGATACTACACAAATTATAAGTAGCTATTGTAAGAAAACATTAGAATGATTTATAGGAATCATGTGTTAGAATAAAGACACAAAAGAAAGGTTATAATATTTCAAACCAAATAAAAATAAAAAGGAAAAAAAAAACCGAGTACTTCATCCTCAAAACCATTTTGAAATACCATGTGAAATTGCTCTTAATATAATAAAGAAGCAATGAAAAAAAAAAAGAAATGAGGAGTTCCCGTTGTGGCTCAGCAGAAACTACTCCGACTAACATCTATGAGGATGCAGGTTCAATCCCTGGCCTGCTCAGTGGGTTAAGGATCCAGCATTGCCATGAGCTATGGTGTAGGTGGCAGATGCAGCTCAGATCTCACGTTGCTGTGGCTGTGGTGTAGCCTGGCAGCTGCAGCTCTGATTCAACCCCTAGCCTGGGAACCTCCATATACCATGGGTGTGGCCCTAAAAAAAATGAAATGATAGAAAAGATAAGTATCAGAGATAATATCACTGGAGGCCATACTATGTGCCGAACACAGAGTAGGTTCTTTACAAGTCTAGATTTATTTAACGTTCTTATCACCTCTGTGACACAGGCACTCTTATCATCGCTTTTTTTTTTTTTTTAAATGGATGAGGGGGTTGAAGCCACACAATTAGCAAGCAAAGAGTGAAAAGGGGACTTGAAACTGGACCAGAAATGTAGGGTTCCAGATACTGTGCAACGTTATAACATTATAACATGGAGGGAAAAGTCAGAAGACA
Source organism: Phacochoerus africanus (assembly GCF_016906955.1). Classification (NCBI taxonomy): domain Eukaryota; kingdom Metazoa; phylum Chordata; class Mammalia; order Artiodactyla; family Suidae; genus Phacochoerus; species Phacochoerus africanus. Next base: position 67,104,993 of record NC_062549.1, read on the forward strand.
CAGGTTCCAGATCTACTCATAACAACGCAGTGCAGGACTAAGGATTTGCCCCTTTCTATTTAGCACTGAAGTTGATGACTTCAAAGTCCTCTTACTTGAAATGTCTAAGACCAGTGAACGAGTACATGCACAATTTAAATCAGGGGGCAAAAGGCCGCAAGGAGGGCCTTTATGTTTACTCACAATTATTTGGGGATACTACTGCCCCATCCCTTTTCCATTTTCCCTTTTCCTTTAAATGCCCTCAAATTGCCCAGAGGTAGGTCACTAGGCAAGCCTCATCCTAGCTAGAGTTGGATAAACGGGGAGTAATAGATCATAATTAGGTTTACAGAGAAGACACTGTTATGGTATTTGCTGCCCTCGATCTCAAAGCCTTCCTAAATTAGTAACTTGAATGAGTCACACTCACTCCTTTAGACCCCTTGGTAAGCTTCTGCTAAAAGCTAAAGCATCTACCTTGATGATGCTGCAGAATGTAGACCGTTAGGCCTCAACTCTTAAGATGAATGATGGACCTAGCTATTGCTAAAAATATATATATTAAGATAGGGAAGACTACTATACTATGTATACATAGAATATTTTCATAAGTGGTTAAAAAATTTTTTTGAAGTGGCAACCTTCATTTAGCTTAAAATTAATGAAGTTACTTATTCCTGTTGAAAAAATACTATAATTCAATTTAAATAGTAATTTGATATAATCATAGTACATTATGACATTATGTGAAACACTTCCTATGACTTATCTTAATTAAGTAATTGCTTAAACAAGCCATGGAAATCTGATAGAGGAACACCACACCATCAATGATTTCCAGAAGAAAAGCTAACGTTTTCCAAGTAAATTCATATTTTATGTTTTTAACAAAAAAACCTCAGATTATTACTTACGTTCCCATTTTATTTTATTTTATTTTACTTTATTTTATTTTTTTGTCTTTTGTCCTTTTAGGGCCACGCCTGCAGCATATAGAGGTTCCCAGGCTAGGGGTCTAAACAGAGCTGTAGCTGCTGACCTACGCCACAGCCATAGCAATGCCAGATCCGAGCCGCGTCTTCAACCTACACCACAGCTCACAGCAATGCCGGATCCTTAACCCACTGAGTGAGGCCAGGGATCGAACCCACAACCTCATGGTTCCTAGTCGGATACGTTTCCACTGCACCATGACGGGAACTCCATGTTCCCATTTTATAAACGTAATTGTGTGTAAGTGTGTCGATACTTAGAAAAATCAACTAACAATGAATTTCAAAAAAATAACAATGGTCATTTATGGATCATATAAGAAAAATTTTTTCCTTCAAAAAATATATATGCTCTAAATTTCCTATAATGAACATGTTTTTTCCCAATCTTAGGTAGACATACAAATAAACATAACTTTTAAAAGAATGGACATATTACTAAGTAATAATGCATGGAAGTGCCTGTCACCCAGGTTCGATCCCATCTCCCATGGGCATTTAATTATAAATGGCATCTAATCAACTCATAGCTCCTGAAGTTCTTAGAGCTGAACATGGAGGAATAAGTTTTTCTTATTACCAAGTGTTCTACTAGCTTTCTTCACTCATAATCAAGCTCAACCTAACCTGACCCAAAGAATTCGGGCAGCAAAAGAAAATATCACTTCTGCTGAGACTACCTGATTGATACACCAAGCCTCTAACCATCATAAGCAAAGTGGCTCTTCCCATCACCCAAAGGCCTGTTATCAGTGATGCTGGTGAGATTTAAATGTGCTAAGCAATGATACAGTTAATTCTAGACACTTACTTTGTTAATTTTCTATTTTATTCACCTAGGTCTAATTGTTTTTAAACCCACATAAATCATACAACTTACTCTCTTGGCTTTGTGCTCACAAGAACTCTTAGAGGTTTTCTGCTGTTTAAGCATGATTTCAGGAAGCAATCCACTTCACTGAAAGGTCTCATAAAAACCAGGTCACCATTAATAGCAAAAATCTTTTTCCCAACTTCCATGCCAGCCATCTAGGAGAGAAATAGGAAAATAAAAAAAAGTCAAATTTTATTTTCTTAAGAAACCTATTTCTTTCACAGAATTAGAATCTGGAAGGATCTAGAACTCACAGATTTTTGACCTTTTAACACATCTGCAATGTTTTTATACAACTTCCCAATACAGAGCAGTGGAAGAGATATCAGTTATTCTCTTTGACCTTGTTTTAAATTTGACTCACCCATCTCTACTAAAATTCTCATGCCTCTCCTCATGACTTAATGCTATACTCCTCCTGTGACCCTTTTTTCTCCTATACTTGGTAGTTCTTATTTCATCCTTTGAACCTCAAACTCCAGGTGAATTTTTTTTGACTCAATTTTCCATCCACGGCCAACTCAGTCAGGGAGTTTCAACCTCTCCGTAGACACTGATGACAACCAAATTTGCATTGCCAGCCTGACATAGCTAAGGTGTCTCTAGGAGAGAAGAATGGCCTGGAATCCAAGGAGGAGCGCTCCGCAGGCACGGATCCAAGATGCTGGAAAGACGCCAAGGATGACGTCACTTCTCCCTGCCATGCCAAACAGGCGACTCTTCTTCACCTGCCCTACTGCCTATAAAACTATATATATACCGGAAACTAACACAACATCACATGTCAACTACACTGCAATATAAATTAAAACTAAATAAACGATATGCTGTTCTGGTTACCAGCTCAATGATGAAAACCCAGGAGAGGGCATTTTATTGGTGGGAGTCAGATGAAGCTGGGCACTAAGAAGATCCTCTGAAAATAACGGGGGAGAACATTTCTTCATCACAGAAAATTACCAAAAGCAGTCATTCATAGGCCAGGCCCAGGAACAGTATGAGCTAAACAGAGTTAGTGTGTTTGAAATTCACGTGCTTGGTTAATTAAGCTTGGTCTTGCACGAGGTTAGGTAAAAGACAGAGAGCTTGGGCACTAGCAGACAGGATGGGGGTTATTTTGCTACTAACTTGAAATAGGTTCAAAGATAAAAGCCACGCTTCATTCATTATCACGGTCTTTATTAAAAATGTATATATTGAGACATCTGCTTGAGGGCTAAGCATTTTATAAGCCAGGCAGAGGCAGGAACACTCTAAATTTGATATAGTTGGGATATAACATTGGGAGGTACGTTCCCTGAGGGCAGAAATTTTGCCTATTTTGTTCCCTGCTGTATTCCTAGAGCCTAGAACACTGCCAATCATATAACAAGCACTACATAAATACTTCTGAATGAATGAATGAATGAATGATCAGGACAGTCCTTTGTTTAAGTCTGGTGAGATGAGAGTACATTAATCAGCATCAACCCTGTGAGACAATAAATCAAAGCAAGTGCTTTACTGATGGAAATTGTACTTAAACAAGACAATCAAAGTGATAGGAAAATAGAAGACACAGTCTTGATTCAATGGAAGAATTACGTGACATGCATACATACTATAGTCCCTCCCTATGCTGTCTCTACCGGGTTGCAGGCTAGAATCAAACATAGAATAAGCCACTTGGACTCGGAGGAGGTGAACAAGTTCATAGCTTCAGATCTCCACACTAAAACATCCCCACCAGACATCCTCTGTCACAATTCCCAGCAGTATTTAAAAGGACCTCAGGGAGTTCCCGTCGTGGTTCAGTGGTTATCGAATCAAACTGGGAACCATGGGGTTATAGGTTCCATCCCTGGTCTCGCTCAGTGGGTTAAGGATCCAGCGTTGCCGTGAGCTGTGGTGTAGGTTGCAGACACAGCTCAGATCCCACATTGCTGTGGCTGTGGCATAGGCCAGCAGCTACAGCTCTGATTGGACCCACGGCCTGGGAACCTCCATGTGCCGCAGGTGCAGCCCTAAAAAGACAAATAAATAAATAAATAAATAAAAATAAAAATAAAAGGACCTCAGAATGAGATTATTCAGAAACATTATTTTCAATAAAGACATCTAAAGGCTGATTTCAGTTTAAGACTTTTATATGTGTAGGTCATGGGAAACACATTTAAATTAAAATGCTAATTTACGTTACCTCAGCATTAGACCCCTTTTCCACCAACTTTATTATTGGAACTTTATTTTTGTCTTCTAAGCCAAAACCATAGCTGCCTTCATTGGATTTAATCTGCAATGCAAAATATTAACAATGTTAATAAATGCAACTACAAAAAAAGTTACAACTCAGATAGAGTGAAAGAAAAGGTCGCATTGTCATCAAACACAGAGAACTAATCTCCCACTAACAGCTAATCAGGAAGTACACTCATAGAACATAGTGGTAAACTTACCAATAATGACTTAGCTATAACATTTTCCACAACTTTTAAATCGTGTTTCATAAGTCGATGTTTCATATTTGAGCCTTCCATCTCCTCATCCGCAAAAAAACGAAAAAGTAGGGGTTCGTCTTTGAATTCACTTTTTTCAAGGACTAGGGAAACAGAAATTCAAACTGTTTCAATTAATCCCCCAAATCCAACTGATCTTCCATACTGACAGACCCTCAGTAAATTCATGCCCTGTCCCATTACCTCAATTTTCTACTCCTAGAACAAGTTACACTCACAAATATCCCAACTATACTTTCTTTCTATAATTTCAAGCTGATGTTTCCTTTAAGCTATTCCCTGGTAGTAAGGGGTTTGAATTTTTAAGATAAGCAATGTTGTTTATTATTAACCTTTTTTGGACTTAACCAAATCTGACATCTTTCAGATTAAAATCCAACTTTAAATTAAAAAAGTATATTGAATTTTAAAATGTCTACAATTCAAAACATAAAAACCTAGGGTGTTTTGAATGTATAGTAAACATTTTAGGTAGAAACATAAAAACATTTATGTTTCTAATATCCTGCACAATTATGGGAAAACTCAAATGGGTAAAATGTGGCCATTATGTGTGTAAGCAATTCCCACCATGGTGACTTTTGTTCCAACTCTTCAAACCAGAAATATGTCTTCTAGGTGAAATGTGATTTCAGTTTCCCTTAATTCCTAGTCCTTTTCTGTTTAAAAACATGATTCTCAAATAACCTTATTTGTGCAAAGGTCAGTTTTTTCCCTTTTATCCAAACATTGTTATTCTTCAGCGTTCCTAGATCCATGGCATGGCATGTCCTAAGGATATAAGGTGTATGTTTCATTAGCCTTTAAAAAAATAAGGCTAAAAACAGATAGAATTTGTATTCCGTAGATCCTGAGAACTCTCTCTTTTAAAATGAGAAAATATTTTGAAACAGAAATCTTTTCTTACTTATCCTTATATGTTGAAGCTTACTTGTAGGGGCAGGTTGATTCATGGAGCCAAACCGCTAAGGGGAACACAGGGGCCCCATGGCACCGTAGAGTGTTAGGCTTTTTCATGAGATAGACCTAAGTTCAAATTCCAGGTCTGGGACTGATTCTGGGTGTAACATTGAGAAAGATACCTAAACTCTTTGAATTTCAGTTTCCTCACCTATAAAATAGGGGCAATAAAAGCTTTATAATATTGAACAGAACTTAAAACGAGGTAATAAATGTCAATAACTTGGCATATAGCAGGCAATTAAAAATGATAGCCCTTTTATTTCACTATATTTACAGAGGTCCAACTGTAAAATGGTTAACCAGATGGATGTACGGATTGATCTTTAAATGGAAGACTGGCTGGCAAAAGAAGTTAACAAATCAAACTACCAACTGGAAATTCAAAAGCAGCACATGTGTAGCTGACAACAGAAATGAGAATATAATTGGGATTTAGTTAGGTCTTGCCTATGTGGCCTAAGTAGGTTCCAAAAACTCACATGGTGTTTCTGCTACTGCTGTTTTCCTCCACCCAAGAGTCAGTCTAAAGGCAGGGAGAAAGGACATCAGTAAGGCCAGGCATGAGCCCAACGGGCTATGCTTTACCGACAGAGACTTTCATAGGGAAAACCTTTATCACAACTCAATATCTTAAAATAAATATTCAGACAAAATCACTGATTTTGATTAGCTTGCTGATGCTTTAACTTAGGGGAAAAACTAATCAAAACTTTTGAAGGTTTTCAGCTTGACATAGTTTTAATTCCCTGTGATGCCATTTCTTCCATTCCATTGTTGGCTCTTTAAAGATCAGTATTTCTCAGTCACAACACATACAGTGGCCAGAGATACTGGAATGTAACAGAATTCCCAGAGGAATAATAAATCAAGGATGCTCTCAAACCACCCTAAGGTTTGCTGTACTTTTTTTTTTTTTTTTTCCGAAAAAGGGAGCAACTTCCTGAACATAACTGACAAATAGTTATGAGCTATCAAATAGATACATGTGCAAATATATATTCACGCTGAAAGAGATTTGAGAGATTTATAGAATCTCTAAGATGGTATAAATTGATGGAGAAAACTGTCTCATTACTTTTATAAATTTAAGGGAAATGAAATCAAATAAGACAGAAATTCAGTTTTGAATTAGTAGCCAAGCAGAAACAAATTTTTTCCCAGAGATTTTAAATTTTATTTTCTGAGATATTTTGAAAGAATTTTTCTAAAACTAAACATAATTATTCAACCATATATGCTCTCAATTAAGCATTTTAATATACATTGGCATTCAAAGACACCATAAATCTGACCTAAAAGAATGTTAGAGAGATCTATTAGCTATTTTTTTAAAAAAAACTTCTAGTTCAAGCTCTTGCTTTTCTGGAATCAGTTTAGAAATATAGAAGTCACGGCAACTGGTCAGTAATAGCTGTTAGACACAGCAATGGCACCAGCAGGGAAACTGAATGCAGGCGTGGTGACCCAACACAGACCCCTGGCAAGGCCCAGACAGTCTTGCTGATTCATCTCTAAATGACTTCTCTGGACCACTGAGAGATACTCCTAGTTTTCTAACAAAACAAAACAAAACAGGAAAATACATTTGTAAGTTTCCAGAATAAAAATCCCTACCGTGGTGCATAAATCCGTTGTCACAGAGTCCAACTCCAAATATCATTGCCTCTTCTCTGGTGCGGCAATCCCCCTGTTAACCACAAAAGCCCTGGACAAGTTAATAAGCAACCGAAGATTTTAGTGCATTTTACTAGATTTGACATTCCCAGTATTGTCCTACAAATCCATTCACACATTAGGGCAGGCATTGCTTTCATAAGCCCACGATGCATCTAATTGTTATAAGCATTCTCTTCTTTATGAAAATATCATGTTTCTTCTGATGTTAAATAAAGGTCAAAGATTTAATATTTGAGAAAAACCACACTTTATTAAACATGAAAATATACAAATAACTAAAATGTACTGCTCCCCCAAATGATCCCTTTCTCATATTTCTTTGATCTTATATCCCACTTACACATCAAGGAAATATCCTATATATTGAAAATGCACTACAAAAAGCTTTGCTAAGTAAAAATCATTATGCATGGTCTCTCCTATCACCTCCTTTCCACCAAATGGCCTTACTCTTTTAAGTACCTCTCAATGATTCTACTAACCCAGGGTGACCCATAAACCCTAAGACTATGTCATTCAGCTGAGTCAGTAAATGCAAGCTTCTCTTTTGCTCTCTTGCTGGGAAAAAAAAAAAAAATCAGCTCGTATAACTGACCCCCAAAAGAGAGGGAACCTTTTGTTAGGATGTTTATCTAGAAAGCATCTATTTTATACATTTAAGTATGAATTCACATACAGTATGCCCTCTGTAACCAGGGTTCGGCATCTGAAGATTCAACCCATCACAGATGAAAATTACTCAGGGAAAAAATTCCAGAAAGTTCCCAAAAGCAAAACTTGAATTTGTAGCTCCAGCAACTATTTACATAGCATTTACACTCTATCAGGTATTGTAAGTAATCTTGAGATCATTTAAGTATGGGAGGTTATCTGCAAATACTACATCATTTTATATAAGAGATTTGGGCATCTTTGGATTTTGGTATCTGCAGGAGACTTGCAACCAATTCCTCATAGATACGGAGGGCCAAATGAATATGAATGTATTCATAGTCATATATATGTATACATGTTTATATAAGTGTGTATATATATTCACATTCATACACACACACATATATATGTATTATGCATTCTATATAATCTTGCAGTGGTATGTCTTATAGCTTAAGAACTGCCGTCTAACATATTATCTCATTTTTCCTACTCCTATCTTTTATCTCTTAGGTACAACACTCCACCAAATCCATCCTCTCTTCTCTCTGGCTTCTACTTCATTTCTATGTCAACACCCTAATCTAGTGTTTCTTCATCTCACCTCTAAACAGCCATAATTTCTTCCTGTACTTTCTCCAACATAAGGCAATTATAGAATTACAACTCTCATACACAGGAAGATCATGTTCCAAAACTCTAAACTGACTCTCTTATTTTGTAAACATAAATTATAATCGAAATCATATTCTGTTGGGCTTTGTAGCACTCCCATATCCTGCCTTCATTCCACCTCTCCTGCTGCATTTCCAAAGCCCTCACCTTTACTCTCATCAGGTTAGGCCCCCTACTGTTGCCTGAATTCTCCATGCTTATTTCCATCCTCACTTTCACTCGAATCATCACATACAATGCTTTCTCTTTACCCTCCACACAATTAAATCCTACCCCTCTGTCTCTCAAGGGTCATGGGCCACCTCATGCTGTGACAACCCACCCCCATTCATCCTCCTGTTGAATAACAAGGTGTTTATAATTTCTGTCTACAGATAATACATCTGTGCCCTTCTCAACATCTAGCTAGTAAGTAATTCTTATGCATTCAATCAAAAGACTTTTTTTTTTGGCCACAGAGTGTGCCAAGTGCTAGAGAAAATACAGTAAAACACTCAAACACAAGAAACACTTCCCTGCCCTCAGGTAATTCAAGTCTGGTGAAGAATTTCATCAATTAAAATATGGTATATAAGTACCATTATCCAATGTAGTCAGTATCCCAATCAGGCATTATAGTCCGTGCTGATACAAAGGTTAAACAGGTCCTTGCCCTAAGAAACATGGGGGCAGTTTCAATATAATGTGGTATTTGCTATGAGGAATATACCCAGGGAACTGGGATCACAGAAGAAGATGCTGAGTGCAAGCTGGAGGATACAGCAAAATGCACTGGGCAAGGTGATGCTGGAGCAAAATCTTAGCGGATCCCTAAAAATTAGCTCAGTTGACTAACAGTCCCCTGAAGGCAGGAATCGTGTCTGTTTTCTGTTTTGTTGGTTTCTTTCATTTTAGTCACCAAAGCAACCACTTAAATGTTAAGTTTACAATAAGAGCTTATTTAATAATCACTGGCATTACATCGACTATTCAATTGATGTACTGGCAAGGTTAATATTTTACTGAATATAATGGTACAAAAAGTATGACTAAGAAGTTTTGGTATCCATATGTCTTTTAAAAACTCTGCTTGTGCCACATAGAATTGGTGAGTATTAAAGAAACAAAGAGAAAGACACAACAAAAACTCCTTTGAATATGAAGAAAGGTATTACTTAATTGTAAAATATGATTGATCAATAAGCAAATCACAACTTATGTGAATCAAATGATGTTTTAGAAGACAGGAATACACTTGTCATATAAGGAGCTAACATTATGGAACAAGTTATTCCATTATAAACTATTATACTAGAAGCAGCACAACAGCGAGTGAAAAATTCAGCAGAAACAACTGTCCTCACGTTTTCCAAGACAATATCACACACTGTATTGCAGAATAAGGCAAACTCTGTCAGATCTAGATTACACTCCAAACAATATGTAGACTGTTCCACTGGAGTCAGTTCTTTATTTTGTCCACTCCAAATCAAACTCAGTGTCTCAGAAATTAAGTTTTATTATCATTTGAGAGCCTTAGTAGAAAGAGGCCCTTACTTAAAAAAAAATAAAAAAACTCTTGTTCATTTTAGATGAAGAACTTAACATTATTATTATTATTATTATTTTGTCCTTTTAGGGCCGCACTCGTGGCACATGGAGGTTCCCAGGCTAGAGGTCGAATCAGAGCTGTAGCTGCTGGCCTGCACCACAGCCACAGCAACACCAGATCCGAGCTGAGTCTGCGACCAACACCGCAGCTCACAGCAGCAACAGATCCTTAACCCACTGAGCGAGGCCAGGGATCAAACCCGGATCCTCAAGGTTACTAGTTGGGTCTGTTAACCACTGAGTCAAGGCAGGAACTCCTAGATGAAAAACTTAAACTTATCATTCTCTTATCATTCCATTACCATTTTTTCATCTCAAAGCCAGCCCAAGTGGTCCTAACCAGAAGCTAGGCAATAAGTGTTCATCACGCCTGATACTCATACTTGGAAACGTTTTACACAATCCGAATCATAAAGTTTCAGTGATAGAGATGACGTGTACAGCTATTCCAGTAAGTAGTGAACAGTTGTGAAAAGAAAATCTAGAGATGTGGGGTGACTCATCCAAGTTTGCATAACTGCTTATTAACAGAGCTGTCATCAGACACCAGATAACCTGAATCCCGTACAATTTCTACAGACACTGTCACAACAGACCACTGAGAAAACCTGAAGAAAAAAAGAACTGCAACTTGGTCCCATTTTTGAGCAACTTATTCTAATTCTCCTAGTCTCTTCATGTTCACCCTGGGAAAGTAAAAGTGCCAGAAAGAAAAAAAAAAGTTGATATCTGACTTTCTGAGCCAGTACTTTAAATATTTATTCAGCCACAGCTTTTGCTTCAAAAATACACTTTCTTCAGTTTTCTCACATAATCAGCACATAGTACAAGTTCATGTGACTTCTGTAACATAATTTCTATGTGAAATTCCAACCCTGTTACCAACTACAGAATTGATTCCAATGACACACACTGACCATCGTGTTATAAAAGGCTCTGTCACTAGTAAACCCACTGGGCTTACAAATTCACGTTTTATCTAAAAAGAAATGCTTGGGGAGGTCCCGCTGTGGGTGCAGTGGGTTAATGATCTGGCTAGTTTCTGTGGAGGTCCCAGTTCGATCCTCAGCCAGTAGGTTAGGATCCAGTGTTGCTGCAGCTGTGGCATAGGTTGCAGCGGCAGCTTAGATGTGATCCCTGGCCTGGGAACTTCCATATGCTGCAGGGGCAGCTGAAAGAACTGTTTGGTTTAATCGAAGACCTTAATTTCTAAATAAAATTAAGTGCTATAAAATGCAAAAGTGGTGCTTTGGGATAATCTAGAAATTAATATTAAGGAATAAAAATTCCAAAATTTACGTGCACAGATGAATCAAATGTGAATTCATTAAGTATCATTTATATTTGAGACCAAGAAAAAAAAACTCATTCCTGTAATTGCAATTCAAATGTTATTGTCCACTTGTAACAAAGGAAGTAGGCCATTTTCTTTAAAAACAAAAAAGCTAATTAACTCAAATATTCAAATGTAATGACATTTCAACCAAGGAATATCTCCTTCCTCAAAATAGTAAGTTCTGTCAAAGTGGACATCAACTTTCTTAGCCTTTTCTTTAAACCCTGGAAAACATTTGATTATTTGATTAGTACAGTAAAACATTTACAAAAAGTTATATTAAATACCTATTATGATGAGCTAGATGTCTCAAGTTGCAAATAACATTTTCTCAACACTAGCTGTTACCTCCGGTACTTTGAGAAGCAGAGCAGTAGTAACGACAAATTTCGCACTCTCCTATTTAAAATATGTGCCAATAGATATCAAAGCTCATATTATCAAAACACAATTATCCTCTAACAGAGAAGAAGGCACAGAGAGATTAGACTAACTTGCTGGGACTGACACCCAGATACTTTAAAACAAATCAGTGAACAAAACATGCAAAAATGTTTAGGACACATGCACAGCTATTCTTCAGTGATACTCGAATGACACTACGTTTTTTGGATGGATCTCAGCTGATGTTTTTGAGTCAATAAACATCTTGCTGGAAGAGGAACAGACTCACAGACTTTATAAAACGTATGGCAACTAAAGGGGACAGGTAGGTAGAGGCGAGTGATGGACTGATGGTTTGGGATTGGCACGTTCACACTGCAGGATACAGAATGATTGGCCAATGGGGACCTGCTGTATAGTTCAGGGAACTCTAACCAGTAAGTAGAAAAGAATCTGAGAGAGAATGGATATGTGTATGTAAGTGTATGACTGGGTCACTTTTTTGTATGGCAGAAATTATTACAACCTTGTCAATTAACTCTACTTCAACAAAACTTTAAAAAAAAATTTAAAAAGAAACACCTTGCTCTTGAAAGACAATATAGCAAAAAAGAAATTAATTTTGAAGACCCTGAAGTCAGATGATCTAGGTTCAAATCCTACCTCTGCTTCATATTAGCTGAATGAACATAGTCAAGTTATTTCACTGTGTCTCATCGGCAAGTGGGGCGTTTGAACAAGTACCTGTATCACCTCAGTTTAAAGCAGCCATGAAGGTAACTGGGCAGCTCTGATGTGTCTATTTACCTGTGCAATTAACCAGTCAATCAGCTTGTTGGCCATGACCACGGATTTGTAGGTTCTTAAGTGGTAATCTTTATCTCTACAAAGGAAGAAAAAAACCAAACACACTAAGCACGAGCATAGGGAAGCGCAAGGAAACATTTCTTTTAGTACCAGTGTGAGACAGGAAAGTTGACTCAATGTAACCTGAATCAACTGACCCACTTACATGTAAATAAATAAGAGCCTTACAAGGTGTACACAACACCTGAAAACTCCCTCATTAGCCCACACCAGGAGAAGAAACCCACAAAGGTACCAACACAGGGCATTTCTTCATTCACATTTTCTTATATCTAAATTGATTATTACTACTACTTTTTATGGTAATGATTTGGCTAGAAATCCAACTATTGCATTCATAAAAGGATAATAAAATAGAATTCCTTCCCTCTAAGAAAAGACAGATTATACAAAAAAAAAAAAAAAAATCTCCTCAAAATGTGGAGAACAAAGCAACCCTTTGTATTTCTGCTCCTGAATTCTCCGGGAAGGCAGGGTTTGCCCGGGAGGATTATTCATTTGGCTCAGCTGCAGTGGGCGACCTCAGGCCTGTCCTGAGGGAAACACGTGAGAATCCTGTCATTCATTTTGTCTGATCAGAGCATGGACTTTGTGACAGCACATCCCCAGGCAGCCAAGGTGATCAACCAGCTTTATAGCTGGTTCTCCTGTTGGGAGACTCCCAGATCTGAGAAATCTTTCAAAGCCTAGTCAGATACCACCAAAGAAAGTGCTCAAGATCAGAACAAAGCCCCAAGGGCAGAAATCTATAATTCATTTACTGTGCAGGCCTGGATCAAAAGGGAGTGAGAAAAATGAGTCTTTTCAAAATGTCAAAAAATCCAAGCTGCCAACAACTTGACGTGACAAATAATTAGTAGCTATTCTTATAGTCCTTTAGTTTCTGACAGTAGTTTACAAATATATACACGTAGGGATTTTTAGGGCTGCACTTGGGAAATACGGAAGTTCCCAGGCTAGGGGTCATATCAGAGCTGCAGCTGCCGGCCTACACCACAGCCACAGCAATGCCAGATCCAAGCCAGGTCTGTGACCTACACCACAGCTCACGGTAATGCCAGATCCTTAACCCATTGAGCAAGGCAAGGGATCGAACCCACGTCCTCCTGGGTCTAGTCAGACTCGTTACCACTGAGCCACGATGAGAACTCCTACAATTAATACTGACATCGTTGCAGTCACTTTCATAAAAAGCTCCCCAAACTATGATTGAAAATAAATGCACTAGGTTAGCCAGTAATCAACAGCAGATTGTTTTTTAATCTTTTAAAATCTATCTCCCTGTTTCTGATCCCTCATCACCCGCTTCATCTTGGTTTCCTTCCATAAGCATCAATAAGAACAAGGAATTATACACCACGTGTGGGTCTGTGGTTTCTTCACTCAAGTAATTTTTTCTTTTCGTAAGCTGAGTTCACACATATTAAAAGCATGACTATCGTACATTCCATCTGTTTTATGCCTTTTTTCCCATAAATTTACCCTTGACAACTCATAAACCATTGTCATTTCTAGCCAAAGAACAATTCCTTCTTATCAGTTCTTTCAGAATGTAACTTTCTTGATAAGAAATCCCATGTGGCTAAAATGTATTTTCAGAACACATTTTCTCACATGTAAAATCTACACACACACACACACACACACACACACACGCATACACACACACATATATATACACACACACCTACACACACACACACAGGTGACAGGAAAAAATTATCCAGTTTTCTATTACTTTAGCAGAAAAAAGAAATTAAATATCCACATGCTATTAAGTAACCGTTAAGTTAATCAAGATATTTACAGGGTGTATGTATCAGGAATACAGCAGAGAATCAACAAATATTGGTTCCTTTCACCTCTTTTTACTTTTTAAAAAAATTTTATTAAAGCATAGTTGATTTACAATGTTCCTTCAATTTCTGTTGTTCAGCCAAGTGACCCAGACACACCCATTCTTTTGCTATTTTTTTCTAACCCAAGAGACCAGACACAGTCGCCTGTGCCATGCAGCAGGGCTCCATCACCCGTTCTGTTCTGAATGTAACAGTTTTACTTTTGAAGCCTGCTTGTGAAAGCAGACAGGCACTTGCAGGAGTAACAGGTAAGATCCCGTTTTCTCCTCCAGGACCTGTACTGTGGGCATTTCAACACTTACTCAGCAACTTTTGGAATCTCTTCTTTTTTTTTTTTTTTGGTTAGCTCTGCCTTTTCTTGGAATTGGAAACCAGAATGAAAACTAGAAACACTGTCCATCGAATGTCTGGATTCTATAACCACGACTGGAAAGCCTCTGTAATTCATTTCAGAAACAGTATATATTGTTTTTGCTTTGAAAAAATATGTTTCCATTGATAAACTCCGAATGAAATCTGGCCATCTGAAATCAGTTTAACATTACATTACAATCTAGCCATCAGTGTATATCAGTACATATTACAAAAGTAAAACAGAAAAACATACTAAATACTTTGTAATAACCTAGAAGAGAAAAGAATCTGAAAAAGAATAGAGAGCATATGTATGTATAACTGAATCACTCTGCTGTATACCTGAAACTAACACAACACTGTAAATCAACTATACTTCAATGGTTTAAAAAAAAAAAAGAAGAAAAAAGTACACTAATATTTCTAATGATCTTTTTTAGTAAGCATAACACAAAACTCAAAGTTTTCTGCTGTCTTTCTAAAGAGATAAACTGAAAATTAATTCTGGTTTCTCTTTTTTTTTTTTTTACAAAAAAAAGGCATATCTATTTAGAAGAGAAAACATGGTAGAGAAAAAAATTATAAAATTATATTTATTAACTCCAAATTAATTAACAATATTCAAGTGCAAAATTTTTCCTTTGGATAAAAGACTACTGAAAGAAAACACTGGGAAATAAAATATACATCCAAGGTTTGATTTACAGTTTAATGAAAAAAATTAAGATATAAGAAATCGTAACGGTAAACATTTATAGTAAACAGTATTTCCAAATCCTCTCCCAATCAGTCAGCTGCTACTTATTAAATATTAACAGAATGTGGATCATTTTACTAACAAGTTTATAATTTACTATGAATTAATGGCGAATAAATTTAGAAATCATAATAAAAAAGTAGAAGACACTGTATAATTAGAGCCTCAGGAAATTCTTTTTTTTTTTTTTTGGTCTTTTTGGGGCCACGCCCATGGCATATGAAGGTTCCCAGGCTAGGGGTTAAATCAGAGTTGTAGCCTCTGGCCTCCACCACAGCCACAGCAATGCAGGATCCAATCTGAGCCTCGTCTGTGACCCACACCACAGCTCGCAGCAACACTGGATCCTTAACCGATAAAGTAAGGCCAGAGATCAAACCTGTGTCTTCATGGGTACTAGTTTGATTTGTTACTACTGAGCCACGACAGGAACGCCAATTCATAATTATTTTAAAATAAATTGTTATTCAAAATAGTCTTTCACATTTGGAAGAAATTTCCAGTTTTGGAAGAAAAACAAAATATGCTCATATTCACCTAATATGCGATAAAAATATTTCCATTTAAATTGCCCAGAACCTAGAAATCAGACTCACCTTATCACTGGAGTAAACAGACTATGAAGACGGCAATATAATCTGACGCCCTATCATAAGATAAAAAGTAAGTAAGATCACCCAAAGGACAGATCAGTGAAATTTTGAAATCATTACAGTACCTCAACCTATTTAAAAGTTATTCAAATGTTGCATTACATCATAAGTATAATGACTTGAATCATTAAAAACAGGATTAAACTGTGCCATGAATTCTTCGTATAATTTGGCATGTACACAAAGGGCTTCAAAAATTATTTCTTAAAATATAAAACTTTAAGATATAATATAAATAGAATATAAATCTACGCAGTGATCCATCATACTACTTGGTCATTATATGTCGATATAAATTTTGTCAAGGGTACAAAGACAACTGATATTACATTAATTTTATCCATTTGTATTTTGTTAAATTTATTCAAGTATTATCATGACCACTTGTTGCTACATGTGAAAGAATTTTCAATGGATATAACCTTCTGAGTGACTGTGTTACTGCCATTTAAAACTAGGAAAGAGAATAAAAACAATAATCCATTACACCTCCTGTAGGAGCAAGAAGAAATTGGGAGGCTTGCTTATGTCACATAAAAATTTTCCATATCACATGAATTTTTTAAGTCTCTGTACAGCCTCTTATCTTGCTTAAGTATGACACACCAATTCTTCTACAGATTAAAGGTTGTGAGAGAGGTTGTTACCTTTGAAATTACATCTTGCATCTCATTTCTTGGATAAAAGGTTCCATCATCATAGCGAAATCTATACAACATCTGTTCTGGTTTGAATTGATGTTTGTCAGTAACTAAGAACATAAAAACAGTATATTAAAATACTGATGATCTAAAAAGTGGCAGATAAAAACAAATGCATTTATAAAAGTCATATTCCCAGAGTTCCCATTCTGGCTCAGCAGTTAGCAAATCCAACTAGTATCTGTAAGGACGCAGGTTCGATCCCTGGCCTCACTCAGTGGATTAAGGATTTGGTGTTGCTGTGAGCTATGGTGTAGGTCACAGACAAGTCTCAGATCCCACATTGCTGTGGCTGTGGTGAAGGCCGGTGGCTACAGATCCAATTGGATCCCTAGCCTGGGAACCTTCATATACCATGCGTATGGCCCTAAAAAAACAAAAAGATCAAAAAAATAAAAATAAAATAAAATTCATATTCCCAAGTATGGAAACTTTGTTTTACCAAAAGCTTTTATTTTCCTAACATAGTTGTGCTAATCCAATATTTTGACAGTAAGATTCATGATAAGATTTTATTATATAACATAGTTACAATTTTCATATAATGATTTAAGAACTAAATCGAGGTTAGCAACATTCAGCTAGCATAGTACATGTTCTGTGTAGTGTTTTTATACTTATATAAACACACAAGTTTGTGTTTTCTGTTTCTTCACAATATCACGAAGTCAAGTAAAAAATGCCCTTCTAATAGCAGACACTCCAACCAGTGCGTTATAATTTGATTCTCACACCTCGAAGTGAATTTGAGTGTTCATCTGTCTTATCCATAGCAATTAAGCCAAGACCACACATATACCAATCTTGACCATTTATCCTGGATCTCCAGTGCAGATTAGATAATTTCAATAGGTAGCTGATTCCAAAATTTTAACAGTTTTGCACTGACAAATGCTTTTGTTACATATCACTTAATTTTCTTTTTTTGGTGGAAAACGAGTGCTCAGCCTGCACTTCCATCCTTAGGATAAGGTTTTCATACTCATAGACTCCTACTAAACTTCCTCTCAAGTTTTCTTTTTTCCAGAAGTATTTTATAGGCAGTCGAAAGAAATAATAACTATTCTAGAATGGAAAAACTTCAAATTAAATCTCAAAGAGATTACATTTCAATGTTTTCTTTACAAGGAACGCAGCATTTGCAGAAGAGATTATTTGTTGCAATGGGCTCTATTTTCTTTAATTTTTATTTTTTTTGAATCTTTAATAATCTTTTTACATTATAGCTGGTTTACAGCGCTCTGCCAATTTTCTACCGTACAGCAAGGTGACCCAGTCACGTATACATGATTAGCTAACAGACTTTGATCATCACTATTTGCTAAAAATGTTGAAGAAGGAGAAAAACCGGTCAGAATTAATTCTCATTAACTACATCAGGTGAATCCAAAAGAAAACCAAAAGACTTGTCACACACACACACATACACGCATACACATATATGAAGTTTCAGCTCTTCCCCCCTAACCTATCCAAACCAAGCGCATGGCTTGCGGCCATAAAAATCCTGAGACAGCACTGCTGCCAAAAAAAAAGACAGACCACTCAACTTTTTGGCATCTTTTTTTTTTCCAGATTAAGCCAAAAAAGAAATAAAGCATGTGTGAAAGAAAAATAAAATTGAAAAAAGTATTTTGAAATCCTCTGGCACGTTTCACAATCAGTTATTTCTTTTTCTCCTATGCAATCTATCTATTCCCATTATAACCCCTTAAGAGTCGCTGAAATAAATTGTCTTGATATTCCAAAAGTCAAGCAAACTCAGGCTCACAGATCTCTTGCCACAATAAAATCACAAGTCATGGTTCAACCTATTCAAAACAGAGGGCTCTGCTGGAAGGTAAACTCTTGTGACTCTGATCCTGAATCTTGGGTTAATCTGCAACTCTTGGCTGTTGCCTTGGGAAAATAGTTAATAGTTCTGCATTCAAATTCACTCCCCTACTTTCTTGTGCATGGAAAACGGGTTTGTTAATTGACGAGAAAGGTTGCTTCATGCCATCTTTTAAGCAACTATGTGACGCTATGATATTAAAGCAGGGAAGTGATGGTAAATGATTCACAGCTGGCTCTCTGGTGACGCGGCAGAAGGAACACTGATGTATGGCATTTGCCAGTTTCCATGGTATCAAATGCTCCCACCCTGGCCAATTTCAAGCTGCCAAAATAAAGTGACTGAGCACAGAATTAGATGGGCAGTGACACTATCATTTCGCATTGCTGTCATACAAAAGCAGTAGATATAAATAGATAAGACCATAGATAACAATAGCATGTAGTACAATAATTAGGAAATGATGAGTTTTTAGGATATATTACCTTTGTTTATAATTTATGCATTTATATGTTTATATAATTTCATTTTAATAACAGCCATGTTTAACAACCCAGCTTGAAATTTCTTAAAACATTTAATCACCAGCTCTCTAGAGTTTCTACCAGCCAACTTCAGCACACCGCTGGATATAATGAATGAGATCCCTGAATTCCCAAATAAGCATTTATAAAGTAGATAACAGAGCCAGACACGAAGCACAGCATCAACATATCCAGAGAAAGCATACGTTGCCTCAACCCAAGAATTTCTGGTACAGCAAGGATTGGTGTCTGATGAAGCTCTCAAGAATAACCAGCAATGTCAATAATGACAGTAATGATCAACTTTTTTTCTGGCTCTTTTTAAAACAGGTGGCTCATTCAACTTTATTTTAGGAATTCTATTGTCACAAAAATGCAGCTGGAACCACATACCACTGAAACCAGCCTGTTTGGGCTCCTATTTCTTCATTCTAATGAAATCATTAATGTGAAATTGCATAATATGCTCTCTGACCCTCAGTATGGGAGAACTCTATTAGTTAATCTCCAACACTTTAAAAAAAAGGAAAAAAAAGGTTATTTCCAGCAACAAAAGTTCTGTATGCCAAATTTGACATTATAACTGATCAGACCCTAATCACTGTAACAGCACAGGCCACTAAATTCAAAATGTGGCCAATAGAACAATAGTAATACAGTATTCGATAGTGCTCAATTCTCAAAGAGTTAATCGGGTTATAAATACCATTGCTCAAAAAGATTTCGATTCTTCTAAGTTAAATAATCAACGGATTCTTGTATTTGAAATTTCAAAATAAATTTTAATCCAGAATTGATCTACTACTTTCTTCTCAAAATTATAATGTTGGAGAAAAGTGGGGTGTCTGAGGCAGGGGGGATAAGTTGATGAGGACTGAAATTCTGATATCTGTTCCCCCCAAAATCTTATGCTATTGATTTTTTTTTTCTTTTTAGAGGGAGGCAATTAAACTATGCTGAGACATATTTTAACAAAATGAATGAGTGGTTCCCTCTGTGATTCCTTCCAGATCTTTCGGCAGTCCCGAACTGAAAAACAGGTCACACCCTGGATGACTATGGTCATGAAGATATTGAATAAACATTATTCCGATTCTACTTTGTACTAACTCAAAATTGAATGTGTCTGACTAGGAAGACCGAGGCCCAATCCCATGGGGCCTTGAGGGCCATTGTAAGAGATTTAGGTGAGAAGTCTGGACTTTTCTTTGGGTTTACAGGAAGCCAGAAGATGATTGTAAGGAGGAGAAGGCCTCGATCTTATACGTCTTAAAAAGTCTCTTCAGCTGAGAGTGTTCTGGAGAGTGTTGTATGGGGATGGAGGATGAACAGGGAAGCCAGGAAGGAGCAGGTGGTAAGTGAGAAGAAGGTGAGGTTCCAGAAGGGGGAGCAGGGACTGAGCTGGGACCTGTTGGCAGAAAGGTTCTCAAGGGCTTGATGGCATGAGCAAGAAAAAGGAATTCCAGATGATTTTTTTTTTTTTTTGGTCTTTTTGCCTTTTCTGGGGCCGCTCCCGCGGCATATGGAGGTTCCCAGGCTAGGGGTGGAATCAGAGCTGTAGCTGCTGGCCTACGCCAGAGCCACAGACAGCAACACAGGATCCGAGCCACGTCTGCGACCTACACCACAGCCCATGGCAACGCTGGATCCTTAACCCACTGAGCAAGGTCAGGGATTGAACTCAAAACCTCATGGTTCCTAGTCGGATTCATTAACGCTGAGCCACGACAGGAACTCCTCCAGATGATTCTTATCTGGGTGCATGATGATCCATTACATTGGCAGCATGCAGGGTGGGGGGTGGGGAGGGGGTGGGATTGGGAGGATCTTTTTTTTTTTTTTTTTTCACTTCACTGTAATTTAGAAAAAAAATGAACATCAAGACATCAAAGCCCAGAGTTCCTGTCATGGCTCAGTGATTAAAGAATCCGACTAGGAACCACAAGGTTGCAGGTTTGATCCCTGGCCTTGCTCAGTGGGTTAAGGATCTGGCGTTGCCGTGAGCTGTGGTGTAGGTTGCAGACGCGGCTCAGATCTTGCGTTGCTGTGGCTCTGGCGTAGGCCAGTGGCTACAGCTCCGATTCGACCTCTAGCCTGGGAACCTCCATATGCCACAGGTGTGGGCCTAGAAAAGGCAAAAAGACAAAAAATAAAAAGGAAAAAAAAAATTTAAAAAGACACCAAAGCCCAAGATCTATATTTGTTCATAGTTCCTGTCTTTTTCTCCTCTCCCACATTTTGCATTAGAAATTCTTCAAGCTTTTATTCTTAGTCCCATAATCAGGGCTTTCTTGTTTTCCGTTTTTGTGTATGTGTGAGGTTTCTTATTGATGGGCCAAGAACCTGATGCTCTCTTGAAATGATTCCCAAATTGGTCCCTCGGTTTCGATTGTTACAGCCACACATTTTTCAACCCCTTGCTGGTCCCACCCCTGCAGATGTCTCTTAACCATCCACAGCAATCCCTTCACCTTCTCCCCACTGCTCCGCCCCCTGAACCCTCTCTGTCATCCAGATAAAACGCTCAGAATAATCTGATCTCGCTCATCTCCCACATCTAAATAATCATCAAATACGCTATTTTGGCTCCTCCAGAATCCCTCAGATGGCCCCTCTCATCATCCCCATGGACAAAGCCCAGGTCCTTTCCCTCGAGGGGAAGGTGGGAGCCTCCCTATGGGCGAGAATCTCCTTAGTCTCTAACTCTCCACTCATCCATTGGTCCCAAACCAAGTTCTAGTCACTCCTCTGCTTCCAAGGGACTATCAGCTCCTCCCCTCCTTCAGAAGAAGCCACGCATGCCACGGTCAGTAAGACAAGAACTTCTGGGATCAGGTGTTTGCCTGCCTTTCTCATCACCCCCCTCTCTGAAGGGTCCTGTCCTGCCATGTGAGACTCTGTGTTAGTCCTGAAGAGGCACCGTGCACCTTCCCACCCCCATGTCTGAGGGCTGTGACCTCCTCAAGGTGGATTGTCCTCCTGTCCTTTCCCTGTGAGAGTCCCGTTCATTCTAAGAAGCCCAGGACTAATGCCACTTCCTTTGTGAGGCATCCCAAACACTCTAGTAGAACCTGGCAGAAAATTCCTTTCTCCTCGATCCCACATAGCTCACCTGGCATTCTAACCTTGCCTTTGACTTGCTCATCTCAAGTTAGCAGATATACATCACCATATACCTATATGCCTGCATCAATACCCTATACATATTAGGCACTCGAAGACGTTGCTGGAAACAACATAAGCACCCTATAAGGTGAAAAATGATCAATGCAATGAAGATACATGTAATTGGTGATAAATTAATGGCAGTTAATAAAATAATTACCGTGATGAATGATTCCATTTTCTAATAATGCTTGTCCCAAGTGCACACCTTCCTCAGGCCTATGAATCTCTCCAATCTCCAAGAGCCATGACACGAATTCACTGCAACAGAAATCCAGGGAAGAAGTTACAGCATTCATTCTCCTTCCAGGAACTCTACCTGTATCATGCATTCATCAGTCAGCCCTGCAAGGAGTCTCAAAATATAAAGGGACAACGGTGGCGCATTTCACATACATTTTTTTTTCACATGGGCAAGGCCCACAGTTAGGTAAACCAGACTCAATTCTAGAAAATTCAGGTCCACAAATTCAGACTTCCCGAAACACTGCTTAATAACTATTCAACTTGCTGAGACCTTTAATTATAGTTATGATCCACATAAAAGCAAATTCTGGACTCAAGAGATACAACGGATCCTAAAGACAGTTACACAACAGAACAAGATAGAGTAACAATAACTCAATAAAAGAGAAACTGTCTTGAATGTGGTTCTCCAGACACAGAGAATGAGTGGGTTTGAAACGCTAAGAAGGTGCATAAAATAAAACTACATGCCCTGTATGGTGGATAGAAGGCTAAAGATGCCCCCCACCCCCCATTTAAGGATCCCACCCCTTAGTTTTCAAGCAAATCCTAATCTGGGTGGTTCTGTGAACAGATATGCATATGTAATTAAAATTCCAAATTGAGGAGTTCCCACTGTGGCATAATGGGATCAGTGGTGTCTCTGTAGCACCATCCTGGGCCCTGCGGAATGGGTTAAAGCATCTAACACCGTCATAGCTGTGGCGGCTTTAGGTAGAAACTGTGGCTGGGATCTGATCCCTGGCCTGGGATCTCCATGGGCCACAGGGTGGCCAAAATAACCCAAAAGTCCCAAATCAGTTGACCTTAAAATGGGAAAATCATCCAAGTGGGCCTGATCTTATCGGTTAACCCCTTTGAAGCAGAGAGTTTTCTCAGGCTGGTGGCACAAGAGGAAGCACTGAAAGCATGAGAAAGACTCAACGTGCCACTGCTGGCTTTAAAGAGAGAGGAGGTCATGCACAAAGGAATGCAGGCAACCGCTACAGACAGCAGCCCTGGCCAACGGCCAGCATGGAAGTGGGGGCCTCATTCTGACAACCACAAAGGACTAAATTCTGCCAACGACTTGAATGTGCTGGAAAGTGGATCCTTCCTCAAACACTCAAGATAAGAGCCCAGCTGGGCTAACACCTTGATTTTGCTCTCCTGAGACCCTTAGCATGGAGCCCGATCTAACTCACTTGGACTTTCGAACTACGGAAATACAGGCTAATACATGGGCATTGTTTTCTGTCACTAAATATGTGGTCATTTGTTTGGCAACAATAGACAACTGATATACACCAAGAGACATAGAAAAGTCTCACTACTTTGTTTTCAAATTTTGGAATTACTTAGTAAGTAAATTCATTGTTCTGTCTAAAGTGCCACCCATAAGCAACGCTCCAACGTTACACCATCCATCCAAACTGTCTACTGCACACATCTGCTACGGCTGTGAAAGGCCACTGAGGATGACAGCTCACATCTTTCACCATTTCCAGCGGGGGCAGGGTGCCCCAGCATCACAGGTAAGAGGAATGATTTTTTTCTTCTCTTTTCTTTTTTTTTTTTTTTTGCCTTTTAGGGCTGTACCTGCAGCATACAGAAGGTCCCAGGCTAGGAGTTGAATTGGAGCTACAGCTGCCAGTACATCACAGCCACAGCAATGCCAGATTCAAACTGAATCTGTGACCTACACCACAGCTCTCAGCAATGCAGGATCCTTAACCCACTGAGCAAGGCTAGGGAACAAACCCACATTCTCAGGATACTAGTCGGGCTTCTTACTGCTGAGTCACAGTGGGAATTTCACAGGGATGATGTTTTATAACACTTAGGAAAGCCTCAGCTGCGTAGGGATTTTTTTTTTTTTTTTTAATGACCATGAGGCATCATTAAGTGAAAACTAAATACAGAGGCATTTTATTTTATTTTATTTTATTTTATTTTATTTTATTTTTATTTTCCCACTGTATAGCAAGGGGGTCAGGTTATCCTTACATGTATACATTACAATTACATTTTTCCCCCAGCCTTTCTTCTGTTGCAACATGAGTATCTAGACAAAGTTCTCAATGCTATTCAGCAGGATCTCCTTGTAAATCTACTCTAAGTTGTGTCTGATAAGCCCAAGCTCCCGATCCCTCCCACTCCCTCCCCTTCCCATCAGGCAGCCACAAGTCTCTTCTCCAAGTCCATGATTTTCTTTTCTGAGGAGATGTTCATTTGGGCTGGATATTAGATTCCAGTTATAAGTGATATCATATGGTATTTGTCTTTCTCTTTCTGGCTCATTTCACTCAGTATGAGATTCTCTAGCTCCATCCATGTTGCTGCAAATGGCATTATGTCATTCTTTTTTATGGCTGAGGAGTATTCCATTGTGTATATATACCACATCTTCGAATCTGTCGATGGACATGTGGGTTGTTTCCATGTCCTGGCTATTGTGAATAGTGCTGCGATGACCGTGTGGGTGCACGTGTCTCTTTTAAGTAGAGTTTTGTCTGGATAGATGCCCAAGAGTGGGATTGCGGGGTCATATGGAAGTTCTATGGATAGATTTCTAAGGTATCTCCAAACTGTTCTCCACAGTGGCTGTACCAGTTTACCTTCCCACTAACAGTGCAGGAGGGTTCCCTTTTCTCCACAGCCCCTCCAGCATTTGTTATTTGTGGATTTATTAATGAGGGCCATTCTGACTGGTGTGAGGTGATATCTCATGGTAGTTTTGATTTGCATTTCTCTTATAACCAGCGATGTTGAGCATTTTTTCATGTGTTTGTTGGCCATCTGTATATCTTCTTTTGGAGAAATGTCTATTCAGGTCTTTTGCCCATTTTTCCATTGATTGATTGGCTTTTTTGCTGTTGGGTTGTATAAGTTGTTTATATATTCTAGAGATTAAGCCCTTGTCGGTTGCATCATTTGAAACTCTTTTCTCCCATTCTGTAAGTTGTCTTTTTGTTTTCTTTTGGGTTTCCTTTGCTGTGCAAAAGCTTTTCAGTTTGATGAGGTCCCATGGGTTTATTTTTGCTCTAATTTCTATTGCTTTGGGAGACTGACCTGAGAAAATATTCATGAGGTTGATGTCAGAGAGTGTTTTGCCTATGTTTTCTTCTAGGAGTTTGATGGTGTCCTGTCGTATATTTAAGTCTTTCAGCCATTTTGAGTTTATTTTTGTGCATGGTGTGAGGGTGTGTTCTAGTTTCATTGCTTTGCACGCAGCTGTCCAGGTTTCCCAGCAATGCTTGCTGAATAGACTTTCTTTTTCCCATTTGATGTTCTTGCCTCCCTTGTCAAAGATTAATTGACCATAGGTGTCAGGGGTTATTTCCAGGTTCTCTATTCTGTTCCATTGGTCTGTCTGTCTGTTTTGATACCAGTACCACACTGTTTTGATGACTGTGGCTTTGTAGTGTTTCTTGAAGTCTGGGAGAGTGATGCCTCCTGCTTGGTTTTTGTTTCTCAGGATTGCTTTGGCGATTCTGGGTCTTTTGTGGTTCCATATAAATGTTTGGATTGTTTGTTCTAGTTCTGTGAAAAATGTCATGGGTAATTTGATAGGGATTGCATTGAATCTGTAGATTGCTTTGGGTAGTATGGCCATTTTTACAATATTGATTTTCCCAATCCATGAACATGGAATATCTTTCCATTTCTTTACATCTTCTTTGATTTCTTTGATTTAAGTTTTATAGTTCTCGGCATATATGTCCTTTACCTCCTTGGTCAGGTGTATTCTGAGGTATTTGATTTTGTGAGGTGCAATTTTAAAAGGTATCGTATTTTTGTATTCCTTTTCTAATATTTCATTGCTGGTATACAGAAATGCAACTGACTTCTGAATGTTCATCTTATATCCTGCTACTTTGCTGAATTGATGAATCCGTTCAAGTAGTTTTGGGGTTGAGTCCTTCGGGTTTTCTATGTATAGTATCATGTCATCTGCATACAGTGACAGTTTGATCTCTTCTCTTCCTATATGGATGCCTTTGATTTCTTTGGTTTGTCTAATTGCTGTGGCTAGGACTTCCAAAACGATGTTGAAGAGCAGTGGTGAGAGTGGGCATCCCTGTCTTGTTCCAGATTGGAGTGAGAAGGCTTTCAGTGTTTCCCCATTGAGGATTGTATTTGCTGTGGGTTTCTCATAAATGGCTTTGATTATATTCAGGAATGTTCCCTCTATACCCACTTTGGTGAGGGTCTTGATCATGAATGGATGTTGGACTTTGTCAAATGCTTTTTCTGGGTCTACTGAGATGATCATATGATTTTTGACTTTTTTTTTTGTTAATGTGGTGTATGATGCTGATTGATTTGCGTATGTTGAACCATCCTTGTGAACCTGGGATGAACCCAACCTGGTCATGGTGTATAATTTTTTTGATATGTTGTTGGATTCGGTTGGCTAAGATTTTG
This sequence comes from Phacochoerus africanus, assembly GCF_016906955.1. Classification (NCBI taxonomy): domain Eukaryota; kingdom Metazoa; phylum Chordata; class Mammalia; order Artiodactyla; family Suidae; genus Phacochoerus; species Phacochoerus africanus. Next base: position 67,131,982 of record NC_062549.1, read on the forward strand.
TTGAGAATTTTTGCATCTATATCCCTCAATGATATTGGGCGATAGTTTTCTTTTTTGGTGGTATCTCTGTCTGGTTTTGGAATGAGGGTGATGGTGGCATCATAGAATGTCTTTGGGAGTATTCCTTCTTCTTCAACCTTTTGAAAGAGTTTAAGGAGGATGGGCACCAATTCCTCTTTATATGTTTGATAGAATTCACCTGTAAAGCCATCTAATCCTGGACTTTTATTTGTAGGGAGTGATTTTATGACCTCTCCAATTTCATTTCTAGTGATCAGTCTGTTCAGTTGGTCTGTTTCTACTTGATTCAGTTTTGGCAGGCTGTAAGATTCTAGAAAATTGTCCATTTCTTCCAGATTGTCAAACTTGTTGCCATATAGTTGTTCATAGTATTCTCTTATGGTTTTTTGTACTTCTGCTGTATCCGTTGTGATTTCTCCTTTTTCATTTATAATTTTGGTTATTTGGGTTCTTTCTCTCCTCTTTTTAGTGAGTCTGGCCAGGGGTTTGTCAATTTTGTTGACCTTTTCAAAGAACCAGCTCTTGGTTTTATTAATTTTCTCTATTGTTTTTTGAGTCTCTATTTTATTGATTTCTTCTTTGATCTTTATAATTTCCTTCCTTCTGCTGACTTTAGGCCTTTTTTGTTCTCCTTTTTCTAATTCATTTAGGTGGAGGGTTAAGTTGTCCATTTGGGATCTTTCTTCTTTTTTGAGAAAGGCCTGTATCGCTATAAACTTCCCTCTGAGCACTGCTTTCGCAGCATCCCAGAGATTTTGAGCGGTTGTGTCTTCATTATCATTTATTTCAAGGTAGTTTTTAATTTCCTTCTTGATTTCCTCATTGACCCATTGGTTTTTTAGTAGCATGTTGTTTAGTCTCCATGCAGTAGGTTTTTTCTCTTTCCTTTTCCCATGGGTGATTTCTAATTTCATGGCATTGTGCTCAGAGAAGATACTTGAGATAATTTCTATGCTCCTAAATTTATTGAGGTTAGCTTTGTGTCCCAATATGTGGTCGATTCTTGAGAATGTTCCATGAGCATTTGAGAAGAATGTGTATTCTGCTTTTTTTGGATGTAGTGTCCTGAAGACATCAATGAAGTCTAACTTTTCTATTGTTTCCTTTAGGATCTCTGTTGCTTTATTGGTTTTCTGTCTAGAGGATCTGTCCATTGATGTGAGGGGGGTATTAAGGTCTCCTACTATGATTGTATTCTCATCAATATCTCCCTTTATGTCTGTTAATATTTGTTGTATGTATCTGGGTGCTCCTGTATTTGGGGCATATATGTTGACGATAGTAACATCCTCTCCTTGGATGGATCCCTTAATCATTAAGTAGTGTCCTTCTTTGTCTTTCTTTGTGTCTTTTGTTTTAAAGTCTATTTTGTCTGATATGAGCGTTGCGACTCCTGCTTTTCTGTCATGTCTATTGGCGTGAAATATTTTTCCCCACCCTTTCACTTTCAATCTATATGTATCCTTTGTCCTAAGGTGAGTTTCTTGTAGGCAGCATGTTGAAGGTTTTTGCCTTTTTATCCACTCAGCCACTCTGTGTCTTTTGATTGGGGCATTCAGTCCATTGACACTTAAGGTGATAATTGATAGATGATTAGTTATTGCCATTTTGAACCTCGTGTTCCAGTTGATTCTATGGTTCTCCATTCTTCCTTTCTTTTTTTTTTTCTTTTTTTTTTTTTTGTTGGATGCTCTCCTGTTATTATCTGCTCGAGTGTTTTGGTTTTTTTTCTTCATTTTTTGCAAATGCAATATTTGGTTTTGGCTTGTGGTTGCCCTGTTTTTTAAGTATGCTAACCCCTTCCCATAATTGTGTGTTTTAGCCTGATGGTCCTGTAAGTTCAAACACTTCATTACTATATTAAAATTAAGAAGAGAAACATACAAACAAACAAAGAAACAAAAAGGGTTATTTATTTCCTAACATCCCTTGCCCACATTTTATGGTTTGATGACTCTTTTTTATTTTTTTCTTTTTAATTTTATTTTGTTTGAAGCATGTTCATGATTAAATCTGTATGCTGGCTTATTTGAGTGACTGCTCTCTGATTGCGGTTTCCTCAGTCCTAGTTCTTCCTCTTCTTTTCTTTTTTTTTTTCTTTTCTTTTTTCTTCCCTTTCCTTCCTTTCTTTTTGGTTTAGAGAAGTCCTTTCAATATTTCCTTTAACCTGGGTTTTGTGTTGCAGTATTCTTTAAGTTTTTGTTTGTTGGAAAAAATTTTTATTTCCTCTTCTATTTTAAATGATATTCTTGCTGGATAGAGTATTCTAGGTTGCATATTTTTTCCTTTTAGCACTTTAAATATCTCTTCCATTCCCTCCTGGCCTGTAGTGTTTCTGTAGAGAAATCAGCTGATAACCTTATGGGGGTTCCCTTGTAGGTAACATTCTGCTTTTCTCTTGCTGCCCTTAGGATCCAGAGGCATTTTGTAATAAAATATTTTATCATCCTCATGTTTAAAAATCTAACATTTGAGGAGTTTCCAGTGGTGCAGTGGAAACGAATCCGACTAGGAACCATGAGGTTGCGGGTTTGATTCCTGGCCTCGCTCAGTGGGTTAAGGATCCAGCGTTGCCTTGAGCTGTAATGTAGGTCGCAGACAGAGCTCAGATCTGGCATTGCTGTGGCTGTAGTGTAGGCTGGCAGCTGTAGCTCCAATTAGACCCCTAGCCTGGGAACCTTCATATGCTGCAAGTGTGGCCCCAAAAAGCAAAAAAAAAAAAAAAAAAAAAAAAGCGAACATTTGAAATCTTACATTAACTAATGAATATATTTTAGAATGGTTTTATTTTAGCAGAGAGGCAGGAGAAGCAAAGCTATAGAAAGTGTCAGGAAATTACTTTTCCACGTTTTTCAAAACCAAAAGCAAAGTATTTGGATAAAGTCAAGTAATCAAGGGATATGAAAATTCAAATGTGGATGTCTAGGCTCAAATGTACATTTTAAAGCAGAAGAAGTTATTAAAGTTCTTTGTATCCTTCTATTAAATAAGAACCATCCAGGAGTTCCCTGGTGGCTTCTATTAAATAAGAACCATCCAGGTTAAGGTTCTGGCATTGTCACTGCTGTGTCTAGGGTTCGATCCTGGGACCAGGCCCCAGGCATGGCCAGAAAAAAAAAAAAAAAAGAACCATCTAAAAGAAAGAAAAGAGGATTTCCCACTGTGGCTCAGTGGTAACAAACCAAACTAGTATCCCTGAGGATGCAGGTTCAATCCTTGCCCTCACTCAGTGGGTTAAGGATCTGGCACTGTCGTAAGCTATGGTGTAGGTCATAAACGTAGCTTGGATCTGGCACTGCTGTGGCTGTGGTATAGGCTGGCAGCTGCAGCTCTGATTTGACCCCTGGCCTGGGAACTTCTGGAAGGAAGGAAGGAAGGAAGAAAGAAAGAAAGGAAGGAGAAAAGAAAGAAGAAATTGCTGACATCATGGGGTGAATGGATGGATGCCTTAAGTTTTCTGCTCAAGATTCCTGGCTCCACATCCACACCCCTCATCCCACTATGGCCTAGGAAATGTCGATAGTAAAAAAATATACATTCAAAAAAGCTTAGACAAGTAGTTAAATGAAAGTGAACACATGAGGTTGTGAAAATCTAACAGAAATACATGCACCCCACCCACCAAACTTACCTTCCAAGGAAGCATTTAGGGAACGTAGTCAGTTTCCTTTTTCTGTCTTTGATCAGATTCCCTTGTTTGCACATCATTTTATAAAGTTTCTCACCCTGTTCAGAGATCATCACCCAGGTGTCTTGCTCCATGCCTAATTTTAAACCTATCAAAAGTGAAACAAAGGACAGATGCTTGAAAATGTCTCTTCCTTCATTCATGCTGTCATTCAACAAATATTCGTGGCGTGTCTACCATGCACTGGGAGCTGGGGATGCAGAGCTCTGTAAGACTGGGTCCTCGTTTTCAAGAAGAGCAGGGGGTTCCAGGGAGACAGTCAAGGCGAGATGCCTGGGGCAGGTGTCACCTCTGTCTCCAGAGGCACACAGTGCAGCCAGGGCCAGAAGAGAAGCTGCATCTTAAGGACCCCTTTTGCAGGACTAGGTCAGCAGAGCTGGACAGAGTGGCCCTGGAGACAGCCTTAGAGGAAAGACTGGGATCCAGGAGAGACATAAGCAGAGTGCCTCACCTCTATCTGAGAAACGTTAAAAAAAGGTTCACAGTGGAGTCCCTGTTGTGGCTTTGTGGGTTAAGAACCTGACAAGTATACATGAGGATGCAAGTTCAATCCCTGGCCCCACTCAGTGGGCTAAGGATGGGGCATTGCCCTGAGCTGTGGTGTAGGTCACAGATGCAGCTCGGATCTGGTGTTGCTGTGGCTGTGGCTTAGGCTGGCAGCTGCAGCTCGGTTTGGACCTCTAGCCTGGGAACCTCCATATGCTGCACGGAGAGGCCATGTTTAAAGGCATAGTACGCATATGATTTCCAGAGTATTTACAAGGGTCATCTGAGGGAAGCAGCACAGAGCCCTGGGTCCCAGGTGAGAGGACACGAGGTGGCGGGAGGGTGGGCTGCGTCCTTGCTCCACTGCAGCCTCAGCGTATTTCATTCCTTATCGGGGTAACATCCTGGTGTTTTAACCAGAGGGAGGAAGAAGGCAGGGCAGTGCAAGAAAGAATGTTTTGTTGGGAGTTCCCATCGTGGCTCAGTGGTAACAAACCCTACCAGTATCTATGAGGATGCGGGTTCGATCCCTGGCCTCGCTCAGCAGGTTAAGGATCCCGCCTGGCTGTGGCTGTGGTGTAGGGCGGTGGCTACAGCTCTGATTCAGCAACAAAACTCAGAGGACAGTGCAGGGAACAAAATGAAACGGGGAGGGTTTAAAAAAAGGGAGACCATTAGGAGGAAACTGCCAACGTTCGGGGAAGTTCAAGCCACTGCAAACAACAGCAGGCTAGCTGGGGAAGAGGATAAAGCAGAGAAATGTCTAGGAGGCAGTACTGATAGGACACAGCAATGAGTTCAATGTGGGCATGAAGGAGAGAGAAATAAGGACACCTTCTAGGCTTGTGAGAAGAGAACTAAACAGTGATGAGGAAGCATCTTGGACAAAGGGTTTCAGGTACGGAGAAGTCCAGCACCGAGTCTGGATGTTCAGGTGGAGTCCAGGGCTCAGCTGATTAAGGGAATGTGAAGTTCCAGAGAGAGAAGAAGGCTAGACATAAAGATTGAGAAACTGGTGATGCAGAATGGAAGTTAAACAGATGGGAAGGGACACGAGAGGCAAGGAATCCAGTTCAGAGAAGACCAGTGCCAAAGGTGAAATCCTGGGAACACTGATAATCAGTGGATGGGACTGATGAAGAACTGTGGCAGAAGAAAAAGAAATACTTAAATTATTTTTAGTCTCTTAGTACAAAATTTCTTACTAAAATTTTATCCTTTACAATGGAGAATCCATTAACATTTTGAATAATCCATTAAGAATAGAGTCTGTTAACATAAGCACATAAGCAGAGTTATAGAATGTGCTTTCTTGCTTGTTTTCTTCCTTCTTTTTTTTTGGTCTTGGGAGTATTTATATGCACAGCCATTCTGAGAAAAGTTAAGGTTCAACTTGATGAAAAATTCAATTTACCTTTTAAGTGATTTGTTATGCTATTTGGATTGACTGCTAGATTCAACAAAACAAAGTCAGTTATGCATTCATAATCTTAGCTTTAAATTTTTCCATCTTATTCTTCAACTAAGATCCATCAAAGGAGTAAGCATTTTTAAGTGTTTTGGAAACTCTTATTTGTAAAAATGTGTACTCTAAATATTTTAATTAAGGTAGAAACTTTGTACATTCTTAAGGGGGAAATACCTAAAGATGGAAGAAAGAGCTCTTTGTATTTCAAAATTTCGCTACCAATGTAGTATTTTATTCCTAGATCTGTGGGAAAAGGAATAAACTCTGTCATGTTTCTCATCAATTATTTAGTAATAAAAACAGTAGCTATACAAACATTTCTATTTCCTAGCTGAATTACAGAAATATGAGTACTTGCAGGTAAACTTAATGCAACTGAGTATCACCAGACCAAACACTGTTTGCAAATCTTGATAAGAACATGAAGTGAATTTGAGTTAGGCCTCCTTCTGAGACCAAGCTCCTTACTGAGTTACATTCCATTATATTCAACAGCATTATAATAATACTAAAAATTTAATGTACATCCATAATGCCTTATTTACACTTTGGATACTAAATTATTTGGCCCAGGAATTTTCAATGCACTGTTAAATATGTAGGGAACAATTGTTGCAGGCCCTACAATACTGCCTTATATTATTAAAGCCTGTCTCTTAAAGGAAAACTCTACAACGATGCTTTAGAAATGGCAAGAATAAAGTGCAAAGAAAACTGAACAAATTTTAAACCAAGTGAAACTATTTGCTATAGACTGAATGTCTGTGTGCCACCCAAAATCCATACGTGGAAACCAAATGCCCAATGTGATGGCATTAGGAGGTAGGACCTGTGGGGTGATGATTAGTTCATGAAGGCGGGGCGGGGAGGGTGTGGGCATGAATGGGATTAGTGCCCTTACTGAGGAGACCCCCTGAGAGGTCTGTCATCCTTCCTGCTATGTGAGGACAGTGAGAAGATGGCCATCTATGAACCAGGAAAAAGCCCTCACCAGATACTGAATCTTGGGCTTCCAAGCCTCCGGAACTGTGAGAAGTAAATTTCTATTGTTTATAAGCCACCCAGTATATGGTATTCTGTTACAGCAGCCTCCAAAGACTAAGATGCTATTTAAAAAATACTGCTTAGCTACTATATAATTACTTTGCTAAATACAAGGTTTTTCTCTTTCCTCTCTCTCTCTTTTTTTTTAATGGCAGCCCCTGTGCCATATGGAAGTTCCCAGGCCAGGGACTGGATTCGAGCAATAGCTGTGTCCTATGCCACAGCTACAGCAATGCCAGATCCTTTAACCCACTGCAGCAGGCCGGGGACTGAATCCAGGCCTCTGCAGCAACCTGAGCCACTGCAGTTGGATTCTTAACCCACTGCACCACAACAGAAACCCCTATAAGGTTTTTCATTTATTTTATTTTAGTGGCAAAATTGGAAATATCCAAAACGTATTTTAGCACAGGGCTCACATCATGCAGTTAATCTAAGGGAACATCAGACACCATCTACTTTCTCATAATTTTCTTGTTAAATTAGAATCTTCGCAAAGTATAATAATGCCCGATTCGCACACCCACCTTTCCGCCGCTCTCTTTCTTTCAAAATAGCTTCAAGCCATTCATGCTTCTCTTCAGGTGTTTTTGCCATACACACAAACCATTTGTTTTTTGCTGTGTTATGTATCTTCCACCCATTAACAACGATATGTCCGCTGCTATGGAAGTCAGCTGGAAATTAATGGGTAAAGATGAGCCACACAAGCATTCAATTCAAAAAAGTTCCAAAACCACCGACTTCAAAATATCTTCGCTTTATATATGTGTATGGAAGAATACAAAAATTTAAAAAAATTATTGACAAATACATAAGTGTATATTTAGATATTAAGTGCAGTCAGACCTCAATAATGGAACATTTCTAACTTACAACATTAACATATTTTTGGAAATTAAACAGTCAAACCATTAACAATCCTTTCCCCATGTCCAAAAATATTGTTAAAGTTTCTAAAGCAATAAAAGAAAAACTTTTAAAGAATTTTATCTCAGTAATCAAATGCTCAGGATGTCAATTCATTTTGCCTTTTTTTTTGTCTTTTTGTCTTTTTGTCTTTTCTTGGGCCACACCTGTGGCATATGGAGGTTCCCAGGCTAGGGGTCGAATTGGAGCTGTAGCCACCAGCCTACACCAGAGCCACAGCAATGTGGGATCCGAACCATGTCTGCGACCTACACCACAGCTCTCGTTCCTTAACCCACTAAGCGAGGCCAGGGATCAAACCCAAAACTTCGTGGTTCCTAGTCACATCCATTTCTGCTGCACCACAATGGCAACTCCCATTTTGCCTTTTTAATATTTCTTTGAACTTTTATTCTAGGTTTCAGAGATAGACTATGCTCCCCCCACAGAATAATTTTTGTTGATTTAATAAACTGCACAATAAGAATCAGAACAAATGAATGGAATATACTGAGTTCCTAAGCTGCAATAAATGGAAATGTACAAATGCCAGTCTATAATGATGGCAAGTGGTTGAAAGCCATATTATTGCATAGACTTGGCAGTAAGAAACTCACAAAAAATTTTCCTTTGAATGTGAATCCATATTTAATTGTCTTTTCCTAGGTCTCACCATAATTTTGGCTAAACTGACATCCTGGGTTTGCAAATGTCCACAGCAAACCCTCTCTGGCAGCTCCCCAGCTAACAGCAGGTAGGGAATAGTGATGTTACTTGTAACCAGCCTTTACTGACATGACAGTCTGCAAAGCAAAGATTCCAAGACAGAAACACACATGACAAAGGCCTGAATCAGCCTCTGTACCAATTAAAGTGACATTTTTCATCTGTGTCCTGAGAGGCACTGGTGGATTTAAGCAACAATGGTGGATTTACAGGAGGTGAACCACAGAATACCCAAGGTGGTTTAAAGGAAAGAGCTCATGGCGGGGCACCTATTTCTTTCTGTTTTTTGTTTTGTTTTGTTTTGTTTTGATCTATTTTATTTGGTAAGTTCTGAGTAGAGGAAGAGATGGTTGGTACTCATCCTCCCTAAGTCTGGTCCTCACAGTCTTTTTAGCACAAAAATCACCATAAATTATCTGTGAACAGAATAACTGTTCCAAAAACGCATTATTAAATGATTCTGTAGAATTGGGGGGGTGGTCTTTAAAAATTCCAGGTTACATTTGACCCAGGATTGGATTACATTAGGTATCAGTCTGCAAATATCAGCTATTATTCCACCATAATCTCATGAATACTCAATAACAATTTCTGATAATACAAAAATTTAAGCTGGCAGAGGACTTTCCCTTAGAAAGACAATACCATCTGGGGTGTTTTTTTTTTTTTGCCATTTCTTGGGCCACTCCCACGGCATACGGAGGTTCCCAGGCTAGGGGTCTAATTGGAGCTGTAGCTGCCAGCCTACGCCAGAGCCACAGAAACTTGGGATCCGAGCCGAGTCTGCAACCTACACCACAGCTCACGGCAATGCCGGATCGTCAACCCACTGAGCAAGGGCAGGGATCAACCCCGCAACCTCATGGTTCCTAGTCGGATTCGTTAACCACTGCACCATGACGGGAACTCCCACCATCTGTTTTTAAAAGGAATTTTTGTACTTTTCTTCTTTCCTTTACCTATTTAATTTATAGTCATATCCTATAAAAGTAGCAGAACTGAATAATACAGATTAAGCACCATTGGGATTAATACGGTAACAAAAAATAGTAGTTCCTAATTAGACCACAATCCCTCCTGAATACCTATAAAAATAACCATTCAAGAATTTATGATAAATTGATGGGGAAAAAAAAATCAAAACTGTACATGTTTCCACATCCTCCTCCTTCATGTTGTCACCTTACAAGGCCAGTATCACAAAGACCAGACTTTTCAGATTCTCTCCCCTCTTCTAAAATCAGGCAGATTGCTAAGCGAACCATAGCACTGCACATTAAAAGATCCCACATTCCCACTGGTGTCATTACTCCTTTACCCATACTCTAGATAAAGAAAACCACAAGAGCCGCAGGCAGCCTGCAGTAAAAAAAAAAAAAAAAATAGTGAACCTACATTAAAATGAATATAATGTATCCTTCCCACAGAACACAGGGGAATTCAAGTTCATGTGTGACACTCAACCAGAGTGATGCTTCTAATCCTGCACAGTTTGTGTCCTGGGCCAGCTGCCACCTCTGTAACCCTCCTCCCCTCCTGAGATTACTTGAGCCTGGCCCTGCCCTCTTCACAGTTTGCTGACATTTCCTCAAATAGTTTTCATCAGCCATTTCTTAGCTCAAAAGCCTTTGGAAGCTCATCCTTGAATCAAGTCAATGCATGTGGAGATTCTCCTAGACTGACCCACCCTAACCAGTCAATGCCATGGGTTCCCACCATCCTTCTATCTGCCACTTTCCTCTTTGTCCTGGGAATTCTCTGTGTCCCCTAGTCCAAGGCTCTCATCAAGCTACCCTGCTCTACCCTCTGCCTCATAGACTCTGAAGTTCTCTTTAATGTGTAGCCACACCTTCCAGAAAGCCTTGCCTAATGGCTTCAACCTGTGCAAACTTTTGCGAACTGTACAATTATCACAACCAGACAACCACATTGCATGCGGCTACTATTTCATGTATAGACAGTACGATCATTTGAAAAATCACTATATCCTACTGTACACTACAGGGAACTAGATCCAATCTCTTGTGATAGAACATGATGAAAGATAATATGAGAAAAAGAATGTATATATATGTATGAGTGGGTCACTTTGCTGTACAGCAGAAATTGACACAACATTGTAAATTAACTATACTTCAAAATTTTAAAAAGTAAAATAAAAAATTTAAAAATTAAAAATCACTATAAAATCTATCTCAAGTAACAGATGATCTGCTGTAGCAATATAATATTTTGAAATAACAGCACTAATAATTTACAATGAAAAGATAATGTTCCTTTTTAAAACTTATGTGCTACCTGCTTTCTAAGCCAATTTTAAAAATTATAAATTATAAATAATTTAAAACATATGAAAAACATTGTATAGATATATGTATATGCATATGCCTCAAAATGCAGTATATTTTGTAACAAAATAATAGTTACTAAGTTATCAATGTTATACAAAACAAGCAATTTATCTTGTGTATTTCAAAAGATAGTGATATATAAACACGTTCATAATTTTAATCATAGTCATGTCTCAATGTCTTGATCTTACAAGATAAGAATTAAATATTGATTAAAAACACCCTCATTAAGATCATAGAAAAATCCAAATGTGCTTTCCCTTAATAGGAATTTAGAAATATTTTTTGAATGAAAGAATACATAATCTATTAATTGGCAGCAAACATAGAAATCTGTAAGTTTTGATGCATCTAAAATATTAACTTTACAGGAAGTATCAAAAAGGAACAGAATTAAAATGTTATTCATTAAGTGTGGGATATCCAAGTTCTACAGTCTCTAGTCACTGATTTTTCCAAAAAAGAGAAAAATCCCAGGGGTAACCCTGAACAAATCACTAATTACTTTGAAGTTATACAGTTTCAAATTCCTTACTCTAAATTCTGCCAAGTTTTATATAATAATGAGATGGGATTTTCCCAAAACTAATATAACTAATGACAAATCTCACAGGATATACTGGTATCCTTTCAAGAACTTGCATTTTAATGAATGAACCATAGCCAAGTATTATACAGTTAGGCTAGAAAAGGAAAGAAATTGACAGAATAAATTGTCAAAACATCAAGAAACTGATGTCTAAATAATGTATTTAACCCACATTCTGGTGACCAACAATGGGATGTATAATTTTTTTTTGTCTTTTTGTTGTTGTTATTGTTGTTGTTGTTGTTGCTATTTCTTGGGCCGCTCCCGCGGCATATGGAGGTTCCATATGCCAATTTCTGCTATACACTATAGTGACCCAGTCATACATATATATATCCAGTTATATAGAGTGGTAGGCTTGCCAGCCAATCAGACTTTTAATTGTAACGTAAAACAGATGGAAGGTTTTGAAGAGGTACTTCCTACTCTGACTCTGTGAGAAGTGAAAATTTGAGTCTTTTTGGCCATGCCTGTGGCATGCAGAATTCCCAGGTCAGGGATCAAATTATGCCACAGCAGTGACCCATGCCACAGCAGTGACAACATTGATCCTTAAATGCTAGGCAACAGGGAACTCTCTGTATCTCTGTTTTTTGTTTTGTTTTGTTGGTCTTTTTTCCTTTTTTTTTTTTTTTTTTTGTCTTTTTAGGGCTGCACCTGCGGCATATGGAGGTTCCCAGGCTAGGGGTCAAATTGGAGCTGTAGCTGCTGGCCTACATCACAGCCACAGCAACTCCAGATCCGAGCTGCATCTGCAACCTACACCACAACTCACATCACAGCTCACAGCAATGCCAGATCCTTAACCCATTGAGCGAGACCAGGGATCGAACCTGTGTCCTCATGGATACTAGTCAGATTCATTTCCGCTGAGCCATGACGGGAACTCCTCCTGTATCTCTGTGTTTAATGCTAGTGTTTAACATGTTTCAGCTGAATATCATTTTGCATTTTAAGAGCCCTCCTCTCCCTTCTTTTGCCTTTTTTCTTCGACTGCCCTACCTAACAAAGTATTTCTAAGCTCAGATTCACTGCAGATGAATTATTCAAGTGAAAAGTCTGTCTTACAAGGGAGTCGATCATTGTCATCCCATCTTAAATCTGCCCATCACTTACCTGTGCCGTCATCCACATTCTCCACTTCCATCACCTCGGTATTGATCCGACCGCGAAAAAGGTACCGATGTCCATCAGTGGATGCCTTGCTGTTCTTCAACCGTCTTAGAACAGAATGAAATCACAAAAACTTTGTTACTAAACTCAGTGCAAAACAAGGTTAAAGCAAAAATAATTAAAGCTACTCTTTGAAAGAGATACCAATACAGTCAATAGTATCAAATGTTAGGCTCTTAATGTTTTTTACTTGTGTCTTCACATTCATGACCACGCACGTGGCTTTACGAGGTATGACTTATGTGTCAGTTTTTTAAATAAACTGAAGCTCTGGGCTAAGGGCAAAATACAGGTTGCATATGTGTTTTTGCTCAATGTATGATATCAAAGATGCCCACTCAAACTCTGACAGACACCGAAAGTTGGTTATTTAAAACTTCATTTGATTTCCTTCACCTTCCTTTCTCATTTTTCAGTAACCAGCTGGCAATTCCCATTTTTTTCAATCCTTAGTAAAAATTCAGTTAGTACCTAAGATTTTTCTTCAAAGAAATTTGTCTGCACTAGAGCTTATTAAGCATCCAGCTTTAAAATAGTTTCCTATACTGTTTTTATGATATGTGTATACTTGATGAATAAGTCTCTCAGTACATTCATAATCCTTCATAAAGATCTTATTTATTTTTAAAATTGTCCAAAACATTTCCAAGGTTTGTGTACTAGTATGACTAGTATTGGCCTTTAATCTTAAAAACTATGCAACACAAAGTAAAAAAATCCCGGTTTATAGATAAATTTTTATAATAATGAATTAAGGAGTTATATATATTTATACTTAGATCATTGAACATTCAGGGGAGATTGTTTTTAAAACTGGGTTATGTTTAGTAAATTAAAGAGGAAAGATTCTAATAAATAATTCAAGATTAAGTCATTCCTAGTCATTCAGCAGACTAGAGTGGCCCTGAACTATTCAGTTTGACTCGCTGACAAAAACCTACTAAGAACTGAATATACTGAAGTAATTATTAATGTATGTGTTATTTGGACACATCAAGCAAAAGTTAAGATATCAAGTGGACTGAATGTAGTGCTCCTTTTCCTTTGCAGTTGAACACCTGCCCTGGAGCAGAAGGGGTGGCCTAGGGAGGTGGTCTCAAGGTATGACCACGTCCCGGGTGTCTTTAGAAAAGAGAAGATATTCCACCTGATGTGTTCTCAACGCTCATCAAAATTTCATAACCCTTCGTCACTATTAAAGAAAACTAAACTGATGAATTACTCTGACTGAAGGTCTGCCAGCCCCAGGCCATCACCATTCTGCACACCCACGTTCCTTCTGAAAGTGACCTCTAAATGTCCTTTGGACAAAGCCTAAACGAATGCTTTAAATTACGGATTCAGGCTAGGTAGCTATAAAGCTGGCATCACTGGAGACCAAATAAAGAGAAGAATGCAGAGCAGACTAACATGCAGGCAAGTGCATGGTCTCTCAGGGGAAAACAGTATCATGGTATCTTGCAAAAAAGAATTTCTTATAAGTGGGTACAACATACTTAAAATCAATCATATTTTTAAACCCTTAATATCCTCATTAACAGTTTTAGCCATAGGCAAATAATTACAGCATATATATATATATATACACACACATGTACATATATGTGTACCCACACACATACACAGAATCTATCTTTGGGCCCTATTTCCACAGCATTAACTTTCTTTGTGATCTTGCTGTGAACTCTGTACAGGTTTTTAGGTTTTTTTTTATATTTTTCTTGATCTGCAGATATTCATATTCAAAATAAAATTCCAGTATGTGATCAAAAATGTAATACTTAGCTCAAAAGATCTTTGATGTCTTCAGAAAATGACCCTATGGAAGTATAAAGATTGAAAAATCTTTGGTTTCAAAATCATTTTGCTCTATATTGTAGTGATGAGTATTTGCATAACTTTATTCAGTGACTTCCCTCCTTATGAATTTTAATGGTGAGCAGGATACATGTAGAGTGATGTTCGCAATATCATAAAAACTGGAAACAACCCTAAAGTCCACTGATAGGACAGTGAATCATTAAATTATGATATATTCAACCAATGAAATCTCATGCAGCAATTAAAATGAATAAATTATTGCTACAGGGGATATATAGTTTAGAAACCCTATTGTATACAAAAAGTAAATTTCAGAAAACTAAATACCCCATGTTCCTATCATAAATAAGCAAAACTAAGCAATATCATGTTAAATGTATCTAATACCAGACAACAAATTGTTTTTAAACTGGTTTCTCCGAAGGTGAATAGCATCAAAAATATCCAGAGGTGGGGGTGCCCACTCCAGCACTCTGCTCTTTAAAGAATGTAACTGTAAAATTAAACTCACCAGGTCCCTGGTCCCTGTAATTACAAAATTATGGAAGTTTAGAAAAGGTTCAGTCTATCCATATTTTCTAAAGGATCTTTAGAGCTTAGAAAGCATATGGCAATGGTGATGAAGTATTCGAAACTGAATGAAAAAGAGAGTATATCCACAGTACCCCAATTCAGGAAGGGAATGGACACATAGATTTACTCAGTGATTTCCATTTTCAATCACTGAGTATTTGGTCCGCGTTATACATACATTAAGGCTATTTGTTAAACAGCAGAATTTTAATTTTGTAAAATTTTCCCTGTTCTTTAATTTATTTAACAATTACAGCAAGGAGACTATGAATGCTAACATCATTTGTACACTGTTCATTTTGCAAAAGCTTTGGTCTTAAGGGAAAGCATGTATGTAAGGCTGAGACCAACTCTACTGGAAAAAAAGAGCTCATTCTCATGTTTGATGAGATGCCTTTAATGAGATGCCGCAGCTAGATTGGATGTGTTAACTAACTTGATGGGGGAATTGTTTCATAATGTATACACATATCAAATCATCACACTCTACACTTTAAATAGCTTACAATTGCATTTGTCAATTATACCTCACTAAAATTGGAGGAAAAAATAACTGCACCTAAACAACTTGAATCACATCATAGTTTTTTTAAGAGTCTCATCCTGGTAAAATTCACAAGTTAACAACAAAATTAATAATTAATAAGATCTCTTTGAGATCTTCCTAAAGATTTCTATTCATCCCAATCTTGCTACCAAACACAAAGAATTTAGAAGAGCATGTTACATGAAATAAACAGGTTCATATTCACAGGTGGTAAAAGAGAACTTTTGTAAGCTCATTAACATAGAGAGACAGGAGTTCCCATTGTGGCTCAGTGGTTAACAAACTCGGCTAGTATCTACAAAGATGTGGTTAAGGATCCAGTGTTGTTGTGAGCTGCGGTGAAGGTCCCAGACGAGGCTCAGATCCCATGTTAATATGGCTGTGCCATAGGCCGGCGGCTACAGCTCGGCCTGGGAACCCCTAGCCTGGGAACCTCCATATTCCATGGGTGCAGCCCTAAAAAAAACAAAATAAAACAAAAACAAACAAAAAGAAAAAGAGAGAGAGACAAGGGAGTTCCAATTGTGGCTCAGTGGGTTAAGGACCTGATGTCATCTCTGTGAGGTTGCAGGTTTGATCCCTGGCCTCACTCAGTGGGCTAAGGATCCGGCATTGCAACAAGCTGCAGGGTAGGGTGCAGATGCAGCTCGGATCTGACATCCCCATGACCACGGCGCAGGCCAGCAGCTGCAGCTCTGATTTGATACCTGGCCTGGGAACCTCCATATGCCACAGATATGGCAATAAAAACTGGAAAAAAAAAAAAGAGCTAGACAATTTAATTATCCTTTGGCTCTAAACCTAACTTGCTCCCCTTTCCTCAAGACAAAGGAGAAGAGACTGAGAGTATCTGGAAATTTACTGGTGAGGTCATGAGTTCCTAGGAGCACAGAGGAAAGACTGAACCTTAAGACAGATAAGCGATTTCTAAAGGATTACCTGTTTATATTCTTACCTGTGTTTTCTTTTGCAGTACACCAAAAGATTATCAAAAAGAAAAAACACCCGTTCTTGAATATTTCCAGAAGAAATTTTCAATAAGACTCCACACATTAGCATTTCTGTACAGGTATCAGTAATGTTGGACCCCTAAGTTAGGAAAAAGTGGAGAAAATAATGTCAGATCACTTAATAGAAACCTCTGTGTGTAATTCTTTTTTCTCCTTAATAGGACTCTATCTTTATGGAGTTCCCATCGTGGCTCAATGATAATGAACCTGACTAGTATCCATGAGGATGTGGGTTTGATCCATGGCCTTGCTCAGTGGGTCAGGGATCCAGTGTTGCCATGAGGCGTGGTGCAGGTCACAGATGCAGCTCAGATTGCACATTGCTGTGGCTGTGACACTGGCCAACAGCTGCAGTTCTGGTTCAACCCCTTGCCTGGGAATTCCCATGGGCCACACGTGTAGCCCTAAAAAAGCAAAAAAAAAAAAAAAAAGTAATCCGTCTTTATTTTAAGATGCACTATATGGACAGGATAAAGTTCAAACAGTGTAAATATGTACACACTGAACATAGGTTCTCTTCCCTCCCAGTCTCCTCCTGGTGGGTAACAGTAAACACAGCTACTCTTAAGAGATGCTGAGTCTCCTTTTAGCTATTTTATATATGTAAGCATGCATGGTATACATGACACATGTTATCTCTGTTCTCTAAAAAGGAGATGACTTCAGACTAACTCATAATATTAATGCCCCTAATATCCCTTTCCTCTTCCTCCTCTCTTTCCTTCGTCTTGGAAAAGAGCTCCATGAATAGATGGCAAAGCACATGAAATTGTCTAAATTTTTAGCAGGTATCAATTTGTGTACAGTCATTTCTCCATATCCATGGGAGATTGCTTCCAAGACCCCTCAAATTCTGAGGATGTTCGAGGGGCTTAAATAAAATCACAGGCGTAGTATTTGCATATAACCTATGTCCATCCTCCATATATTTTTAAATACTTTCAAGATTGCTTCTAATACCCCATACAATGTAAATGCTATGTAAATAGTCATAAATACAATGTAAATGCTATCTAATAATTGCTGGTGCAAGTTCTGTTTTGTTTTGTTTTTTTTAAGTTTCTGGAATTTTTTTTGAACCCGAATGAGTATGTTCAATCTGAAGTTGGCTGAATTTGCAAAGGCAGAACCCCTAATATGGAGAGCCAACTGTATCCACTTCTAGCAGGGAGAGCAAGAGAAAAAGAAGAAATAAAAGAAAAAATCTATTTAAAGAGAGCGACCATCCATAGAACCTTTCACCACAGTTATTACAAGCGGCATTGGCAGACTCATTCATTAAATAAACCTTTACTGAGTGTCATCAAAGATCATATAATTAGTGACAAATCTGATTCTTAACACAGGCGCTAACCACTGGAAGCTGAGAGGAGCCACAGGAGGGACAAGTCTGGGCCCCTGGGTCATTAACTAAAACTGCACACTGAGCAGAACATACACAGCAGATTTTTTTGAACCATTAATAATGTTGTTGTTGCCTGTTTGTCTCTACAACATAAATTAGCACGACCAATGCACTGAGTCACTGAATAGGACCCCCCCCCCAAAAAAGGAAGTTAGGACATTTTCAGCAGAGCTCCGTTAAATGTGTGCAACAAGAATAGTTCCAAATATGTCTGGTCTCTTTAAACCAGGAGGCAAACTTCTGATTCTTTTTAAACTTATTGCTTAAACTTTTTATATTTAAGACTCAGAATATTAATTTTAATTTTGTGGTTCCACAATAATAATGAATATAATTTTCTGATCAATTACAAAAATTTAAGTTAGAATGATATCACCTGTATAATTACAGTAAGAAACTTCCCCAAAGCAAAGTTAATTAAGATAATGTTACTGTGTTAATCTGAGCATCTATACCACAAACACATTTAAAATTTTAGATATTTCCCTCTCTTCCTTCCTTTCATCACAGAAATGGAGATCTGTCAAACATTTATGCAATTTCATAAACTTTGTCATGTGACAAGCAAAAACTGACATCAAATATAAATATAAACCCCATTTGTAGTAGCAATGGTTTCTAATCTGTGGTGAATACAATCCCTCCTTTAGAAAAAAATTAAGATAGAACAGTATTAAAAATGTAGAAGAGGGAGTTCCCGTAGTGGTGCAGCGGAAACAAATCCAACTAGGAACCATGAGGTTACAGGTTCGACCCCTGGCCTCTCTCAGTGGGTTAAGGATCTGGCGTTGCTGTGAGCTGTGTTGTAGTTCGAAGATGCGGCTCAGATCTGGCATTGCTGTGGTTGTGCTGTAGGCCAGTTGCTACAACTCCTATTTGACCCCAAGCCTGGAACCTCCACATGCCATAGGTATGGCCCTAAAAAGCAAAAAAAAAAAAAAAAAAAAAAAAAGGAAAAGAGGAAACCACACATTGATTCTTACACCAGGGACCTACACATCGTTATGAAAAGTGGCTTTATTAGTAGTAATTTCACAAAAGTTACAGAATACTTCCCCTTAGACTATTTCATACAACCACCCATAGACCCTAAGGCAGGTATATAATTTGTTATATTATAAAAGAGTTCCTGCAAATATTATCTTAATATATATATTAACCAGTCTTCCAAATAAGTTCCCCAAACTAAATATGTAGGTATTTATTTATAGATGTATTCCTAAAAGTACTAACAATACATGTCCTGGCTTGCTGGTGGTTATGATCTCTGTTAATAAATATAAAAAGAATGTAATGAATTTGAGCTAACTATAATGGCTAGAGGCCATTTATTCCATCCTCTTACACAGCCTCCAGGGAGATATTGTCCAAGCCCTGAAGAACTCATGGGGCCAATGTGGATATACTATTCTTGATGATAGGACACACGCTGAATGGTCCCATGAGTAGGGCCAACACAATCTCCCTCTGTAAACTTAAACTATTTGGAAAGCCAAATCTAATCAGAAAGAATTTGGGGAGCTGGATTTAAGGGGAGTTTGTAAACACAGGGCTCAGAAACTCTACCACCTGGAAAGACTGTCCAAGGTCTGCCTGTCTCTTGTGTGTCTCTGTCCTAGATCTTTCTCACTCTCTCTATTTTCTCTACTTTCAATACCAACGAGTCAAATTTGTAATTGGCTCCTTTGATTCTGTAGCTATGTTCTACCTTCAAACCACTGTGGGAAAGGGATATCATGCTTAGGTATACAGTCAGAGTGAGAATTAAAAAGAACAATATATGCAAGACTCCCAGCACAATGCCTAATGCATAGGAAGGACTCAGTAAAGGCTCGTGCAATTATCATTACTAGCATCCCGCTTCTGCAAAGTTGCTTCATTTCTTTCTTTCTTTCTTTTTTTTTTTTTGTCTTTTTGCCTTTTCCAGGGCTGCTTCTGCGGCATATGGAGGTTCCCAGGCTAGGGGTCCAATCGGAGCTGTAGCCACGGGCCTACACCAGAGCCACAGCAATGCAGGATCCGAGCCACATCTGCAACCTACACCACAGCGCACGGCAACGCCAGATCGTTAACCCACTGAGCAAGGGAAGGGATCGAAACTGCCACCTCATGGTTCCTAGTTGGATTCGTTAACCACTGCACCACAACGGGAACTCCACTTCATTTATTTCTGATCTCTGCTGTGTTCTCCTCTAGGCTGATTTTAGGGTTTAACTCACTGAAGACAATGTTATCTCTGTTACTCTCAAGTTGTTTAGGATAAACACATTGGTAGCTGCAGAGAACACTGATTCCTGCTTGACAAAAATGGCCTTCCAGCCTGTTCTTGGATACTTCCAGCAAAATTAAGTTCATGCCCCCATAAAAGAGTCCATTTCTTTATTTAGAAAGCCTAATTATTAGAAAAATTTTTCCTATTGTAGAGCCAAAATCTATGACCATTTCCACTCAATGACCCCATTTTTCCTCCTCTGAGTGTGAGGATACCCTCTTCATCATGATGGGCCCACCAATATCTGAACATAGCTGACACGCTTCCCTTCTGCCCTCCAGGCTCTGTTAGCACCACTGCCTTTTGACCACATGGCTTGATTTCAGAAACCTGGAGGATTCTAGTAAATATCCTCTGGAGGTTCTCCAGTTTGTCAGTGTCTCCCTTAACATGTAACACCTCCAGAAGTGAATACGACCATCTGAGTGAGGCTGGCAAATGAATATAGTGATACTATTATTTCTCAGTCTCCTACAATACACAGATATTAATTTAGCATAAGAATTTATGCTATGGAATTAGCATATGGAATTTAGCATATTCCATAAATATGTATTAGCAGATTTATGGAAACCCCATCCTACAATTGTCCCTACAGTCAAAGTGCCCCTAGGTCTTTTTCCTCTATCCTATGCTTGAAAAGTTTGACTTTTTTCATTTTTACATTTTTTTAAAAAAATGTTTTGGTATAATGATTTTTATTTTTTTCCATTATAGCTGGTCTACAGTGTTCTGTCAATTTTGCACTGTACAGCATGGTCACCCAGTTACACATACAAGTATACATTCTTTTTTCTCACATTATCACGCTCCATCATAAGTGACCAGACACAGTTCCCATTGCTACACAGAAGGATCTCATTGCCTCTCCGTTCCAAAGGCAATAGTTTGCATCCATTAACCCCTAGCTCCCAATCCATCCCACTCCCTCCCCCTTCCCCTTGGCAACCACAAGTCTATTCTCCAAGTCCATGATTTTCTTTTCTGTGGAAAGGTTCATTTGTGCCATATATTAGAATCCAGATACAAGTGATATCATATATTTGTCTTTCTCTTTCACAATGGAATACTACTCAGCCATAAAAAGAACAAAATAATGCCATTTGCAGCAACATGGATGGAACTAGAGACTCTCATACTGAGTGAAGTAAGTCAGAAAAATTTGACTTTTTGATGTGTTTAATCCATATTGATATCACAGCAAGCTCTCAAACCTCTCACGAATATACAGATATATTACATTGAAGACTTGACCTTAAGTTCCCATCAGCTCCTAGACCCCGATCAAAAATCAGAATAAGTCAAACTGACCTCTTTCAGGTCAACACTTCTTTTCATAAACAACCCAAAGTATCTGCTTAATTATCAACTCATGAAATTTGATGGGCTTAGAACATCAAGCCGAACCATCTATAGTTTCTAGAATTCATGGTTTTGCTTCAAAGTATTGATATACTCTGAAGTACATACCTATATATACAGTATATACCTATACATGTATATAATATATATACCTACCACCACAATACACAAATTGTATCCTACAACATACACATACAACACATTTCACTAAATTCTTTAGAGATGTGTCTGCTATTGAGATTTAACAGCAGACTTCATGAATTAGTACCATATCACCTTCACTATTTTCTACCATGGTAATCTACTATCTTCATGTCTTCATGAATAATTTAATAATTCCTAGGGAAATGTTTATGTACTTAAAGGAATTCTGTATCTAACAGTTTCATTCTAAAAGAACATTTAGCTTTTAGATGAGAAGAACATTGCCTGTTAGGATCAGAGGAAATGGGAAGACGTTTAGTACACAAGCACAAACCCAGAGGGCTGAGGGGAGTCTGACACCAGCCTAACAACAGGGAGAGTCGAGCCCATTGTAAGTATCATTGAAAACAAACAGCGTGCCAGGCAGATGTCACAGAAGATGGACGAAGGACAGGGAGAAGGGGGCCTGGAGATTTTGTTGACCTTCATGGGTTTACAGCCTCTGTCTCTAAACGAAGTCTGGAAACAGTAGAGCTTTTATTTTGCTTTTGTTTTTGTTTTGTTCCCCCCCCCCAAAAAAAAATATAAATGAGGGTTCTTAGTCTGTTTCCAGCAATCTGTTAATTTCTTAGGATAGTTGTCTTTCGTTTGCTTTCCAATAGGCGTAGTAAATTCAGTTGAAGAGCACATCTGTATGCTACAACTTGAGTACATCTTTTTTTCTAGCTATTTTGCATTTTTTTCCTTTCAGTTTCTGCCTGTAGAACTAAATAAGAAACAAAACTTGTGAAGTTGTAACATTTCACACGGAAATGCTGCCCAATCTTCACCAGCTTCAGGAATCTGACCTTTGCCGATGCTGCAATAAAGTGTTGTCATTTAGAAAAAAAAAAAAAAAGAGAACATCCACTGTGCCTTTGATTTACCATGATTTAATCTGTGCATTATTTCCATGACCACGAAGGCTAAAAATCATTAAAATTTTTGAAACAGAGATATACACAGTATTACAAATATTGAAGAAAATTTGGCCAAGTGTATATACAATGTCCTATGTAATCGTAATATGCCTCTGACTTCAAAATTCATCCTATCTGTAAGTAGACACTTAATAAATGTCTGTTTTTAACTAATGCTCTGTCATATTTCCCCCTCACATAATATAATCTACCTTTCTCCGTAGCAGGGAAAAAAAAAAAAAAACTCATGGCTTTATCTTTGCAATGAATGAAGTTTATGACATTTTGAAAATTATGAGTAATTTGTTTTACACTTATCTAGAAACGGCAGGAGAGTTTCTGTGGTTAGGGATAGATAAAGAAGCCAAGCTGCAAAACTGAAATAAAGTATAGCCGCAAGCATCAGATTGCTAGGAAACAGTCAAGAGCCCTAGAGTCTGTCAAAATGAGTATGAGGTAGAAAACAAAAGGTGTGGAAGCAATAAACCAAGCCAGGCACGTCATCGGACGAGAGCAAAGCCTCCAGGACAGCAGTTCTCAAATTCCAGAGTTCGGAAGACACATCTGAAGAAATGGTTAAAACTTTCAGGTTTCCTGGCACTATCCTCAGAGATGAAAACTGAGTACATCTGAGGTAAGTTCCAGACCATTCCAGTAGTTTCTGAAGCACGGGGGTATCCTGCCAACACCTGAAGCAACGAGGCTTTGGAAGCCTGAGCTCAGATGCTCAAGTGTGCATTACAGCAACCCTGCCAACACAGAGATGAAGGCGAGCAAAGGTCCCTGCCAGGCAGTCCCAGTGCCCAGGACAGACGGGGTCTTTATCACTCGTTACAGGTCATAGCGATGCCCACAGTAGATTTCATCACCACTGAATATTCATTTAAATCTGTAAATGGTTATTTTATCTGACTAGTATTTTATCTTCATTTTGAAAATCGATGCTAATTTTAAAATCTAGATATCTGCTCTTTGCAAATACATATTTAGTCATTAAGCAAACATGTATAATAAACACTTTGATCTAGACAAATACTCAAGTCAGGTTTGTAACATTTCTACAATATGGCAGGCCATGTGTTAAACATTTTCTCCTAGTATAAATCTCCAGCAAGTTAGCCAGTCTATAGCTAGTTTTGTTTAATATTTATTAAATTAAATTAAATTATTGAATTAATTAAATACATAAATTTATTTAATTAAATGTTGGAAGTTCTTATTGTGGCTCAGTAAACACGAGGATGAGGGTTTGATCCCTGGTCTCGCTCAGTGGGTTAAGGATCCAGGGTTGTGGTGAGCTGTGGTGTAGGTCACCGACACAGCTTGGATCCCAAGTTGCTGTGGCTGTGGTATAGGCCGGCAGCTGGAGCTCTGATGCAACCCCTAGCCAGAGAACTTCCACATGCTGCAGGTACGGCCCTAGAAAGCAAACAAAACAAAACAACAACAAAAAAAGAGTAAAATTAGCTATGTAGATTTTCCTGGGTCACTTTGTAAATGTCTGAGGCAGCAGATTAAGGTACCCTGAAAAAATATGACCATGAAAAAAATACTGCTCACGAAAATAAGCTGTTGTAACAGTGTGGTGATAAATCACAGAATCCTAAACCAATATTTCATAAAGTGTGAAAGAACTACTTTTAAGAAAGAAGAGAGCTTTATGTAAATTGTTAATTTTTAACTGCCCTCAAGCCATCATATATAATGGAATATATATACCTATATGTATTTAATGAAGATTTTTTAAAACAATCTTTTTACCCATAAGACTTAAAGTCCTGCTGTCTTTTAGCAATTCCTTAAAAAAAATATCTAAAATGAGGTGACAGCTCATTGTGGTTTTGATTTGCATTTCACTAATGATGAACGAGCATCTTTTCAAGTGTCTGTTGGCTATTTGTGTGTCTTCTTTGGGGAAATGGCTATTCAGATCCTCTGCCCATTTTCAATCAAATTTGTTGTTGTTGTCTTTGAGTTGTATTAGTTCTTCATATATTTTGGATATTAAACCCTTATAGAGTATATAATTTGCAAATATCTTCTCCCATGCACGAGGTTGCCTCTGTTTTTTGTTGATAGTTCCCTTCACTGTGCAGAAGCTTTTTTATTTTGACAACTCCCATTTGTTTATTTTGCTTTTGTTTCCCTTGCTTTTGGCATCAGGTCCAAAAAAAGCACCGTGAAGAAACTGCCTAGTTTTCTTCTAGGGTTTTATGGTTTCAGATCTTACATTCAAGTTTTTTTTAATCCATTTTGAGTTAATTTTTATACGTCATATAAGACAGTGGTTCAGTTTTCCCAACACAACTTGTTGATGAGACTGTCCTTTTCCCCACTGTATATTCCTACCTCCTTTGTCACAGATTAACTGACCATCTATGTGTGGGTTTATCTCTGTGTTCTCTGCTTAAATATCACTTTACACCTGCCAGGTTGATTATTAATAAAAAGGTAAGAAATAACAGGTGTTGGGAAGGATGTGGGGAAAAAGGAACTCTTGTACATTGTTGGTGGAAATGTAAACTGACGTAGCCACTATGAAAAACAGCATGGAGATTCCTTGAAAAAGTACAAATAAATCAACGATATGATCCAGCAATTTCACTACTAGGTATCTAACCCAAGAAAACAACAACAACAAAAAAAAACTAGTTCAGAAAAGATTTAGGCACCTCTGTGTTCACTGCAGCATAATACACAATAGCCAAGATACGGAAACAACCTAGGTTTCCATCAATGGATGAAAGGGTAAACAAGATGTTACATGTGTATACACCCACTGAGCTCAGCCAGGGATCGAACCCGCATCCTCAGGGATACTCAGTGGGTTCGTTACCACTGAGCCACAATGGGAACTGCAAGACGTTGAATGATTTTTGAATCTATTATTTGAGGTATAGAATCAGTTGCAAATTGCACAGTCAATGCACATAAAAAACTATTTAATTTCAAAGCACCATCACAGAATTTAATGGAAGCATGATGAATGTCACACATTAGGCATCAAAGTATGCTTTCAGAAAAGGACAATAGCCAAAAAGACAATCAGAAACATGCATGCTTATTTTATGACTTCAGTCTAATTTCTAATGTTTCTTCAAACATTAAAATTCTGATTTAAAAAGAACCGTAATACCAGAACAAATCCTCTCAATAAGCCCAATAAAAAAATATTGCTAAACCATATCTACACTGTTTGCAAGGGTAAATTTTTTGTATGTCAACAAGTTTTCTTCATATAAGTTGCATAAGGGTTCATTACTGATTTCTTGCATCCATGAGGAGGCAGAAATCACTGTACCATGAAACTGCTAATCATCTGACCCCATTATCAGCTCCCCCTGCTTCACACCAGGATCCATCTTATTCATCTTGTCAACTAAGTGCTCAATGTTAGTATCGGAAAAATACCAACTGACTGCAGAGAGAAATTCTAAGCTTGGAAAAGAGGAAAGACGTAAGGAGGTCTTGAAACTTCCCCACTCATTCACGAGGCATTGACAGATGAAGAGCTATCAGAGCTAGACCCATTCACTTTGGAAGAAAAGAAAACTGACAAGAATGACAACTGGATGAGTGTTTCATAAGAAGATAGTTTCAATATCGAAGGAGTCTCTTGAGAAAATTAATGAAGCATCTGAATATTTTTTCAAAAACTCTTGTTGAAATACTGGGAAAGTTAAATGTGAAATGAAGAATATCATTGTTTTGGAGTTTCCACTGTGGTGCAACAGGATTGGTGTCTTGGAAGAGCTGGGACACAGGTTCAATCCCCAGCCGGCTCTGTGACAGCCAAAATTAGATAGATAGAGAGATAGAGAGATAGACAGATAGATAGATAGATGATAGATAGATAGATAGATAGATAGATAGATAGATAGATAGATAGAAATATTCATTGTTTTATCATATAGTTTTATCATAAAATGCATGTCCCTCCCCCCACTAGATTCGATATTTGGTTCATTCTTTTTGAGATCCAAATTATTAACTGAAATTAAAACTTAAATTCTGTTACATATTAGATAAAACAAACTGACAGTATACATTTTCATTTTACTAAGAAAATATCCCAAACTTCACCCCCCCCAACTTTCTGCATCTACCAAATCACCTTGTAGAGAAGACAAAAGGAATCAGGTCTCACCACAGCCTCTGGAAGACTCACACTCATCAAATAACAAGAAAACATGACTTTGAGGTCAATACACCATCAAACACAAACTTAAATGTAAGCAGCAAACAGATTCCAAAACCAACAAGAGGTGATTTTTAAATGGTCTTGTACCATTGTACTTCTCTGTGTAAAAAGGTAATCAAGAGGTGTCAAATTTCTATTCTGTTTCTTTTTGCTTCCCCAAAACAATAATTATCTTGAATCTTATGTTTTCCAACACCTTCACATACTAATAATTCCCACTCTTATCTTTTTTTTTTTTCCAGATTTGAGAGATCAATGCCCAACAAGGCTATCTAGGACATAAGGCTGAGTTACTAAATGACATAATGTTTATTGATACTCCCTTATCAATGCAGTTCAGTAGGACTCCAAAGAATTACAGTTATCATGCCACTGCCATCTATCAACCAAAGAACAGATTGAGACCGAGAATGGCTCTGTTCTAAGAAATGAATCAGTCACTCTGATTAAACAGCTAATAAACTTCTTTCCAAGCACACTGATCATTGCCCTATAATTACCTTCAGTAGAACATCTGGTGGAATGCTCTGAATATTGGATAAGATACATGACTGCGATATAATAAATTATACTAATAAAAGGCAGAACTTCAAATATGAGCAATTAAATTACAGATCTTTTGGGGTACAGTTACTATGCAAATACTGACAAAAACCTAATTTCTACTATCAACTTACTTTTAAAGGGCAAGTAGAAAAACCAACTTCATGTAAAGAATGTGCTAAATTTTTATCTGAGTGAGTATAACATTACATGATGATAAGGAACATAAACTTTAGAATCAGTTGCCTATTTTCAAATTAACCTCTGCCCTAGGTTAGTTTTAAGAACTTGAGTAAGTTATTTTAAAAATCTGTGGAATGGGGACCATAATACTTCAGCAAACTGTTAAGAGACTCACCAAAATTGACTGCAAGGGAGAATCAGCAATTCCCCCAAAAGGAAACTGAATGCTTGACAATCAAGGAACCCTGTCCTCCCTGGAGCAAATTTAACCAAGCAACATCAGTGGAATCTTGGATTTTGATCTTGAATCTTTTGTTTGTTTTGCTTTTTTAGGGCCGCACCTGTGGCATATGGAGTTCCCAGGCTAGGGGTCGAATCGGAGCTAAGCTCTGCGACCTACATCACAGCTCATGGTAATGCCAAATCCTTAACCCACTGAGAGAGGCCAGGGATTGAACCCACAACCTCATGGTTCCTAGTCAGATTTGTTTCTGCTGCACCACAATGGATGCTCCTTGATCTTGAATTTTAAATGGAGTAATAGAAGGATGGAGAAAATGATTAGAGCCTTTCCATTTTAGCTAGGGCTCTGATGAGACCGCCAAATAGCTTCAACTGCCTAGATATCCTTTCAAGGTTGAGGGTGTAGCTTCTCTATTGATTCTGTGAGCTACTCCTTATCTTTTATTTTTATTTATTTATTGTATGGCCGCACCCACAGCACTTGGAAGTTCCTGAGCCAGGAATCAAATTGGAGCCATAGCTGCAACATACACCACAGCTGTGGCAACACCAGATCCTCAATCCACTGCACCACAGAAGGGACTCCTCAATATCTTTTAAATTAATTTCTCTTTTAGTTTCTGTTGCTTGGAACCATATAACCTTAAGCAACATAAATAACCCTTTCTGTAGTCAGGTGCATAAATTAGACAAAGGAAGGGAATTTCTCAAGGGTAAAAATCTAATGGCCAAAGCAAAGCCATTAAAATACTACCTCTAATCTGCATAGCATTTTACAGTGTTCAAAGCCCTTTCACTCATTTAATTGACCCCAGTAATAAAGCAAACCGTATGTAGAAGAGGTTTGATGCATTACCCCCGGTTTAAGGGTTAGAGCCCAAAACTGCTCAAAAGTCATGATTTTCTCATTATGTCATATGATTTGGGAACAATAAATTTCAATTGCTTGTTTACTTAGAGTCAACATAAAGGAACATAATGATAATTTAGTAGCACAAAATCCTAGAGAGACAAGTTACCTGAGAGATTTTCCTGCCCTTCATTTGATTAATGGGGAGATAAGACCCTAGATAATTAAGTGACATGCTTGCAATCACAATCCACCAAAAGTGTGGAAATAAGGCCAACTCATGGTGCATCAGACGCATATCCCATTCAAGAGAATTTTAGTTACTGGAGCCAAGGTCATCTCTAAGCAGTCCCAGAAGGTCTGCAGGAGCTCCTGGAAAGAGTTAGAGAGCTGTTCCCCAACATTAGCTCAAGGCTCCTATCCTCAAAAACTCTCTAAGGAACTCTATGTTCTGTAACTGTCCTGCCATCTGACATCTGTCCTTGGCCTTGTCTTAACCCCACGAGACTCCCTCTAAACATAGACAAAGCTGTCTGCAAGCTGAGCAGCAATCCCTATTAGCAATTCAAAGAAAGCTCTGACCATCCCCACTCCCTTCCAGGGCTTGAATTCATCCCTTGTGACTGGGTTCTTCTGTTTTGTGCACCTGAGAATCTTACCAGGTCATAGTTTCTCCTAAACTTTCCAGAAGGGCCCCAGCCTGAGTGCTATAACAGCGTTCCCCTCCCTCTCTCCAAGGTGGTGGACTGAGATGTGAAATCAGGTTCTTTTTTTTTTTTTAATTAAAATATAGTTGATTTACAATGGTGTGCCAATTTCTGCTGTACAGCAGTGACCCAGTTATACATATATATGTACATTCCTTTTCTTATATTACCTTCCATCATGGTCTATTCCAAGAGACTGGATGTTCCCTGTGCTGTACAGTAGGACCTCATTACTTATCCAGTAAGTTTCTTTTTTTTTTTTTTTCTGCTTTTTAGGGCCACATCCAAGGCATATGGAGATTCCCAGGCTAGGGGTCTAATTGGAACTACAGCTTCAGGCCTACACCAGAGCCATAGCAACTTGGGATCCGAGCTGCGTCTGCAACCTACACCACAGCTCACGGCAATACCAGATCCTTAACCCACAGAGTGAGGCCAGGGATCGAACCCACACCTCATGGTTCCTAATTGGATTTGTTTCTGCTGTGCCATGAAGGGAACTCCACTATCCATTAAGTTTCTTATCACAAGTTTTCAACCAACGAGCTGGGCCCTGCTCCAAGCTGCATTCTTCAGAGTCCCCAAACTCCTTAATCACTCAATGGTTGTGTCTTAAGCAATCCTTTTTAAATCCTCTCAGGTAGAATTGGTGTTGCCACCCGTTTTGGAACCCAACATGCATCTCCCCTGGAACTGTCATCATCTCAGATTTCCTCCTGCCAGTTTCCTGTTTCCATGCTCCATTCTTCTCTCACACCAAGTTCTGGAAACCCACTAGGCTGGTGAGGTTGGGGTATCCATGGGCTATAAATGACACAGTGTGGACCACAGAGCATCCTTCCTTTGACTAACTGGCTGTGTAGAGTGCAAGAAATATCAACAATTTTTAGGATACACATGAGGAGGAAACAAAGTTATAACAGATTCCATTTCCCTAGAGAATCAAGTTTGTGAAGTTTTTATTTTGGTCAAAAGCCTGGCAGAAGTCACTGACATATCCTGCAATTTAAAGCAAGTTCATTTTTTCTTCCAATGTTTGAGTGACAAGAGAATGGCAAAGACAAACTTTAGTCCATTTTTCTCAGCCCAGCAGGACAAGTGTTCCCCAGGAAAGAAATGGTCATCACGAATCAACTGTAAAATACACAAACATTTTAATGGATTGAAATAAGCAGCATTCACACTGAAATAAGAGGTCACCCTGGACACTTGAAATGAGAGACTACAGAGAAGGAGGAAGCTAAGTCAGATCCTAGTTAGCATTTTAAAAGATTCATGGTGAAGACTGGACAAACAGGAACATTCCCTAGGGTCAATGTTGGAGGTTTCTTTGCAAATCTGAATGGATCTAAATGGAAACCAACACACTGAAGATAAGAAATGAGTTAGTCAATTATAAAGCCCTAAAGATAAAAATAATCCAGTTGTATATGTATGATTGGGTCACTTAGCTGTACAACAGAAATTAAAGAAACATTGTAAATCAACTATACTTTAATGAAAAAAAGAAGTGTTTTAAAATAAGAAAGAAAATAAACATGCTAATTTTTTTAAATTATTAAATCCACTTGGATTTGTTTTTTTAATGATTTTATTTTTTCCATTATAGTTGATTTACAGTGTTTTTTTTTTTTTCCCAATGATTTTTTTGGCTTCGTGTGCAATATTTTTCAAACTCCCAAGATCTCCAGACAATAGAATGTATACATACTAATTATTTCCAAATGATTAAAGATGGAATAGAAACATGAGAAGACAATAAAATACAACAATAAAATACACTGTAGATTTGGAAAAGATAAAATGAAAAACGGCCTTTGAAATTCGAACTGTGAATAGGTTAAATGGCAGGTTAGACATAGCCAAAGAAAAGAACTAGTGATCTGGAAGACAAGTCTAAGGAAATCAGAATGTGTTACCAAGAGATAAAGAGATGGAGAATATGAAGGTGAGATTGGGTCAAGCCATGGAGATGAAGGGGTCCAGCATAATAGAAG
Source organism: Phacochoerus africanus (assembly GCF_016906955.1). Classification (NCBI taxonomy): domain Eukaryota; kingdom Metazoa; phylum Chordata; class Mammalia; order Artiodactyla; family Suidae; genus Phacochoerus; species Phacochoerus africanus. Next base: position 67,163,254 of record NC_062549.1, read on the forward strand.
GAGTTGCAGAAGGAGGGATTAAAAGATTGGGAGAGGCAATATTTGAAGAGAAAATGGCTGACAATATTCTGAAATTGATAAAAATCTTCTTTACACTTTAAAAACATTATTTTAACTCCCTACTCTATAACAAATGAAACTATCCTATTTGAAAGCTCTTGCTCATCTAAATTAAGTCAATTTGAAGAAAGAATTTTAGTTTGATCTTCATATAGTGCTAAAGTAATATAGGGCTCCCACACAAGGAAATACTGGGATACAAAGTTACCATAGCTGAAAACATATTATGGATTCTGAATATCGCCCTTTGTTTAATTTTTTGTCATTAAAAAAATAACCTTTCTTTAGTGAATTATGAAACCATAACATTTTTCATCTTGAATGCACCTTAAAAAATCATAGCCAGTTCCTTCCTTTTAGAAATGAAGATATGCAAACTTAGAGAGATCAAATGGATTTCAAATGAAATTCATTACCAAATACCTAATTTAGAGTCTGATACTAATACTAATACCACAGCACAGGTATGGAGCCTTACTCTGCTTCTTTACTCTCTCCAAGACTCAGGCTACAATTGCGTACTATTGACCAAAGTTAAGACAGGAGAAGGAATCGTCATGATCCTCCCAAGTACTGAACTATCTAACCTATTACACGCACAGTATTGACCAGTTCTGTCGCCAAGATCTTCAGGCTGAAATTAAGCCAATGAACTGACCCTTTAAAGGCATTTAAAAATAATAATGACAGCATCTTTCAGAAATAGTTAGAGCCCTCTAGCATTATCTAGGAAACTGACCATTTCTGGTTCCATTCAATGCCATTAATCCCACACACAGTATGAGATTGAAAACTATTTTAAGCTCAGTTGTTGAGTGCAATGAATGTACCTCCCAGCCTTCAATGTGAGACTGCCATTCCTCTAAAACTTCCAGCTTCTCCATCTGTCTCTTGGCCTCATTGATGTTGGAACAGACAGCTTTCATGGCTTGGAGGGCTTCCACCACTGCCGCATAGTCACTGTGTTTCCTTGGAGTCCGCTTCAGCAACTCCTGTTTATATACACACAAAAAAACAAATTGCCCTTTGATCTTCAGCTTTCTGGTACAGCAGGTTCAGACTCACCAGGAAATGAAAACTGCAAGGACCATGAGAGCCACTTTCGGAAGTGACATCACAGACTCCACCAAGATTAAGATCAAAACCAAAGGGCTAAATCAATGAATAAGCATCACCCCCTCATACTTTGCAGTCCCTTTAATTTTCCCCTCAAAATGATGTGGTTTTAAAAAACTAAATTAGATTTCTCCTTTCAAATTGTCAAATACTTTATGGACAGCATGTAATTTTTTATAAGTCTGAGTTTTGTTTCAAACGGAAGACATATTTATTTATTTATTTTTATTTTTTCCCCACTGTACAGCATGGGGAGGAAGACATCTTTAGATGTTAATTTCATTTTTCCAGTCTTCAAAAGAATGGCGTATCTTTAAATGAATATGTCCCATAATTTCAAAAAAACCGAAGCCCCTTACTTTCTAGTAACTTTTGAGAAACTAAAAAAAAAGTCATAAAGCAGATTTTTAAAATAATATCTGCTACTCTGGTAAAATAAATAATTTATAAATTCCACAATACTCCATCATTAAAGGAGCAATTTATGCTGTTTGTGCCAATAACTCAGGTTCATTCTCTGCAATGAATAAACTTCCATACACCCCTCAATATCTTTTGCTTTTTTTTTCTGTGTCTTTTTTTCCCCATTCAGGATATCAGAACTAGAGCAATCTTTAATCTTAAAAAAGGTCTTGTTTAGAAGCATAAAATTAAACATCTTCACCCACTGTCTAGACAGTTGTGACCACATTGCTTTTTAATTAGTCATTTGTTTCTTTACTACAGTTGCCATCATCATGTAACTAACACAATTACAGAAATCCTGAGGCGAGTCTTTAAAAGAATTTCCTTAATTCTTAACATACAGTGGGAAAAAGGCCGTTGTTATACTCTCTCAAGGTCTGTTATTGTTGAGAATTCTGCCATAAACCTTGACCCTGTATTCTGCATGTTCACATTCTGTTCTGTAGAACTGGCACCAAAGAATACACATGACATCACTCCCAAGATCAGGTTTTTAAAGTTCTGCTGATCACGAATCCATAAAAGAGATAGGCAGCCTTCTCCAGAGACTCTAAAGTATAGAATTATTTGTAAATTATGAAAAGTGGTGAAGTCAGCCTGCAGGCCATGATTGGGGGCCCCATAGAGTTGTGTTCAATGTATATTTCTGGAGTTGAGACATGAATTTAGAAAATGTGAGATAGCAAGAGAAATGACTAGTAATAATCGTTCTTCGTAGTTACTTGCTATGAACCCTGGGCTGATTGGTAAACCCCACAATTCCAAGTTCCACAAGTAAAACCAATGCATCTTTTCTTTAACACACAGCCTAATCCCTTATGGTTTTCTCCGAATAAATAAAACCATCCAAAATCAAAAAGAATACCAGCTCTATTTTTCAGCTGATGGTACAACAAAGAAAAATATCAACATCAACCTATCTACTACACAAGTGAATGTTTTCCCATTTCTTTGTGAGGATAATCTTCCAAAAAAAGCAGAAAGATGTAACTTCTCCACTGTTTGAAGATGCTCTGATTGACCTCTTTCTTCCTAGGCAAGGATTTCTCCATGTTCCTCTCTTTTGAGGTCACCTGGGGTCATCCTTAACCAGAAATGAGGGCTCTAGGTCAATCACTTGATGTAGTTCTCTTAATACCATTATTCCTTCGGACTCTTAAACAAATCCCCAGGATTCCAAATTAGGACTAGGAATAACTGGAGTGATGAGGGAGTTCCCGTCGTGGCGCAGTGGTTAACGAATCCGACTAGGAACCATGAGGTTGCGGGTTCCATCCCTGCCCTTGCTCAGTGGGTTAACGATCCGGCGTTGCCCTGAGCTGTGGTGTAGGTTGCAGACGCGGCTCGGATCCCGCGTTGCTGTGGCTCTGGCGTAGGCCGGTGGCTACAGCTCCGATTGGACCCCTAGCCTGGGAACCTCCATATGCCGCGGGAGCGCCCAAGAAATAGCAAAAAGACGACAAAAAAAAAAAAAAACTGGAGTGATGAGAATGCATGCAAATCTGAGTCACCAAGTCAAAAGTCTGAAGGGACTCTCAGAAAGATGGGACGCCCATGTGCACCAACCCTCCCACCCTCTGAAGACCAGGCCTAAGCTCTGCAGACCTGGGCCACCCTGTGTTAGCTTCTCTCTAGATCAGGTAACCAAGCAGCTTTAACTTGTTTTTTTAATAAGGAGAAATCCTTTGTCAAAAAAATTTTTCACTGAAACCTAATTTATGCAACTGAAAAAAGTTGTAGCAAAAAAATATATTTTAGTTCAAATTCAGTGCATTTATTTCTCAAAAAGTAAATCAAGAAGAACATCAGTCAGGACGTTCATAGCATTTCTGAGGTTTTTTTTTTTTTGCATTTAGATATTGAGAAGCCATCAATATATCAAAATAAATCAGACTCAAATATACATGAGTAATAACGACTAACATTTATGGAGTATGTACTATACTGTGCTAAATGATTTGTATAAAATAGTTCAATTAATTACTCTGTACTCCTTTACATACATGCATATACATGTATACACACAGGTATAGACAGACATATATATACACACATTCTTTTAGGTATATAATTTCATCATATCATCATCATCATTTCTGTCTCATAAATGAAACCCAAGACTTTAATAAGAGGTTAGATTATGAGCTCAGTCATGCAGCTAATAAGCAGAATAGGTTAGGATTTAAACTCAGAGCTCAGATGCTCAACGACCACCCCAAACTGCCTATTCTGATGCTACAGTCCCCCAAAAAATCCTTTCCAGAATTGCTGTTCTAATCTTTTCACAGACTCTCGAAGAATTAGTATATTAAAATGTTTTTCATAATAAAATTTTGGGTCATTTTAATGAAGCCATGGACCTATGACCATTAATAAGGCACTTCCTAGCTTCCAGAGGCAGCGTTTTCTTAGCACTGTCTTTCCACGTTCTATCCTTTATTATCCTGCATGACTCAGACCTTTCTTTGCAATAATGATTTAAAAACCAGGCTCTGAAATTATGTAACTTAGCCCTAACTTCATTAGCAGCAAAAAGTCACCAATGTGTGGGGAAATGAAAAAAAATACATACCAATGGCAGATTTACATAAGGAACCCTGTAGATAAAGTGTTATATAAACAGGTCACATTGTACTTAATGGGATCTACCTCGAAACTAATGCATTTACTCTAAAGGAAACTCAAATGAGTGCATTTTTTACACAGACTGCTAAAAGTCTCTTTTCCCTGGAGATTTGTTTCCTACTCTGGATATAAATTAGTGACGTGATAGCCATTTTCCGAAGAACTATGGTTTGCCTTTTCTTTAAATGTCAGACTATTTAAAGGAACATTTTAAAAAAGATCATCAGCAAAAATATGCAAGTCTTAGGAAAATGCAACCATGAAGTAAACACTCGAAGTACCTTCAAAAGGAGGGGGTACTTGCAAATTCTTTGTATGGGGGTTACTAAGTATCCTTCCAGGGGAACATCTGTGTTCTTCCGTCCTCCAAGTAGCATGCAGTTCTGGGGTGGAAACAAAGACAATTAATTACAGCTTTGTTTTGTTTTGTTTTGTTTTGTTTTGTTTTGTTTTTGGCTGCACCTGTGGCATATGGAAGTTCCCAGGCCAGGAATGGAATCCAAGCCGCAGCTGTGACCTATGCCACAGCTGTGGCAACACTGGATCCTTAGTCCACTGCACCACAGCAGGAAGTCCAACCATTAAGTACATTTTTAATACTGAAGCTGTGAAACTTTATTCTGTTGTAAATCTTTCTGCTGAAAACCTGTGAAATCATGTCTCTGTATAGCTTCTCTCTCTGAGAAAAGCACATTCAATCACAAAATGTACACAAGAGAAAGGAAATACTTTGGCCTTTCAGCTTAAAGAGCAAAATGCATTTTGAGTCTTTATCTTGGAAGTGAATTCACATCAATTCACCTGAGAATGAAGTCTGAGGACAAAGAGAGCTAGAGACAGAGGAATGAATTAATGGATAGATGGGTGGATGGATGAGCGGATGGATGAATAAACAGACACACAAAAATACATATGTCCTGCTTATAGAGGGCAAGCGTGTTGCAGATCATGCCTAAAGACAACTGGGTTCTACCCATGCTCTTCCACTGGCCAGTGAGGCAACTTGGACTGATTTCAAAATCCTAATTTTCCTCTCCGTAAAACTGGCCTTTTTTTTTTTTTTTTTTGTCTTTTTGCCATTTCTTGGGCCACTCCCGTGGCATATGGAGGTTCCCAGGCTAGGGGTTCAATCGGAGCTGTAGCCACCAGCCTACGCCACAGCCACAGCAACTTGGGATCCGAGCCGCGTCTGCAAACTACACCACAGCTCACGGCAACACTGGATCCTTAACCCACTGAGCGAGGTCAGGGATCGAACCCACAACCTCATGGTTCCTAGTCAGATTCGTTAACCACTGCGCCATGACGGGAACTCCCAAAACCGGCCAGTTTTAATGCAGGGATCTCTGAGTCACTTTGAGCTATAACACCTCATAAATGATAAGGGCCGGCCGGTCTCAAAGAAAGAGGTCAGAGACCATCTCTACAGAGGCAAGATGAAAGGAGAAAACTTAAAAGCAGCAATCAGAGGGAGATAAGAATGAAGCAGTTTCCCTTTGCTGAAAGGGATGGTCAAGTGCACGGACGCTGATAAATCAAGACTTGATCCCCTAAAGCACCTGGCCCTTGTAGCATGGTTTAAGCAGGAGTGAAAACGAAAACCAAAAAAATTTAAAAACTCAGATTTGAAACTGGACTCAAAATCTGTTTCGGCAATGCCTATCTCCGTGACTGGCACAGAAGAAACAGATAACAAATATTTAACGAAGGGCGATAAGGACCCCCTGAACATCACAACGATAATTTGATAACCATTACACCAGCTTTTTAAATAGTGTCCTATTTCACTGAAAGGAGAGACTAGGTGTTGGGCAGGAAAGGAGACTAAAGGAAGAGTGATGGAGGCCAAACAACCCCCCACTGGCTGCAGCAACTAAGCCTTGGCGGCAATTTGTGCAACCAACTTGGCCAAACCAGCACCATGACTTTCACTTCACCAGAAACCTTAGAAGACAGAGCAGCAAATAAGAGTCTCACTCACACATACTCTGAGGGTTTCAGGCCCTAATGTAACTGGGTCATCAAAACTCTCTTTCCACCTGTGTATGGTACTAACCCCAGAGGAATCCCTTAGAACACAACTATCTACATCGCATTATACTTCCAGGGATGTTTCAGGATCCTTATATGAATGAGCACCCCTTATAAATGCAACCACCCCCTTCAGCGAGCCCTCGGCTAACATCCCCTAACCTGTTTTTATTTCCTTGTCTTTTAGTTCTGTGTAGATTATAAACTCTCTTCAGAATAGCAGAGGCTGGTTGGCACTTTAGATGGGCTATGAGAGCCAACTTTCTCCTAATGTATACACAAAAAATGTCTCCTAAATAAGCTCCCAGAGGTATCACAGATCCTAAAAATTTACTGAGGTGACAACATAGGTAAGTACCACAAATTATAATATCATCACCCCAAATCTGTAAACTCAATGTTTTTCAAAGGGTGGTGTTATTATCCCCATTTTATGGGTAAGGAAAATGACACCAGAGATATAATGAATTTCCTAAAGTCATCCAGACAATTAGTGGCCACTCAGTGTCAAGGCAAGAACTATAAAAGTTAGGTGGACTACTACTCAGCCATAAAAAAGAATGAAATAATGCCATTTGCAGCAACATGGATGGACCTATAGATTATCATAACATGTGAAGAAAGGCAAAGACAAATATCATATGATATCGCTTATAAGTGGAATCTGAAAAAAAAAAGATACAAATGAACTTATTTACAAAACAGAAATAGACTCATAGACATAGAAAACAAACTCATGGTTACCAATGGGGAAAGGAGAGGGGAGGGATAGATTAGTTTTGGATTAACTTATACACATTACTGTGTGTGTGTGTGTGTGTGTGTGTGTGTAAAATAGCTAACAAGGATCTACTGCATAGCACAGGGAACCATTCTCAGTATAATGGAAAAGAATTTTTTAAAAATATATATATTTATAACAGGTTACACACACAAACACATATATGTATAAAACGGAATCAATTTTCTGTACACCTGAAACTAACACATTGGAAATCAACTATATTTCAATAAAAAAATTTTTAAAAAATTGTCTTTTTAGGGCCGTACCCAGAGCATATGGAGGTTCCCAGGCGAGGGGTCTAATCAGAGCTGTAGCTGCTGGCCTACACCAAGGCCATAGCAACACCAGATCTGAGGCACATCTGTGACCTACACCACAGCTCATGGCAACGCCGGATCCTTAACCCACTGAGCGAGGCCAGGGATCCAACCTGCTTCCTCAAGGATGCTATTCAGATTCGTTTCCACCGAGCCATGATGGGAACGCCTAAAAATTTATAATCAATAAATTTAAAAATTTTATTTCTTAATTGATTTTTTAAAAATCAATGAAAACTAAAAATAAATAACTAAATAGGTTCTTCTTACCTAACTAATGTAGAATCATCTGAAAAACCAGCATCCTGGACCTGTGACATTTAGTGGCGGGCAAGCTCTGCTGAGAACAGAACGCCCTCAGTGAGACAGCAGAGTTCAGATACTTCAGAGAGAGCCCTAACAGAGGAAGCATGGGGGCGTCCTCTGGCCACAGCAGAGAAAAGATCAGTAAATTCTCTTCCCTAGAACAACTCTTACACTGAGAAAAATTATTTAAAAAAAATTTCAGGCTCTGGAAAGCAGCTAAACTCAAACAACAAATTGAGAGGTGGTTATTCATGAAAAACTGAACTTCAGGTAGGAACAGGGATGTTGGTGGCATTTCTGCCTGGCCTCTCATCCTCCCCCTGCATGCCACCCCTCCTCTCCCCCACCAGAGCCATCCTGTGTGGTGGCCCTGCCACAGTGGCCCTATCACCATAGCACTGGCCCTGAAAACCTGCTACTAGAGGGGTGTGCAGAGAGCAAAAACCCCACAGCCAGGAGTGGTATCAATAACACGAGCGCACTGCATGAGAAAAATTGAGAATGCCCCCAATGGTGCGAGCCTGAGACCGCAGTCCTGCTCGGGGACGATGTCCAACTGTGCAGACGCAGAGAAGGCCTGAGATGGCCCCATGGGGAGAAAAACCCAGATGTGCACATTGCCTGCTCTGTGAATGTGTCCCCCCTACACTCACACACAGATCCCCAGAGCAGATGGGTGATGACGTTTGATCACCTCTCACAAATCCCCAATGGGACACTAAGTTAAGCAGTCACAGGAGTGACCCCTAAAAAGAAAGGCTAAGCTATAAAACATAAGCTGAGCAAAGATGGCAGCAGCTGCATAGACAAAAGACAGATTCTCACAATTAACCCAGACAAGTAACTAAAAACAAAACAAACAAAAAAAACCAATAACCAACCTCAGAGAAATAGACTTGATAAGGTAACATGCATATTGTAGGGCAATTACAAAAAAGAAAAAAAACTAAACATAAACTTACTAGAATCCAGCAATTCTACTCTTAATATTTACCCAAGAGAATGAAAATATATGGCCACACACAGACATGTACATGAATATTCATAAGAGCATTACTTATAATTGCCCAAACAGGACATTTCCTGACTTTTCTATGCTAAGACATCTCTCTCTCTGTTTATGTAGCATCTTCAAGGTCCATCATTATCATAGTCAATCGTTGACCCAATGTTCATAAACTGGCAAATGCAAAACAAAATCCAGTCAATCCATACAATGGCATATTATTCAGCAATAAAAATAAATGGAATATGGCTACATGCCACAACAAGGAAGAACTTCAACGTCATTTTACTCAGTAAAAGAAGCCAGGCATAGAAAAATCACATTGCACAATTCCATTTATACGACATCTCCAGAAAAGGCAAATCTACAGAGATAGCAAGCAAATCAATGATTGCTTGGAGCTAATGGTGGGAGTGGAAACAGGCAAGAGGAATTTCGAGGGGATGACAGAAATGCTCTACAACTGGACCGAGAGGATGGCTGCTCTGCTCTGCAATTGGCTAAATATCAGGGGATTCTACGTACAGCGTGCATCTCACTGGCAATCAAAGTGTCCAAGGAAGTGCCAAAATATGCATTTCTTTGTATGGTCCTAAAGAAGTTAAATATAGAGTCTTGCTCTTTTTATGAACACTAAATAAGGACTGTACGTAGGCGAAAGGTCAGTCTGTGAAATGCTTTTCCTCCATCCCTACGATGCCTTTCCTTCCTGTCACTGCCCTACTTAGAGCTTGCTTAGCAGAAGTCAGTGAAGCTCCAGGGAGCTGAGAGATATAAAAGCAATGATGAATTCTGGTATAAACGTTTTCTCTCATAACGAAACTGTGGTCTCACCACTGGTAATTAACTGAGAGAGGGCATTACGGTGTCTCCCTGTAAACAAGCCTCTCCCATCTCTCGCTTCTCACATTTGTGGGTGTGGCTGATTTTAAGAGTATACACACACACACACACATACACACATATTTTCTGAAATATAGTTGATTTACAATCGCACTTCTTAACATTTCTCAAAGGATTCTCTAGCTTCCTAGCAGGGATATGTTAAAAACAGATGTCGCACAAGCAGTTTTTACACCACACTGATGCTATTCCTCGGACCACTCAACAAAAACAGCATATGCTGACACATAAATATATACTTACCAACAGAAAAGTCCGGATTGTTCTTATTTTGTTAAGCTCAAAGAGCAATTTTTGAGCCTTCTCATGATTACTGCAATATTCGTCATAGATACGAAACTTGTCTTTCTGTGAATTCAAGTAACAATAAATTAGTCATGTTATTAGCCATTTTGAAATATTAAGTGTGACGTTTATGAATAAACTTAATTGTTTATTATGTTGTGAGAGCCATACGGTGTGTATATATAACTATAAACATGTTTAATTTTTTTCCCTGATCCACGAAGAATCACCTAGGAAAGACAGATGTGTTAACTACAATCCAGAAGGATGTAGGCAATCAAAGGTAAATGACCACGTGGTAGCAGATTACAGAGAAGAGAGTGCTTAGCTTTGCGGGGAGGACTCAGCTATGGCTTTAAAATAGATGTTCTATCTGGGCAAGATCCAGAGAGATGAATCCATAACCCCTAGACAGGATGAGGGGACAAAGTATTTTATTTAGGTAGAGGGATGCCAGGTCACACAGAAACAGAGAAACATGGCACCCTGCAGGTCAGAGGCATCAATCTGGACAGGTGTATTTAAGAAGGGCACTGACAAAGTAGAGACTCTTTGGTGATAAGTGACTAAGATGATGACAGAACTTGAAGCTATCACATAGGCGAAGTCATCTCAGAGAGAGAAATTTGTTAGCATATAAAAGTAAGGGAGTGGTAGTTACTCTCAAATAGCTGTCATGTTCATTGTAAAGGATTTATAGCTCTATGTAGCTCCAAAACACAAACATAAGACCACTGGGTGGAACCTGCAAGGGCTGTGATGGGCAGAGACAGGCAGATTCGAGATTAATATAGAGACTTCAAAACGGAGCGTCACTAAAAGTGATCAGGTAAAAACAAGATAAACACCCTTCATTAACGCTATCGCAGAGGTACTACCATAAAAGGAGAACTTTCACACCATCCAGATCTCCAAGCTCCCTCCCATCTGTCAGATTTTCTCCAAGGGGCTATGATCAAAGTCTAACAAAGCGGTCCCACTACAACGTAGTGATCAAAGAGGAGAATGAAAATGTGTCCTCTGAAATTTCAAAGACATGCATTTGGAAACGCTGAGAGCTATTTTATATATAACCAGCAGAAAAATGTATTGAATTACTTATTTCAAGACATGGTATGAACCAGCATAAAACAAACTTCGGAAGGAGTGTAGCTAAATCCACGGCTGACAGATTCATAGTGTGTTACAGAGGAAATGAACGTCAGGGTCCAAGATTCCCATGTGCTGCGAGGATTGAGATGGCAGCTATGCCAGTTTCACATTCTTTCATGACAGGTAACAGTCTGGATTAAGTGGATACAAACACAAGTGGCTCACAGTCATGAACCGTAGTCATAGCTCCCAAGGAAAGTACTGCCTGATTTTCCTAAACCCAAAGAATCTCTCCCTTTAATATAATTATTTTTATGGGAAGTTTTCTGATTCTAAAAATAACATTTACGGGGGTTCCCACTGCAGCTCAGCGGTAACGAACCCAACTACTATCCATGAGGATGAGGGTTCAATCCCTGCCTTGCTTAAGAATCCAGCATTGCCGTGCTCTGTGGTGTGGCTCACAGACACGGCTAGCATCCTGCGTTGCTGTGGCTGTGGTGTAGGCTGGCAGCTGCAGCTCCAATTTGACCCCTAGCCTAGAAACTTCCATATGCCACAGGTGCGGCCCTAAAAAAAAAGACAGAAAATTAAAAATTAAAAAAATAAAAATAACATTTACAAAGTCTTCTCGCTACAGACAGAAATATAGATCTAGGGAATTCCCGTCGTGGCGCAGTGGTTAACGAATCCGACTAGGAACCATGAGGTGGCGGGTTCGGTCCCTGCCCTTGCTCAGTGGGTTAACGATCCGGCGTTGCCGTGAGCTGTGGTGTAGGTTGCAGACTCGGCTCGGATCCCGCGTTGTTGTGGCTCTGGCGTAGGCTGGTGGCTACAGCTCCGATTCAACCCCTAGCCTGGGAACCTCCATATGCCGCGGGAGTGGCCCAAGAAATAGCAACAACAACAACAACAAAAAGAAAGACAAAAAAAAAAAAGAAATATAGATCTAGAAACTACATATCGTTACTTTATAAAAGACTAATTAGAATTTATAAATAAATAAAAATTGATGCCCATGGCAAAATACTCCCATATACTTTTAAATAAAACTTGAATTGTATAGCATTTTGATAAATCAATGGATTCAAAGTGGTATGCAGAAAAATTAGCACCCGTGGAATGGTGTAAAGTAAAGCAGTGGTTTTTTTTTTTTTGTCAGTATGAAAGCATTTCAGTTCTGAAAACAACTTTCACCACACAGGTGCCTCTCTCCTTTGCAAACTGACAGCATAAATAATTTCAGCTATCATTTCAAAGAGATGAAAATGATCACAGAAGCATGACATATAATCTGAAACCACTGAGTACTGGCTGGTTCTTCTGCACTACTCAGTACAACCTCTGAGAAAAATTCAGAAGCAGGCATATGTGAACCTAGAAGGACTGGGTCTGTTCACCTCCAGGTTTGTCCCAAGTCGATTAACAGGGGAACATTTTGCTAGTAAAAGGCTCATCGCACCATGATAAGAGTAAGGATTTTCTGCCTCAAAAGAGAAAGGCTCTATGTTTGAGAGAAACATAAAAATGCATTCATTATGAACAGCCTGAATATTCATTAGAATTCAAAGCTACAGAGGATGCGAAAAACTAACTTGCCGGGGAAAAGAAAAGCCTGTTTATTCTTCACTGAATAAAATGCATGATGTGCAGCACTCTCCCCTTTGCTGCCTCTAAGTGGAAGCTTTCATTGGCCTTAAAAGACCCCAAACTTTTGGGTGTCAAATTTTTACTTCTAAAGCTAAATTCCCACCTACTCCTATGCCAAAGGCTAAACCTTAAATGTGAGGGGGGGAAGTTTTGAAAATAAACAGAAAGGTATCCTACAAAGTGAAGAAAGCAGGTCCCCACTTCTTGCTGAGCGTTAGGTTCTGGATGTAAACATTCTTCCACGACTTTTAAAAATTCTTTATGCACTGCCAGGATATCTTCAATGTTGGAGAACAGCATCTGTAAATAAACATGTTCAGTTAAGTGTGATCGTGAAGCAAGTTCAAAAAGAAAAGTCCATGAGTTTAGTATTCTCTCCCCAAGCTGAAAACGTCAGTGCCTAACTGTCCTTTCCACCCACCCGGCTGGCAGAGCGCCAGTTCTGTCTGGACATCCCCTCCCTGCACCCGCAACTCTGGGAACCCGGAACCTCTTCCTGGCTCTCAGGAAGACCCTGAGTGACACAATCCAAGCCCAGTGCCCCATGAGTTGCAGGTAAAACAGTGCGTTCAGGCAGACTGGTCAGAAGCCTTTGGGGAAAGGGCTTCCTCACCCCTAAGAAGGGCACCCTGGAGTGGACAACCCTCTGCACCTCCGGGTTTGTCCCAAGTCGATTAACAGGGGAACGTTTTGCTAGTAAAAGGCTCATCGCACCATGATAAGAGTAAGGATTTTCTGCCTCAAAAGAGAAAGGCTCTATGTTTGAGAGAAACATAAAAATGCAAGGTGCTGTGTCTGGAAGTGACAGCTGGGACAGCTACAGGGTCATTTGCAGTTGGGGGAGGAGCCAGCCCAGGGGCAGAGAAAGAGCTAGGGAACCTGGTCGGTCTCAGTCACTTCCTGAGTCATGAGCCTCAACCTTCTCTTGTGTCTGGAGTTCCTGCTTTGGGAGTCAAAGCATTTTCATGTCCCTTTGAGTGACAGGTGTTTCCTTGCTTGTAGCCCAAAAGACCCAAAATAAGACTCCATGGTAAGGAGAATGTAAAAGTTCATATTTAATTTAATGGGAAATAGAAGAGTGCCTATAAAATCCTTGGGAATTTTGTATTTTTGATAAAACAGCAAGTTAGCTATTTTATTATATATCACATGGCTGTATATAATGTATATCAATTTAAATGAGTAATAAAAACTAAAGCACGATTAATTTTCATTTACCATCCTCCTTCCACCTTTGTTTTGTCTTTTTTTTTTTTTTTAAGGGCCACACATGTGGCACATGGAAGTTCCCAGACTAGGGGTTGAATTGGAGCTGTAGCCACAGGCCTACATCACAGCCACAGCAATGTAGGATCCAAGCCGCATCTGCAACCTACACCATAGCTCACCGCAAACCCAGATCCTTAACCCACTTAGTGAGGCCAGGGATCGAACCCACATCCTCACGGATGCTTGTCAGGTTCGTTACCGCTGAGCCATGACAGGAACTCCTCCCCGCCTTTTTTCCCAAAACTCTTCACAATTTTCCCTCCCTGCAGCTTAAAAGGATATGCTTATCCATTTGTTTGTGAGCTAAAGACACTGTGTAGACTTGGTTTTCTACACCAGTGGACCATCTACATCGCCGGTACTTCAGGGGCCAGAGACTGGAAGTTACCTTGGCCCCTCCTGCCTTCCCCGGCCCTCCAGAAAGCCTCTTGCACATGGTCAGCTCCCTTCCCGTCAGAGGCACGAATGTTCTTGGACTAGGGGTTATTTTTCTTCCTCTTTTCAAGTGTTTCCAAGGTCTTGGCAATAAAAAAAATTGTCTTCTACACCATGGGCACACCCCCACTTCTTTTCCCGGACTCTAGTTTCCCTTTCTCTCACTGTCACCCACACAGATGCCTGGGACAGAATATACTGGAACTGGAGACAAAGTGACAAGCCCTGAGGTAACATCCCACAGATGAAGTTTGATCTGAGGGGACCCTGTGCTGGGGTCGAGGGCCAGCTGCACCTCCTCACCTTCACTGTTTCTTCTGTTACATTTTTGTCAACTTTGGATGCTGCACACTGGTTCATTCGGTGTAAGAATGCCTGAAGGAAAGAAGAAAAGATGCCATTAGGTTACTCGAAAAACTGGCCGCTGATTAGAATTAAATTTTTTTTAACCAGAAACCAAATTTTACAAATCCAATAACTATTGAGTGTAACAACAGCTCTGTTGTAAAAGAAGAAACCACTGTGTATTCCTGGGAATTTATTTCCTTTATAGTTCGGGGGCGGGGGGGGCCATAGGTGGTCATGTAGATGTGAATTAAATGTATGCACCAAGATCTCAAAGTTCTGGGGTAAACACTTAGAGTTGAATGTTTCCTAAACTGCTAATTCTTGTCAAGCATACAAGACCAAAATCTAGCCAAAAAGGGGGATTTCTAATTTAAAAAAAAAGGGCCAAAAAATTCTAAAGTCACCCCCCTTATTATTTATTTATTTATTTATTTATTTATCTATTTATTTTAGGGCTGCACCTGCAGCATGTGGAAGTTCCCAGGTTAGGGGTCGAATCAGAGCTACAGATGCTGGCCTACACCACAGCCACAGCAACGTGGGATCCAAGCTGGGTCTGCGACTTACACCACAGCTCACAGCAATGCCAGATCCTTAACCCACTGAGCAAGGCCAGGGATAGAACCTGCATCCTCATGGATCCTAGTCGGGTTTGTTAACCACTGAGCCATGAAGGAAACTCCTAAAGTCACTCCTTTTAGAAGTGAGAGAGATTGAGGGCGGGAGAAAGAGAAAGTGACTTTCAAGAAGGAATGGAAGTTTCCCATCTCCACTTTTCTCCCTCAGATTTTAGAAAGCCAGAATTTGTATTGCTGGGATCAGGTCAGAACTCTCCATAGCCCTATCGTAGGCAAATGAGTTCATTAGTATTTCAAAGATCTGGACTCTTCTTGATGGTCACTAAGCTTTGATCAAAGACTAAACAAGCTATTATTTTTGCAAAGGAAAAAAAGAGTAGAAAGAGTTATTTATACTGGGCCTTAAAACAGGCAGTTTAGAAGGAAAAAAAGGAGAGATTTTCTATCCAGCAAATTTGGTCTGTGTCCTCAAGACACCATGCATTAACTAGCTAGTGACCAGGTGAGATTTCTTCTTCCCTTGTCTGTATCAAGAATCCCTGCCATTACCTGCCAAGTCAGGTATGAATGACAGCACACTAATTTCCCAGAGGCTCAAAGGAATCTCGAGATACTGCATCAAATAAATGAAAATTATTGAAGAATTTCATTTTTGACACACTATATTTACAAGGATTTAAGAGATTAATAAAACACAGGATTGCTCATAATATTCCAAAACCATCACCCTTAAGACATTGCCAGTAACAGTATAAAACGACACAACACTTTTGAGGACAACTTACCACACAGCTCAAAATTTTAAGTGGGCATTTCCTTTAACCCATTGATTCTATTTCTAGGAATTTATCCTAAGAAAATACTCAGACAAGGGGTTTTAATATATTGATTACAAAAGTGGAAGCATTGGAAACAACCTAAATGCCTATCACTAACGGGATCACTTAATATACTATGGTACATGCAAACTACAGAATACTGTTCAAAATTAGAATCATAAATGGTTGTGATAAAAATTATATATGTGTGTATATTCAACAGATGTCTATAAAATTTTATTTGGTGAAAAAATTTACTAAGCAGCATACTTGATGTGTTCATACATATACATACACTTTCATGCATGCATACATATACACATATAAGTATATATATATATGCATACAAGTATATATGTATATACACACACGTAAGTAAATGTGCATTTATATTAAGGAAAAATATGTAGCATATACTAAAATGCAAACAACGATTATCTCTAGGAGGTAGGAAGGTGACATTGTACATTTTCTTATTTTCAGAATATTTGGCTATGTGCATGCTATCATTTTTATAAAAAGAGCAAAACTATTTAAAAGAAACAAAATAAATGAGCCACAATATCTCACTCCCAGCCTTAGTTTCAGCATCATCTTGATTCCCAATGTAATCAGTTCTTGTTTCAGATTTCATGACTACTAAAGCCACATCAGTACTAACAGCTTCAACTGAATGAAAGAATTCAACTGAATTAAGTAAAAGCATGGAAAATTCCTGTTGGAAAATAATATAAAAAAGAGTGTATGTATATGCATGACTGTCACTTTACTATATAGCAGAAATTGGCACAACATTGTAAATCAACTACATTTTAATTTAAAAAAAAAGAACAAAATTAAAAATAAATAAAAGGTAAGAAAGTTTTGGATGTCACCTTAACTTTTTATTGGAAATATGTGATACAATTTTCTGAAATATTATCTAAAGTTAGGTATAACTGGCAATGGAAAGAGATTTTTGAATCTTCCAATTTTAGTATTAGTGTCATTTTTAATTTTAGTTTTATTTCTCTTGAATACTTTTCCAAATACTTATACCAAAAATTCTCCTTAGCTCTTTCCGTTTAATCTTAAAATAGTAAGGATGCTTTGGTTGTCTAGTTTACATTTCACATTGACCATTTAGGAAACACAGCCTCTCATGCAAACAAAATTTAAACTTCACCTCCACATTTATAAACCTTAACTTCATAAACTGAACTCAGCCACATTCTGAAACCAACAAATTAAAGACAGGAGGTAATGAAAATGAATCAAACTATGAGGCAGAAGGAAATACACAAACTAATAAACTCTGTCTTTATCTGACTTTTCTATCTTCTTATCCTCCATGACAATATGGAACTTTTGGTTTAACTGCGTATGAAAGAAAACCTGGAACTTCTTAGCATTTCTAACCAAGCATTTATTTTTCCCAAAAGCCTCATTTTATACAACAGTCACAGCAGATTTTAGATAGTTTGGTGAGAGGGCAATATCATCAAAACTGTTTGACATTTTTTACAAAATGTGTAAGTTTTCATTGCCAAAGATAAACAACGTGTTTTCAGAATCATCCTTTAGGGAATTTCCGTTGTGGCACAGCAGAAACGAATCCAACTAGTATCCATAAGGATGCAGGTTCAATCCCTGGCCTTGATCATTGGGTCAGGGATCCAGCATTGCCATAAGCTGTGATGAAGGTCACAGACACAGCTTGGATCCCACGTTGCTGTGGCTGTGGTGTAGGCCAGCAGCTGCAGCTCCAATTCAACCCCTGGCCTGGGAACTTTCAGATGACATGGGTGTGGCCCTAAAAAAAAAAACAAAAAAAAAGAATCATCCTTTAACAACCGGAATCTACAGCGTCACCTCAGACTTTGATAATTGGGGCATTTAATCTTTCTCCTATCAATCAAAGAAGCATTAATACCCTAGTCACAAAAATACATGAGATGTAATATGCTGTTTTATCTCTGTGTTCATTCGTTCTCACTGGTCCAGAATGTCATCAGAATTAGATCATCTTCATTTTGATACAAATTCACAGAAAATAAGTACTGGAAAATGGCCTTTAAAGTCAGTGGTTCTCCAACTTTTCATTGTGTATAAGACTTAGAGAGAATCTTCCAAATACAGATTCCCCAGCCCTGTATCCAGAGAGTTTGATGCAGCCAATTGGCTTAGGACCCCAGAAATCTGCATTTTGAGTAAGTGCCCTAGCGCAGTTGGTCCAGAGGCCACAATGTGATGACCTTTAATGTTTATTCTTCCCAAGACTGAAGGAACAGACTTTGTGAAACAAGTGGTAAAAAAAAAAAACCCTCACTTACTTTACCTTGACCTTCAACTCCATGTCACAGCCCCTCTACACAGAGTACCCTCTGGCTCAGCCACTTGGGGTTCCTGATATCTCCCCAGAGGATCCTCCCA
Organism: Phacochoerus africanus; assembly: GCF_016906955.1. Taxonomy (NCBI): domain Eukaryota; kingdom Metazoa; phylum Chordata; class Mammalia; order Artiodactyla; family Suidae; genus Phacochoerus; species Phacochoerus africanus. The sequence goes on from NC_062549.1 coordinate 67,181,754, forward strand.
CCAGCAATGAAAATCACAATCTGGGCTGCGTCAACAGGTCATAATAATCTCTGAAGGCTCAGGAGCTGTGGAGACAGGTGAGCCGGGGAGGACTCACTAGGTCACCTTTGGAGGCAGGTGGCCCTCCATGTACATCCAGATGGGCAGGTGTGTTATTAGCACATGCTCAGTAAACCAGCGCTCCCCTGACAATGATGCCACACAACACATTCCCAGATATCACTCTAGTCATGGGCTGTCTTCCACCATTCAGAGCACGGAACTCCTCACCTTCTCTTCAACTTGCTCCATACTGTTTTCCTCTCGACAAGAGTTTGGTAAAATGTGTTAAATGCCATACATTAGTTAAAGTTTAAGAAAGCTAAAAATGCCACAAATTTGCTATTGAGAAATCAAAAGAAGGAAGAAAACTCACTCAGATATAACAGGGAGACAACAGCAATCCCCTTTGTCTTTGTCCATCTGGGCCACCGTCAGCTCAAAAGTAAAGTCAAGCCCATGATGAGTTTGATTCTCAGAAAGCACATACTCATTTTATCATTTCAATATACTCCATTATAATCTTTCTCAACTCATGTTTGTCCTTCCTGGTCTTTTCAAAAGTCAGGCACACACCGTAGGTCACTCTCAAAAGTCATCCAGATTTAACAGTTCATGCTTTCAATTCTAGGTACCTGAGGCCAATCTGAATTTCAGATCATACAAGCATTAAACCTTACCAGTCCTATAGTCTGCATTCAGAATGATCTGAGCAACAACCTGTCACCTTGAAAACATGGTTACTGACTATGAATAGAGATGGATAAATTTTACATAAAGGGAAAAATTTAAGAGGAGCTGCACTATTTCAGGAAAGAAAGTACACTCATGTCACGAAGATAAGTGGACAAAATACAAGTAAATATTTTCCTTTTGCCTCTTGAGCTTAAAGCAATATTATGACATCAAAATTCTTTGGAAGATAAGTGTTTTGTAATGTCTTGCTGGGAGAAAAATGAAGTCCAGATAAACGAAAAAGCCTTGCCATCTCAGTTTGCCTTGAATATCTGGTTGACTGCGGTGCCATGTTATGGAGAAGTCTCTGAAGAAGTAATTGTTGGAGTGGAGAATGAGTTTGTTCTGGCCATGTTGTGTTTAAGATACCCACTGGCACCAACGTAGAGATCTCCGGTAAGGAGTTAGCTGTACTGATCTTAAATTCCAAGATGAGTCGGGGGCTGAAGTTAGAGACCTGACTGCTATTGGCATGAAGACATAACTCAAAGAAAGTGTCCATAGAGAGGAGAGAACTGGCCCCCGTTTACTGGAGATGGTACTTGCATGGAGAAGACAGAAGAGCCCAGCAGAGAACCTTGGGGGCACTCTATCAGTTAGTGGTCAAGCAGAAGAAGAGAAACCAAAGAAGCCAGTAAGCTAGGAGCCAAACCAAGAGAATGTGGTGACACAAATGCCAGCAGAGAGAGGGTTTCAAGAAAGGAGAGGCGGTCAATGGCTTTAACAGTGCTGAGAATTCAGGCACGGGTCAGACAGATGTATGACTTGACTGCACAAGGTCAGTGGCTAGTGATTTTGACCACAACAGTCCCAATGGAATGGGTACAAGGAGAAATGGAGAATAAGAAAACAGAGTTGGTAGCCACAGAAAAAGCTTAAAAGTTTTTAAGTTTTGCTGAGAAAAGGAACAGAAACATGAAGGTGAATTGGGACCAAGAAAAGGTCTGTTTTATTTATTTATGTTTTAAAGTTGATGGCTGCCTCCATGGCATATGGAAGTTCCCAGGCCAGGGACTGAATCTGAGCTGCAGCTGTGACCTACACTGCAGTTACAACAATGCCAGATTTCTTATCCCACTGTACTGGGCGGGGGATTGAACCCATGCCTCCACAGTGACCCAAGTCACCGCAGTTGGATTCTTAACCGACTGTGCCATGGCAGGAACTCCAGGGTTTATTTTTCAAGCTAGAAAATATGGGCTCAATTTATCCTTCAAGTTACATTTTATGTGCCCTTAATATGTTTTTGGCAAACCCTTCATAAATTATCCAGATCACTGGACCTCACTTTTCCCTGAAAACAATATTTATGCTACATGCTAGGCATTGTTTTTGAAAGTGCTTCTTAGATGTTTTAGTCTCAGGATTCCTTCACACTTTTAAAAATTACAGAGAACTTCAAAGAGCTTTTATTTATGTGTGTTATATCTACCCAATATGTGATATATTCAAAATTAAAGCTAAGAAAAATGTTAATATTTTTTACCCAGCCATTAATTTATTTATAAATGTATTAATCCATTACACATTAACATATGTAATATATTTTTTATGAAAAACAGTTATCTTTTCCCCCCAAATTTTTTTTTTTGTTAATGTGGTGTATGATGCTGATTGATTTGCGTATGTTGAACCATCCTTGTGAACCTGGGATGAACCCAACCTGGTCATGGTGTATAATTTTTTTGATATGTTGTTGGATTCGGTTGGCTAAGATTTTGTTGAGAATTTTTGCATCTATATTCCTCAATGATATTGGGCGATAGTTTTCTTTTTTGGTGGTATCTCTGTCTGGTTTTGGAATGAGGGTGATGGTGGCATCATAGAATGTCTTTGGGAGTATTCCTTCTTCTTCAAACTTTTGAAAGAGTTTCAGGAGGATGGGCACCAATTCCTCTTTATATGTTTGATAGAATTCACCTGTGAAGCCATCTGGTCCTGGACTTTTATTTGTAGGGAGTGATTTTATGACCTCTTCAATTTCATTTCTAGTGATCAGTCTGTTCAGTTGGTCTGTTTCTACTTGATTCAGTTTTGGCAGGCTGTAAGATTCTAGAAAATTGTCCATTTCTTCCAGATTGTCAAACTTGTTGCCATATAGTTGTTCATAGTATTCTCTTATGGTTTTTTGTACTTCTGCTGTATCTGTTGTGATTTCTCCTTTTTCATTTCTAATTTTGGTTATTTGGGTTCTTTCTCTCCTCTTTTTAGTGAGTCTGGCCAGGGGTTTGTCCATTTTGTTCACCTTTTCAAAGAACCAGCTCTTGGTTTTATTAATTTTCTCTATTGTTTTTTGAGTCTCTATTTTATTGATTTCTTCTTTGATCTTTATAATTTCCTTCCTTCTGCTGACTTTAGGCCTTTTTTGTTCTTCTTTTTCTAATTCATTTAGGTGGAGGGTTAAGTTGTCCATTTGGGATCTTTCTTTTTTTTTGAGAAAGGCCTGTATCGCTATAAATTTCCCTCTGAGCACTGCTTTCGCAGCATCCCAGAGATTTTGAGCGGTTGTGTCTTCATTATCATTTGTTTCAAGGTAGTTTTTAATTTCCTTCTTGATTTCCTCATTGACCCATTGGTTTTTTAGTAGCATGTTGTTTAGTCTCCATGCAGTAGGTTTTTTCTCTTTCCTTTTCCCATGGGTGATTTCTAATTTCATGGCATTGTGGTCAGAGAAGATACTTGAGATAATTTCTATGCTCCTAAATTTATTGAGGTTAGCTTTGTGTCCCAATATGTGGTCGATTCTTGAGAATGTTCCATGAGCATTTGAGAAGAATGTGTATTCTGCTTTTTTTGGATGTAGTGTCCTGAAGACATCAATGAAGTCTAACTTTTCTATTGTTTCCTTTAGGATCTAGAGGATCTGTCCATTGATGTGAGGGGGGTATTAAGGTCTCCCACTATGATTGTATTCTCATCAATATCTCCCTTTATGTCTGTTAATATTTGTTGTATGTATCTGGGTGCTCCTGTATTTGGGGCATATATGTTGACGATAGTAACATCCTCTCCTTGGATGGATCCCTTAATAATTAAATAGTGTCCTTCTTTGTCTTTCTTTATGTCTTTTGTTTTAAAGTCAATTTTGTCTGATATGAGCGTTGCGACTCCTGCTTTTCTGTCATGTCTACTGGCGTGAAATATTTTTCCCCACCCTTTCACTTTCAATCTATGTGTATCCTTTGTCCTAAGGTGAGTTTCTTGTAGGCAGCATATTGAAGGTTTTTGCCTTTTTATCCACTCAGCCACTCTGTGTCTTTTGATTGGGGCGTTCAGTCCATTGACATTTAAGGTGACAACTGATAGATGATTATTTATTGCCATTTGAACCTCATGTTCCAGTTGATTCTATGGTTCTCCATTCTTCCTTTGTGTGTTTTAGCCTGATGGTCCTGTAAGTTCAAACACTTCATTACTATATTAAAATTAAGAAGAGAAACATACAAACAAACAAAAAGGGTTATTTACTTCCTAACATCCCTTGCCCACATTTTATGGTTTTGATGACTCTTTTTTATTTTTTTCTTTTTAATTTTATTTTGTTTGAGGCCTGTTCATGATTAAATCTGTATGCTGGCTTATTTGAGTGACTGCTCTCTGATTGCGCTTTCCTCAGTCCTAGTTCTTCCTCTTCTTCTTCTTTTTTTTTTTTTCTTTTCTTTTTTCTTCCCTTTCCTTCCTTTCTTTTTGGTTTAGAGAAGCCCTTTCAATATTTCCTTTAACCTGGGTTTTGTGTTGCTGTATTCTTTAAGTTTTTGTTTGTTGGAAAAAATTTTTATTTCCCCTTCTATTTTAAATGATATTCTTGCTGGATAGAGTATTCTAGGTTGCATATTTTTTCCTTTTAGCACTTTAAATATCTCTTGCCATTCCCTCCTGGCCTGTAGTGTTTCTGTAGAGAAGTCAGCTGATATTCTTATGGGGGTTCCCTTGTAGGTAACATTCTGCTTTTCTCTTGCTGCCTTTAGGATCCTCTCTTTATCACTAACTTTTGCCATTTTTATTATGATGTGTCTTGCTGTGGGTCTATTTGGGTTCAGTTTGTTTGGGGCCCTCTGTGCTTCTTGTATCTTGAACCCAGTATCCTTTAGATTTGGGAAGTTTCCAGCGATAATTTCTTCAAATATATTTTCCATCCCCTTATCTTTTTCTACTCCTTCTGGAATTCCTATTATGTGTAGATTGGCCCGCTTTATATTATCCCATAGGTCTCTTATATTGCTTTCCAGTTTTTTGATTCGGTTTTCTGTCTGTTGACCGGATTGAGTGATTTCCATTATTCTATCTTCCATATCACTGATTCGTTCTTCTGCATTATTCATTCTGGTTTTTACTGCCCTTAGTTCAGTTTGCATCTCTGCAAATGAATGTTCTAGTTTTTCTTGGCTCCTCCTTATATTTTCTAGTTCCTTTCTGAGGGTATCTGCATTACTGTTCATATCTTCTCTTAATTTCTTCAGTATTTTCACTATTTCTCTTTTGAACTCCAGGTCAGACTGCAGAGATCTGTTTCATTGTTGACTGTTTTAGGTGAGTTCTCCTGTTGGTTTGACTGGGGGTGGTTTCTCAGCTTCTTATGAAGAACATTCTTAAGTGCAACTAGCATTCTCCTACCACTCGCCATGAATGAGTGGCAGTACACAGGGACGGCTAGTAGATTGGTGCCCCTGCTTTCATTCACACTAAAGCATCAGCAGTTTTACACAACATTGCTTTTGCACCACTAGTGCAAACATCAATGCAGTTATAAGAAAAGCAAATAAAGTCTTAGTATTACCACAAAAAGTGTTGACCTTATATATCTCCCAAGAGGACGTCACAAAACCACAAATGTCTGCAAACCACACTTCGAGAACCACTGTTCAAGGCATATGAGATATATCAATTTAAAAAACAGACAATAATCTCTGCTTATGTTTGGGGGGGAGAGACATATACATACAATAAGCATAATAAATGTATTTGGTATATTAGAAGGTAGGTGCTAAAACTGAACAATGAATTTACTATACTAAAAAAGAAAGTATCTACATACATTTGAAAAGCCATATACTTTGCAATAATTCCAAGGTTCTCCAAAGATCCAGGGCCCCAAATCTGTCACCAAAAAGCTATACCCCTCGATTCTCTTATTTAATTAAATTTGACCTTTCTCTTAGTACATCCATGGCATCACCTCTCATACGAGCCAGTTCCATTTGTCCACCTTTTCTTCCTCTTACATTTTTCCTCTGTACCATTCAGGACCATTAACAGAGGTACAAGATGCTGCAGCCTCTCCCTGCAATGTCCAATCACCTCCAAATACAGGAAGTCAAGGACTCTTCAATTGTATTTTTACTGCCAAGCACTTGGGGCTCATTAGGGTGGGGGAAGAAGAAAAATTAGAAACACAGGGAAATTACCACCTATAGATATTTTATAGTTACCTTACGATTATGGTCCTGGTCTAAAGTTCCAGACACCTATTACTGAGCTGTAGCTTCTACTCTTGCCTTCTTAGAATGCATTCTCTATGCAGCTGCCAAAAAAGATCAATTAAAAATAAAAATCAGACTTTGGGGTTTCCAGTCCAGCAGGTAAGACTGGCAGTTATCACTCCATCCTAACCACAAGTGAAAAGCTGAAAAAACTGAAAAATCAGTAACTCTCCTTAAATCTGTCAGAGAAGTGAGGTCACAGGGCAAACTGCTGCTCTCCAAATTGGAGAGACAGATAAGCAAAAACACAGAATCTCAACTTACCAGGTGAAAAAGCCATGAGCAGAAATCTCTGCCAGAAGTGGTACAAGTTAGGAAATCCTAAATTGTAACTGATAGATTGTTGGAGGCTTCATGTGGAAAAGTCTGAGGCTTAAATCTCCAAGGGGACCCAGTCAAAAGGACACACCCTCACACTTCTGTGAGTTTTACCTCCAGGAGCTTTACAGATTTTCACAATGACTACCAGAAAAATTTTCTCCCGCTCCAGGGGAGGCAGAGGGAAAGTAGCCATTTTTAAATAGTAGTTTCTTTTAAAGACTTTCTCAGACAAATTAAAACAGAGCAAACTTGTTGTAGTAGACCTGTCTTGCAAGAGAAGTCAAAAGTTCTTAAGAAAGAAGGCTAATGATAATAGATCAAAACCTTGGATATAGATTAAGAAAGAAAAAGCATCAGAGAGAAGGAATAAATGAAGGGAAAATAGAAACTTTGATTTTTATTTTTTAAATTGAAATGTAGTTAATCTGTGCTAGTTTCAGGTGTATAGCAAGTGACTCTGTTTTTTGCAGATTACATTTCATAATAAGTTATTGTAAGATATTGAGTATAATTCCCTGTTCTATACAGTAAATCCTTGTTGCCTATCTATTTTAGTTTGTATTATTATTCCCATACCCCTAGTTAATCCCGCTCCCTTCCCTCTCCTCTTTGGTAACCTTAAGTTTGTTTCTTCTTATTCCGAGACCTACATAGCTCATGGTAATGCCAGATCATTAAATTACTGAGCAAGGCCAGGGATCAAACCCACATCTTCATGGATACTAGTTGGGTTCATTAACTACTAAGCCACAATATTTTATGAGTTCCCTTTGTGGCTCAGCAGTTTATGAACCCAACTAGGATCTATGAGGATGCAGGTTCGATCCCTGGCCTCGCTCACTGGGTTAAGGATCTGGCATTGCCATGAGCTGTGGTACAGGTCACAAATATGGCTTGGATCCTGTGTTGCTGTGGCTGTGGCGTAGGCCGGCAGCTGCAGCTCTGACTCAACCCCTAGCCTGGGAACCTCCATATGCCATGGGTGCAGCCCTAAAAAGCAAAACAAACAAACAAACAAACAAACAAATAAAAAAAGAATATTTTGTTATCATAAGGTACTTGGTACTACCCATGAAGAAGTATAGTATTTGAAAGTGTACTTGAATTAGTTGCAAATGTATACTGCAAACTCTAAGGCAACCACTAAAAAAAAAAATTTAAGATGTATAACTGATATACTAAGAAAGGAGAGAAAATGGAATCAATAAGTGCTCAATTAAAGCCATAAAAAGATGGAAAAAATGTTTAAAGGGCAATAAATAGAAATAGTAACAAATATGATAGATATTAACCAAGCTATGTCAAGAATCATATTAAATGTCAATGATCTAGATACATCAATTAAAGGAGATTGTTGGAGTTCCCTGGTGGCCTAGTGGCTAAGGATCTGGTATTGTCAAGGCTGTGGCTCAGGTCACTGCTGTGACATGGGCTCGATCCCTGGCCTGGGAATTTCTGCATGAAAAGGTGTGGCCAAAAAAAATAGCAAATAAAAGAGATTGTCAGAGTGGATCAAAAAACAAGACCCAACTATATGTTGTCTAAAAGAAACCCATGTTAAATATAAAGACACATACAGATTCAAAGTTAGGGGATGATAAAAGATATACCTACCATGCTAACATTAATCCAGACAAAGCAGGAAAAGCTCCATTAATTTCTGACAGAGCAAACTTCAAAGCAAGAGGAGTTATCCAAGATGAAGAGGAATATTATATCATTATAAAGACGTTATTAAAATTAAAAACACTGTTCTATGGATGACAGAAAAATGAGAAGACAAGACACAGACTGAAAGAAAATATATGCCAAAGACATATATGAGAAAAGACTGCTACCCAAGATATACAAAGAACTCTTGAAATTCAACAAGAAAATGAACAATCAGATTTTCAAATGGGCAAAAGAAGTAAACAGACACCTCACTCAAAAAGATATGTAGATGACAAGCATATAAAAAGATGTTCAAGGAGTTCGCGTCGTGGCGCAGTGGTTAACGAATCCGACTAGGAACCATGAGGTTGCCGGTTCGGTCCCTGCCCCTTGCTCAGTGGGTTAGGGATCCAGCATTGCCGTGAGCTGTGGTGTAGGTTGCAGATGCGGCTAGGATCCTGCGTTGCTGTGGCTGTGGCGTAGGCCAGTGGCTACAGCTCCAATTGGACCCCTAGCCTAGGAACCTCCACATGCTGCGGAAGCGGCCCAAGAAATGGCAAAAAAAGACCAAAAAAAAAAGATGTTCAAATCTTATATCATTAGGCAATTGAAAATTAAAGAGCAGTGATATAACCACTACACACTTAAAAGAAAGTACAAAATCCAAAATACAGACATCACCAAAGGAAAGAACCTAGAGGAATCAGGAATTCCCATTCTTGCTGATGGGAATGTAAAATGGTATAGCCACTCATGGGTATCTATCTCAAAAAAAAAAAAAAAAAGCCACACCTGGATTACTCAAAGGCCTAAAAGGATCACAACGGCCCTTTGAATGTTGATGTTTTCTTAGGATTCACATTCAAAAGGATGTGTTGTGTCATAGCTGTTAAGGGTTTTTTAATATCTGCTCAATTTCCCACCCAGACATTTTACTCTCTTTCAGAACTACTAATTCAAAGTGAAATTGCCATCATCTGAGAGCAAACATGAAGATAATTTTTCATCATATCATCAGATTTTTTAAACTCCTTTGGCTAAAATTTTCCCCGGCTTTGAGGATAACTAAAACATTATTTAGTGTCCTCTATTTGACTTCAGTGTGGATGTGTTCTTCAGGAGTTTTCAGGGGAAAGAATTGTCAGCACATGGTCAGTGCACTAACTACAAACAAGGCACATGATTTTAAAGATGTTTAAAAGATCGGTGGCTGGAGGGTCAATAGCTAAATGGACAGATGAAAGAGAAATCAGAATCATTTTTTTAAATTTATTTTATTTTTTAAATTATGTCCCCAATACAATTTTTTTCTACTGTGCAGCATGGTGATCCAGTTACACATACATGTACACATTCTATTTTCTCTCATTATCATGCTCCATCATAAGTGATCAGACATAGTTCCCAGTGCCCTGAAACAGGCTCTCATTGCTAATCCATTCCAAAGGCAATAGTTTGCATCCATTAACCCCAAGCTCCCAATCCACCCCACTCCCTCCCCCTCCCCCAGGCAACCACAAGTCTATACTCCAAGTCCGTGATTTTCTTTTCTGTGGAAAGGTTCATTTGTGCCCTATATTAGATTCCAGATAAGTGATATCATATGGTATTTGTCTTTCTGTTTCTGACTTACTTCTCTCAGGATGAGAGTCTCTAGTTCCATCCATGTTGCTGCAAATGGCATTATTTCATTCTTTTTATGGCTGAGTAGATTCCATTGTGTATATATATCACATCTTCCTTAAAAAAGACACATGCACCCGCATGTTCATTGCAGCACTATGGCACTATGCACAATAGCCAAGACATGGAAACAACCCAAATGTCCATTGACAGATGACTGGATTAGGAAGATGTGATATATATACACAATGGAATACTACTCAGAATCATTTTCAATGGAATTACAGTCATGTGTAATACTACTAAAAGGAAAAGTGAAAATTTAGGAAATGTATTGAGATAGTTACAAAAAAAGCTACAATAAATGCAAATTTTTCTGAAGTGTCTGGTAATTCCTTAAGTTTTTATTCAATTTTTGTTTAGCTTTTCTTTGTGTTTTTGTGACTTTGATTGTGGCCGTCTCATCTCATAGCTCAGCTTGGAAAAATAAGTATATTATAGCCATCTTTCTTGGGAATGTATAACTTCCATTGACCTAAGGCAATGAGCTGGTCTAAAGCAGAAGTCAAGAGCAGTAGAGGATTTTTTTTTTTTAGTAAAGGTATTTTTAAACATAGCACAGAGTGGTTAAAAAATTGATTCAATTGCTAACATTTAAAGAAATAAGAGCATTCACATAAAAGTCAGTAATTATAGTCTCTTCAAACACCAGGGGAAAATTAACACAGGGTTCACATTTGTGGATGGATTCAATAGGCTGGAGCCAAGGCAACCACAAGCTTTCTTCCTTCACTGCAGTCACTACTATTCCCTATTACCTCACACTAAAGCAAAACATTCTTATTTATTCTCACACCAATGCTGCTATCATTTTTACACAAAAATCCATTGTATTCATTTTTGCGATCCACAAATCTCTGTAGCCACTTCAGTTTCAGCCCATAGTCTTGAGGGTCTGACACAGCCTTTTTGGCTGTTATGAATTTTTCATACTGATCATCCCAGAGTTCAACATTTTAAAGTGGGATCTTAAAGTATTTGAGTGAAAAAGTCTCATCAACTCCTAAGATGAGAGAGAAATTAAAAACCCTAAACAGAAAAACTGAAATAATTGGTGACTGTTTACTTAACACCTAGTTTTTCAGGGAATTCACAATTTTTTGATGCTAATTTTTAAAAGTGATATTTTCTAGCGACAACTGTGCCAATTATGTTTACAGTTAGTTTTCTCAAAGACTGAAAAAGCTCTAAGTCCTTTATTTTAAACTATTATTTTTTTTTAAGAAAGCGGGGTGTTTTTTGGCAATAAACTCTTCTTGGCGTAGATATTGCAAATAGCATTTGGTTTATAATGATCTTGCGTATCTTGTGTCGTTTTGGAAGACTGGTGTCTCCAGATTAGACAGGAATTCACCAAACTTTTGGGAGAAATCAACTAAATAAATAAGATCAAGAAACATTCAATGTTTATAGTCAGCTGTTTGGAAACCCCTCAGAATTAATCCTCCACGTTTCTCACCCCAACATGCCCAGAAACAGCTTTCCACACCTATACAGACACACAATGTCTAGGGGTGGAGCTCAGCCCAAGAATAAGCATTTATGAAGCCAAAGGCTCTATGCCTTACTCAAGAGACCAGGTTAATAATAATACCCATCTTACAGACAGATAAAGAGAATTCATAGAGGTCACTTTTTTACTTTTTAAAACATGTTTACGGCCACGCCTATGGCATATGGAAGTTTCTGGGCTAGGGACTGAATCCAAGCCACAGCTATGATCTAGGCAACAGCAGTGGCAATGCCAGATCCTTAACGCACTGCACCTGGCCAGGGATCGAACTCACACCTCCACAGCAACCCGAACCACTGCAGTCGGATTCGTAACCCACTGCACCACAGAGGGAACTCCCCACAGAGGTAACTTTTGTTGGCACTCGGCACAGTGCTTCGTGCATAATCAGGCCCAAATAAATAATGGCTGGCATTTCTGCTACAACTATAGCCATAGTTCTCTTACTTCTACTGTGTTTGGCGGGTTTGTTTTTATCAAAGGATAGTTGATTTACAACATTTCAGGGGTTCAGAAAAGTGATTCAGTTATATACATATACACATACACATATATATATATAGTTCAGATTCTTCTCCACTACAGACTATTACAAGATTTTTAATACAGTTCCCTGTGCTACATAGTAGGTCCTCTTTATCTATTTTATATATAGTAGTGTGTATCTGTTAATCTCAAATTCCTAATTTATCCCTCCCCCACCTTTCCCCTTTAGTAACCATAAATTTATTTTTTACGTCTGTGAGTCTACTTCTGTTTTGCAAATGAGTTCATTTGTATCATTCTTTTATTGTGATTTTAATTAGTACTATAGGGAATAGAACTACAGGATAAGGCCCCCTGCCTCTCCTCTCTGCTCTTCTATTAACAGTGAATTGATCCAATTAACTATAACTTTGGAAGAATTCCTAGATTTTAAAATAAATAATTCAAGGCATTTGTAAGGGGGAAAAAATCTAATACATATAGATATATTTCATATTGTCAAATTGTACTGGATCTTTTCTAGTCAGGATTTCAGGCTGGTCCTCAAATACGGTTCATGTCAATCTCACCATTCATATTTTCTAAACATTCCAGAAATTTAAAAATTAGCAAAGAGTAGAAGGCAGAAAAAACAATCAAGATTGAACTAAAAGGTATTAATAAAGGATAAAGCCGATCTCCATAATCCTTGGAAGGACTTAAGAGCACAAGGTATTAATAAAAATTGAGCAATGTATGTGAAATACAGCCAGACCACGGCTTTGATTTCAGCAAGCTTCTGCTTGATTTGGATGTGGACAAGAACCACACAGGCTGATAAAGTAAGTTGTCAGGCAATCAGAAACATTTACAGAAAAGTCAGGTAGAGAAAAGACTAAGAGTTCCCTCATGGCTCAACAGGTTGGAGCCTACTGTTGTCACTGCAGTGGCTTGGTTGTTGCTGTGGCATGAGTTTGATTCCTGGCCTGGGAACTTCCACATGCCATGGGTGCAGCCAAAAGAAATGAGTGAATGAATGGAAAGAAAGGAAGAAAATGAAAATAAGACTAATATTCTTGAAGTTGCCTTAGATTTTCTAGATGCTATCAACCCTTTATAGCAGCAATAGAATCAAACAAAAATTATGTATTAGGCTAGGTTGCAAAATTTAAATTCAAATCTATCCCTTCCTAATTCACTAGTTACAATATTTGTAAATAAGCTTAAAATCCAATGAAAATAATGAACTTTTCAATGCATACAGAATTAGAACAAAAAATAAAGATATTTCAAGTATCTCATAATTTTTGGCTGTATGTCATGGGTCAGTTGGTGATCAATATGGGATTAAAACGAATTTCTAAAAGGCAGTTCATGAGCTTACATGAACATACTTGTGAAATTTTTCCTTAATAAGATATCAGCTAAACTGCCTTATTTTTACTATTATACAAACATTTATTCAGAGATGCCAGGGGACTATTGTGTCTCCAATAGAATACTTCATATTGTGCAGCTCAGGAATTTACATTGATATCAGATAACTCCAAAAACACAGCACAATGAAAGAAAAGGCTAAGCGGGAAGTACAAAGCATATTATATAGATAATATTCTCAAGCACAAATTTTTCTCTGGCACAGGAAACAGGTCATTTCCCGAATTTAAAGTGCAGAACACGGTTCCTGTTTAAGTCGTTAATAGAGAATTCAATTCCCATGAAAAGGAAATGTAAGCAGTGGGGGAAGGAAAAGTGTTTAATGCTGGAAAACAACCCAGAGAAGTGAGGGAGGCTCTCCACGTGAAGACCTCCGTCTGCCTGGCATCCATCACCCTCTTTCCCCACACTCAGATCTGGTTACTGTGCAACCCCACGGGGTATAAAAGAAAGATTTTGAAATTCTCTTCTTGGTAAATGTTTGTTTTAACTTAATGGAAAGAACATTTTTATTGAGAAATTTATATACCTACCTTACCTTTTCTTTAAAATCGACTCCTAAAATTGTCCCCTCTTATCCCTAAAACACCTATGACTTTCCCGTCAGCATCTTATGGCTCCTTCTCTCCTTTACTCATACCCCAATATTCAACTGACCATTTACTCCTCTATCTTTAGCTTTGTTTCTTTTCCTTCTTCATTCTACTCCAACTCTATTTCTAAAAGGAACTGGTATATAGTAATGAAAATGGGTAGTGTTAGGCTACTTTAGACCAATGGATCAGAAGAGAATCTAGAAAACATACTAAGTAGGAGGGAACCAAGGGTTTCAAACAGGTGGTACTTTGAATGGAAAGAATGCACAGGTGTGGGGACAATGAGCAGTCCAGTTGGTAGACTTGGCCAAAATATAACACAATTTATTATTAATAAAGTGAAGTGGCCAAGAGCTTGAACTCTGGAGGCATTCTGCCTGGGTTCAAATCCCAACTCTGCTAATTACTGGACGTGTGATATCTCCTAAGTACCTTCACCTCTCTGAGGCTGTCTCCATATTTGTCAAATAAGAGTAATATGGCATCTACTCTTATAGACTTGTTGGAAAGATTAAATAACTTAATACATGTAAAGCAACTGGCACATCATGGACCAGTGTATAACTGTTTGTCTTCATCACTATTTTCTTCTATTTCATTTTCAATCATCAAATACAATTTCCCAGAGGATACTTTCTTAAATAATGGCACACAATCTCCATAGGAAGATCTTTAAGAAGACTCGTTCTTCTTTACAATACTCAGCAAGTTTTCATCAGTGCATTAGTAAGAATAGGTATTGAGTATGCATAAACATACAAAACATTTTAAAATGGTTTTGAAGCCATTCATAATCTTTATTCATTTTTACTTTATTTTTTCTTTGTAAGAATTATATTAACAATCTGCAAGAAAGCAAATGTCTGAAAGTATTTGCTTAGATATTCAAGAAACAGGAGAAAAAATAAACTCAACTGTGAAAATCTGGGATAACAATCATTATCAATAAATTCCATTATATTTCCAAAACCAAGAAGAAAATAAAATAGGAAACATCATAAATACTTCTACGGACTTCATGAGTCAAATAGGAGCCAGCAAAATGTAATTAATTAATTCATTTCCATAATTATCAGCTTGCATCTCTGTCAGCAGCTGCATATTCATGAGACAAACTGGATACAGGTAAAGACGAAAACTCTGCTTCCAGGAAACTAAGCTATGACAACTTAAAAATATTTAATGTGTTTTTGCTGACCTGGGATATGTAAAACAAAAAAGAAAAAGCTATCTGTTCAAACTTTATGAATTTTGTTATATATCCATAAAGATGCAGAAAATTTGCTCCACTGATGCAAAATAGCATATGTCCCCTAATGTCAATAGTTTCTTGGTTTCAGAGGACTTGAATCACCCTTAGTTCTTAAGACATGGCCTTTTGAGGATGTAAATGAAATTGTCCCAAGGCTGAGTGTGGATAACTAAAGGGTTTAGGGCAGTTATTTGCAGGGCTTAGAGCTTGAAAGTACAAATAATGGGTAATGGATAAACTGGTAAACTACAGCCTAATGTGAACCAGACTCGATGTCTGGGGGTGTGTCTGGAGGTCCTAAGCACCCAGGAGAAGGGACTTCAGGCAGCAGTGAAATATTCAGGGAGGTGGGGTATATAGCACACTGTCATTGGCCCCAAAGTGACCCCAAGAGATGCTGTTTGGAGCAGAATGAGAAGAGGGGTATGAAGAGAGATGGATCTGACAGGGAATAACTTATTGTCGTGCCCTCTTCCAAATGTAGGGGGCTTTAGTTTCAGGCCCCAGACCTGACAAAGAACTGGGATAAAAATCAGAAAGGAGTTAAAACCTAATTTTGTAGTCTGGTTGTACACTCTCACAGTGGATAATCAGCCCGAAGCTTGGTGGGGAAACTGGTGTCCCAGCTCATCCTAGGACAATCCGTTTGGGACAGAAAAACTTATTCCAGAACCTGCCTCCCAGGGTGGGCAGGGGTCCTCTTCAGTCAGGACTCTTTCAGGGCACTGGGGTAGCAGAGGATACAAAAACTTAAAAGACCAGCATAACACAGACAAGCTGCTTCCTCCATGTCAGCTATAAACCTACAGTCCGGGAGTTCTTGTTGTGGCTCAGCAGCAACGAATCCAACTAGTATCCATGAGAACATGGGTTCATTCCCTGGCCTTGCTCAGTGGGTTAAAGATCTGGGGTTGCCGTGACCTGTGGTGTAGGTCGCAGATGCAGCTCAGATCCTGCATTGCTGTGGCTGTGATGCAGGCCAGCAGCAGCAGCTCCAATTTGACCTCTAGCCTGGGAACTTCCATATGTCATTAGCGCAGCTCTAAAAAGAAAAGGAAAAGTGTACATTCTGATCAGAGAATAATGGCAGGAACTACATTTCAAAATTTCCAATTCAGGAGTTCCCGTCGTGGCGCAGTGGTTAACGAATCCGACTAGGAACCATGAGGTTGCAGGTTCGGTCCCTGCCCTTGCTCAGTGGGTTGACGATCCGGCGTTGCCGTGAGCTGTGGTGTAGGTTGCAGACACGGCTCGAATCCTGCGTTGCTGTGGCTCTGGCGTAGGCCAGTGGCTACAGCTCCGATTCGACCCCTAGCCTGGGAACCTCCATATGCCGAGGGAGCGGCCCAAGAAATAGCAACAACAACAACAACAAAAGACAACAAAAGACAAAAAGACAAAAAAAAATTTCCAATTCAGCAATGTATACTGAGATCTACTGGGAGTAGACATACCATTGGGAAACTAATGCATATATCCTGAAGTATTTGTACAATTTTACCTCTCGTCACCAGCCAAAAAAGGAACAACATCCTCGGCGCACGAGGTGATTGTTGTGCATCCACCCTGCATTGGGCTCTGTTCCAGGTACGAGGTAGATAATGATAACAAGGCCATTCCCTCCTTTAAGGTGCATGCATTCCAGGGACCAGATATGCAAAGATAAATCACTAACTACACAATTCAATTTCTGGTGGCGATGAGCACTGTGAAGAAAACTAAAACAGACGAATGGGAAGGATGAGGACCTGAGAGCTAAGAAAGGATTCTCTGCAGAGGTGTCATTTGAGGAAAGTAAGGAGCTGAAAGAGCAAGGCATGGAAATACCTGGCAAGGAACGGTAGGCAAAGGCAACAGTGGATGCAGATGAAGCTGGAGTATGTGGACCCAAAGGAAGGGTAGGATGGATGAAGTGGATCATGGAGGATGTGGGGATCACAGTGAGGACCTGACGTTTTATTTTCAGCATGATGGGAAGCTATGGATGAGTAGCAGGTAGAGGAGATGATCTAAAGCTCACTACAGCTATTGGGTGGAGCACTGCCTGTGGGAGGAACTAACTGGGTTTCTATTGAAATTAGACAGGTGAGAGATGATGGTGCTAGACAAAGGTGGAGAGAAGCGGTCAGAATCTATATCAGCTTTGAAGTGACTACTGGCAGGACTTGCGATGGACTGGCCATAGATTGCGGAAGAAGGAGAGGAAACAAGGTTGCCTCCAAAATTTTTTCAGGGCTACACCTGCAGCATATGGAAGTTCCCAGGCTAGGGGTCAAACTGGGGCTGCAGCTGCCAGCCTTTACCACAGCACAGAGATGAGCCACATCTGCAATCTATACACCACAGCTCACAGCAACATCGGATCCTTAACCCACTGAGTGGGGCCAGGGTCTGAACCCACATCCTCATGGACACTAAGCCAGGTTTGTTTCTGCTAAACCACAACAGGAATTCTTCAAACTTAATATTTCCATCATAATAGTCATAGCTAAAATGATAAAGTGTTCATTTATGTACCAGCTATGCAAATTATCTCACGTAATGCTTTAATAATCCTGCAGAGCTAGGTGTAATCTTGGCTCCGTTTCAGCAATGGAGAAACTGAGTCCCAAAGAGGTCAAAACTTCGCTGAGGTTGAACAGCCAGATCCAGTCCCTGCTTCACTCAGCACTAACTCTCCAACTGCTCGCTGGATTGTCCGTAACTTTCCCACAGGTGAGTTACAGCAGTAGGTCAGGAGACGTCATGTGGAAGTTGAAATAAAACCAAATTACACTCAGCTTCTAAATTTTACTTCCAAAGTTTCCACGCCTGCCTTGGGAAGGATGTCACTATTTTCATATCTTTTAGCAGAGAAACTGAATGTCTCTTCTCTTTAAAGCTACTTGATTTTGATTGTACTGGATTTTTCCCTAACTGAATAAAAATCACAGAATTTGAGCAACCTTATATTTCTGTAACAGAATACTGCTTATAGGAGAAAAGGCTCCATAAATCCTTTCCTCTTATCCTAATTACGGCATGTAAGCTAAGAAGAGCACATTAAAGAACACAATACAATACAACTGAGCACCTACTTTCAGTTAACAAGTTCCAGCTGTTGCAAGGTCTTCCTAATTACATACTCCTCACTGGATTCACCTTGAGGAGTGTCCCCTTTTGAATGATCTTTTGCCATCTGAGGACTTGAGATACTTAAAGAGTCACCTTGCATTAATCAGAAATCACTGTATTAAGAAATGACTACTTAGAGGAATATAGGGGCTTACAAGGGTTTAGGATATAGTTGGGATAAGTCCCAACAGCCTTGAAACAGTTTTCAGATATGTTTTAAGAATAATGTACTAATGAATTAAAATTGGTATAAAAATCTTTGAAGCTGACTGGTGTAACTGATAATGATAATAAGTAAACATTCATTCTTCAGAGAGCTAATTGTTCTCTGCACAACATTAAACATTAAGTGAATTCCTTAACTAGCACATTTTCCCTAAATTATCAAACTTCCTAATTCAAAATAGCCAGATAACTATATTTAACCAGTTATCAAACTACAACATTTACCACATTCTCAGATTAATGATTTAACAAACTGTTTTCCACCATGAAATTAGCATTATGATTTTAAATGCATTAGGGATATTTTCCAAATCCCTTAAAACCAGGAGGTACCACACACACTTTGCAGTGCACATTTTTAGGAAATGCTGCCCTTAAAAAATCAATTAAAAATAAA
Source organism: Phacochoerus africanus (assembly GCF_016906955.1). Lineage (NCBI taxonomy): Eukaryota > Metazoa > Chordata > Mammalia > Artiodactyla > Suidae > Phacochoerus > Phacochoerus africanus. The sequence goes on from NC_062549.1 coordinate 67,200,664, forward strand.
TAGAATGGATATGGATGCTGCAAAGACCTATCTAAGAATACTGTCTGAATTTCCTGAGTTCACACATTATGAAAATATTACCAATAAGCTCACATATTACCAATAATTCCATATATTACAAAAAGTACTTTGAATGCTTCTACTCGGACAAAGAGCCTTTGAGACAAACATATTAAGAAAATTAGTCTCTTCTCCATGCATCTTAAGTGAATGTTTTAAAAGCTTTTACACAGAACTTCTGTGTCTTAGTTGGGATATAAAAAGTTGTGAGGGACCATTATTTCTACCTTAACAAACAGAACAAGCTAGATAAGTAATAAAATCATAATTCTTCAGAGAGGTGATGATGCCAAAAAAAAACCAAAAAAAACAAAACAAAAAACAAAAAACCTAAATGAAATGAAATTCCAGATAGTGAGAAATTCCATACGTGAGAAAAGACCTCTACTGGAGGAACAGGAGAAGGAATAGAAATCTATTAAAGATCAGAGTCCAGAGAAATTAGCTAAACTTTTAAGGAACTAAAAAGATGTGTCTGAAATAGAATCCCAAGGAGTCTCAGCCACCAGTCAAGTTCACATACACGAGCCAACTCTTTCCCACAAGCCTTCACCAAGTGCTAAAGTGTGCTGAAGGCTAATGTGCTGAAGGGTAGAGGCCAGAGGAAGAAATCTGAGAAAGATCCCCAGTGGGGGACAGAGGGCCTTCCCCAGTGCAAGCCAGGGGCCCACTGAAAGCTGAGGACTGGAGAACTGAGAGGAATCACTTCATGGCCCTGATGAAATACATGCTACAGCAGCTCTCTGAATGCTAGGCTCAGGGCACAAGATGGAAAGAGAACTCCTGAGATGCAGAAAGCCAGGTGTGGTACGAGGCACTAAGAAAACCTCCCAGGAACACAAGATGTTTGAAAAATAGGTAACTAGGCTGTAAAATGTAAAGAGATCTCTGATCTTCACCAGTGCTCCAATCCCAAGCCCTGCAGAAGAGTGCATCCTGCTTCCATATTCAGAATATTTGTAAGTCAGTGGTGAACAAATGAGTGGAAGGTAAAACATTTTAAAATATCATTAATAAAAAGTTTAAAATAATAATTTACAGTAGTATCAAATAATTAGACAGTTATAATCCAAGGAAAGAAGTAAAAGAGTGCATATCAAAAAATATAAAATATTGCTGTGAGTTATAGAGAATATCTAAATAAAGAGAGACATACTATGATCATGGATTGGAAGGCTCAATACTTGTAAAATATCAGTTATCCTAAAATTGACCAGACTTATCACAAACTTAATCAAAACATCAGTAGATATCTCTTGACACTGACAAGCCGTTTCTGAATTTTTATATGGGAAAGTAAAATATTTAGAATGACCAAAATAATCTTAAAAAAAAAAAGTTAAAAAACATATTCCCTGATTCCAAGATTTACTCTAAAGCTAGAGTAATAAAGATACGTCATCACAAGCATAGAACTGACAAATCTACAGAACAGAATAGAGAGTAGAGATATAATCTCAAACATTTTTTTACTAATATGCTAATTGGGTTTAATGGAGAAATAAATGTCATTTAATAGATGCTTCCAGAACTGTACATCCATCTGGAAAAAATAAAACAAACCCCAACTGCTTCATTCCTTACATTAGAATTAATCACAGTTTTATCACAGACCTCAATGTATAGGAAATACAGAACTTTCAGGGGAAAAAAATTGAAAAATATATCATCTTATTAAGAGCAACAAGTATTTTAGGTCAAAAATATATTTACTATAAAATAAAAAATGTAAAACAGATTTTATTATGATTCAAAGTTTTTGTCCCCATTAAAAAATACCATTAATTAAGGAAATTAATTGTAAAGCTACAGACTGAGAAAAAAATGTCTGTAATACATATATCTGACAAAGGAACTTTATGTTGAATACATAAATAATACCCACAAACTAATAATAAAAAAAAAGAAAAACTCCCCAACTTTTTAGTGGGTAAAAATATGAATACAAAGAAAGATATGGAAATGCCAATAATCAAATGAAAAGGTACTTCAGATCATTAATTATCAGGAAAATAAAACTTTAAATGAGAATAAGATACCATTAACTAAATACCATGAGCTAAAAGTATAAAGACTGACAATAACAAGTGTTGACAAAGGAGGTTAGGCTGGAACTCTCATGCATTCCTCACTATATACTATAAACATAAGTGAGCATAACAATTTTTTCATAAATATTATCCATTAAGCTGTATTTAAGTTATAATTGATGAAGTATTTAAATATCACCTAATAAAACAACTCAATAGTTTTTCCCTCATGTTGACAACTTGAAAGTTTTCAATGTAAATACTTTTTCCCAGGAAAACAGTTCAATATGGTGTTATATCTCGGACAATGAACCAAAGTAAAAGCAAACAAATTTTGTCTGTTATATAAAGATAACAATTTTCAAGTTGCAATATGACTTAATATATTTATCTAGTTTTATTTAGGACTATAAATTATCATTTGTAAAATAAGTTAATGTCCCAAACATCAATTACTTTCAAACTAGGAATTTATGTCATATTCTGCTTGTGATATATATTAGTGAAAACAAAAAATTAAAACCTATAATAAAAGGGCTTTTATATTAATGGTAAAGATTTAATCATGAAAAGCTATGTAAATTCTATTCTGTGGCTTTACAATAACTCTAATATTTATACTTTCATTATCCATAAAACATTTATTACATAACATTGTGTACACAGAGCAGTGGATATAAACAATGTACTAAATTGCTGGTGAAAAAAGAAGAGGAGGGAAGAGAAAACTGTGGAGGAGAGAGAAAGGGGGTGAAAAGGAAAAAAGGTCAGTGACTCCAGTCACTTCTCCCTTCAATTAGCAGTGGCATTGATGATGAAACTGTCTACCTGCCTACGTAAATTCAATCCATCCTTCAGGGCCCAGATCAAAGCCCACTTGGTCCATGAGAATTTCCTCCAATCCTTTGGCCTGTATTTTTTCTTAATTAATTGCCAATAGAATTTACTGGATAAGATGTTTATTGGGCATTTAATCTTACTTGGGCATGCCCACAGTGATTGGCACCATATAAAGTTTTCAATACATAGTTACTGAACTGAAACAATGGTCTAAAATTTCGATAAGTGGTTGTAAGATAAAGCGTTCTTTCTCAAGAAACTAGAATTCTAACTACAAATCAGGCATCTCATCTTCAGTTATTATGATTCCAAATGGAGGCTACTATCTGGAGAAGGAACTTAACTTAGTCTAATACAATATCCTATAGAGTCAGACAATTTAGCCAAAGTAAGGTATTAGTTTGAGAAACTATCTGTTTTTTGTTTTTGTTTTTGTTTTTGTCTTTTTGCCTTTTCTAGGGCCGCTCCCGCGGCATATGGAGGTTCCCAGGCTAGGGGTCGAATCGGAGCCATAGCCACCAGCCTACACCAGAGCCACAGCAACGCGGGATCCAGCCGCGTCTGTAGCCTACATCACAGCTCATGGCAACGCCGGATCCTTACCCACTGAGCAAGGCCAGGGATCAAACCCGAAACCTCATGGTTCCTTGTCGGATTCGTTAACCACTGCACCATGACAGGAACTCTGAAACTATCTGGTTTTAAAAGAAACAGAAATCTTAGATGATCAAACATCCATCTATAAATACTTACAAATCTAGAATCATTTTTAATCATTGTTTACACATCATTAAAAATTTAAAACATTCTAAAATCTGCTTATAAACATAAGCCAACGATAGTTTTGAGTCTGAAATAAATAGTTGATCATCTTCAAATATTATTGTTTAAAGTAAACACTGCAATTTTTCTCATAACCTCAGAATTTCCAATTGAAATGTGTTCAGCTGAGGTTTTCCCTTAAGAATAACTAATTACATTGCCTCTATTTTTCTAAGGTACCAGTTATGACCCCCTAGACCCTCTGAAAGAATTCAGTTTGGTTCCTCCAACAAGACAGTCCCTATTATGTTCAGATGAATAACTCAAACTAATGGAATCTGAACCGTTGCTATAGAGGCTGCAGAAAATAAGCTTTGACTGCTTCTAAATCAAAGTGCTAGCATTCAGGTCCTATGGCTGTACTGCTATTAATGAGCATGTTTCTTGCAAAATACTGCCCTGTTTTAAGAATTCCTAAACTATTACATGCTGTATTAAAACATTAAAGGAGAAATCTTAAAAATTGCTTATCATTAACAATCTCAAGTGTTTTTTTTTTAAAAAAAGGCTCAATATGTGAGCATAGTGTTCCCTAAAATTATGAAACACTCTATTTCCCCAAGTTCTTAAGTGTTTCTCAGCATAAATGCTTGCTGAATGAATAAAGAATAAGGAAATGTTAATCATACTTCTCAGCTGAGACTAATTAATATATAAGCACAATAATTTGAAATGTATCATGAAAACAGAGCAAAAACAGCATGTTAAGTCGTTATGGGCATATATTGTAACACCTGTGCCTATGACATTGCGATACCCTCATCCTTACTGAGCCACAGAGACAGCAAAGAAATTGAGCAGATGTCCTTGATTTAACCTTCAGACTCATATGACACTCCTGCCCAGGCAGTTTACTTTGGCCTCACAGTCAACACCAGCTCTGGAGAAAGTTAAGACCAAGGGCTCATGTGGGTGTATATAGGTCCCATCTATGCGAAAGACCAGTCTCTCAACCAAAGAATCCACATGCTCCCTTTTCAAAGAGCTTAATGCGTTGCTGGTACCATCTTTTCTGTACCTCTGTTCTTGGATAGGGCTTTCCTTAAGCAACAACAACAACAAAAAACAGTGGAGACAGTATGATTTGTAATAGAGGTTTATTATGGTTTAAAATTTGAGAAATATTCTTGTTAAAAATCCCCAGATTTTTTTTAGATTAGCTCTTTAAAAAATCAGATGTTTTGGCTGTCCTGGGGGCCATATACCTGCCTGGCAGCAATTGGCCAGAGCTGAGTGGTGGTGCCCCTCAGTGTGCCCCAGTCCCCACCACTCCCTAATGTTTCCCCTGAGCAGCTTTGCTTGTTCTTGTTCCCTGCTTCACCCCACAAGTGTTTCATCTGAACCCCTCGGTAGGAAGGTTAATAAGCATATGAACTTAAGTCAGATTACCTGGGATTAAATTCTATCACTTATTTGTTGCATAAGCTTGAGCATATCACATCCCTTCTTTCTGCTCTTGTTTTCTCCCTGTAAAACTATAATTATACTTTGCCGCGTTGTTGGGGAAATTAAATTCTGGTATTAAGCACACAGCCCAGTGAATCCATACATGGACTTATCATTAAGGAAAACACACAGACCACACACAAATAGGGTAGATCAAACTCCCTCTATGCCACTGCACTGAGTCTACAGAGCTGTAATATGGCTTCCAATCTGAGGCCAAGGCAGCAGGCCTACAGCATGATCTAGGTGGGTGGCCAGGGACCTTGAGTGAGGTGTTCTTGCCACTGGAACTCAGTGACATCATATCAATGATGCCTGTCATTCTTTCTCCTCTAAGGTCAAAGATGGCTACACTTTGCAACCACCTGGGAAATATTTAAAAACAAAAGAAAAACCTGCCCAGAGCCAACCTCAAGCCAAGTAAATCCGATCTCTTGGGGCTGGATCTGGATAGTTTGAAAAGCTTCCCAGGTGATTCTAACATACAGACAGGCTTGAAGACGATCCATGTCAGAGGTAGCACCAGCCCTACCCAGAAACTCCATGACACTCAAAGATTCAGGGTAGAAGTTCACATTTTTACCAATGGGCAGCTCAGGAAGCTTTAAAACCCAGAAATTATTGCTTCATCTGGCAGAATTTTCATTTTGTAAACATGCCTGCATTTGGGATATGTGAGTTACATATTTAGAAAAACATGGAGACAACTGTTAGCGAATTTGGTCTTTTTTTTTTTTTTTTTTTTTTTTGTCTTTTTAGGGCCGTACCCAAGGCATATGTAGGTTCCCAGGCTAGGGGTCCAATTGGAGCTGTAGCCACTGGCCTACACCATAGCCACAGCAACGCGGGATCCGAGATGCATCTGCGACCTACACTGCAGCTCAGGGCAACCCTGGCTCCTTTAACCCACTGAGCAAGGCCAGGGATCAAACCCACATCCTCATGGACACTAGTTGGGTTTGTTAGCTGCTGAGCCACTACAGGAACCCCAGGGAATGTGGTATTTCTTAAAGTGTGTTCCTATGTAGGTTATTTTAAATGTGTATTTGGGTACATTTCCACAGCCTTAGGGAAAATAATTTTGAATCTTCAGGTGACTAAATTTAGTAATACCACCTTAAGTAATTAAAGAAATGACAGATAAGCTATTTTTACTCTAAATTGTTACGGTAAAGTCATAAGTTTCCTACTTAAAAATGGAAAAATCATCACTACATTTGCAGGAAATACAGAGCAACATTAAGACCTTGCTAATATATGTGTAAGCTCTATATGCTAATTTGGTTAAACATTTCAAATACTTTTCAAACTACAGAAATATATCCAGAGTGGCAAAGTAATAAAAACGCTAGTCATTCAAGTAATTTTATGTTAAGAAAGTAAAATAATATTTTTTAGTGTCCAATATTTTAGTATCCAGTATTTCTTAGAATATTTAAACTTTAAAAGTTTTAAAAATACATTTTAAGGCCATTCTTAAGCAAAATTTACTAGAGAGATAACTTTAATCTAAAATTCTTTCTAATCACTGAATTAAAACACAGTTACATTTAAATGTAAATTTTGACCCACTTCACTCATTTTTGCATGAATCTTTTTTATCAAATATTAGTTTTCTTATCTCTTTTTCCATACCCACATCTCATTTATTCTCTTCCCCTCTTCCCAAAGCAAGGGTCACAAATCCAGATGTCACACGAAGCAGCAGCAGGCACTCAGGTCCCCAGGCAGAGGGCACAACATGAGAGCCTGGAAATCTGGTCCACACGCACGACTAGTTTGCTGGCTCCATGTTTTAAAAATTTGAAATACTCAGATAAAAATCCAGAATTCGAGCTTATTCTGGAAAAGTGGGCATTCCATGGGCACTGGGGCCACAATCCCTCTTAGCAACGGTTGCCTGGGGCTGGGTACCTCTGCCCCTTTGGACAGGGCACAGGCTTTCTCCAATGTGCCAGTTACCACCACCTACTTGTCATGTACATCTTCCCTGCTGGCTTCTGGAAGCTACTGAGGTTCCAACTTTCTCACGAAAGGATAAGCTAATCAAGTAAGAGGCCCTCTCTGACCCTGGACTCCACAGCTAGGCTGGGGGCCTGGAAGATGAAAGATGGACAGTGGCAGCCACCCTGGGGACAGAGAAGCCAGGAACCGTCTCCTGCGTCTCTTCGGGACAGTCAGGAGAGGGTGTGGTGTGATGCAGAGAGAAGAGGCAGGCAGGCTGGACTGGAGCCGTGGGCTCTTCCACAACCTGGGTGGGGCCTCAGCGGATGGCTCGATTTTTAACCAAGTGGGAAGAGGACAGTGGCGAGGGCGCAGTGAGCGATGAGTCTCTGGTGCCAGGCACAGGACAGGGCACTTAGGGAGAGCAGGGGAGAGAACACAGGCTCCAGGTGGAGAAACCCAGCTTCTAACCCCAGCTGCGATCCATCATCACCACAAGCTTCAGTTTCTTCATCGGCGACACTGAAATAATGACAGAAGGGCTGCCAGAGTGGGACCGGCCACAGCCTGCCCTCACTCATCCATCCCACTGATCTAAATTTAGTCCTGGTTGCACACCAGGCGGAGGGGGAGAGGGAGGGGCAGGTGCCAGGCAACTGTTGGACTCAGCAGCATCTTGGAAATTAAGACTGAGAAGAAAGATGCTCCAAGGCTGGAAGACGGGAAGGTGGAGGCGCTCAGGTTCTTTTCTGTGGTATCAAGACAAGGCTGCCAGCGGGTGAAGGGGCAAAGAGTGCGGGGGCGGGGGGGGGGGACTGGTCATTCAAACTGAAAAAGCGTCTCTCAGTGGCTGCCATTCTGCCTTATAGGGACAGCAGAGACGCTGTGTGCACGCACATGTGTGTTCACATGAACACACACACACGCAGGCACGCACACATACCCAATTTCCAGTTGTCCAGAATCCCTAATGACGAAGACAAACCCAGTCACACATGTCTGATTGAAGGCTTGCCTGGGGAGGAAACAGTCTAGAAATGAGGATTATCAGAGCATAGGGAAGGGACACGTTAAATGCAGGGATCCTGGACGGCTGCTTAGACAACCTGGAGCATCACAGACAGAGAAGGGCTTCCACAGGCAGGAAGATGCGGGGCAAAGGGCATTTCTAGCAAAGGGAACCAGGTGAAGCCAGACCCAGAGGCAGAAGCTACAGGTCTGCCTGAGACCAGGCTATCGGTCCAGTGTATGAGGTGGGGGGTGGGGGAGTGAGGCAGGAGGTGAAGCTGACCATCGACCTGGAGGGGAATTGCAGAGCCCTTTCAGTGCCAGGCTGTGACTTCATTCTTGGCACATCTGGTAAGTGACATTCTGTACCCAGGGCACACAGCTCTCTCCATGGGGAAATAAGCCCAGATCCCTGCAGGAGCATAGCAGGTTGGTGAGGAATAATAAACATTCCTAAGGCACCCAGGCAGTACAGAGAAAAAGAATCAAGCTTAAAATGTCAATAGTGGCTCTGAATTGATCTGTTTAGCATTGCCAGCTGAATGCCTCGCTGGCTTAACTTTGAGGGGCAGCTGACCCTCTATATACCGTTCTAGAACGATGGGAATATTGATGATAAAAAGAGAGCAGAGGTGTTCTCGTTGTGGTTCAGAGGGTTAAGAACTTGACTAGTATCTATGAGAATGACAGTTCGATCCCTGTCCTTGCTTAGTTGGTTAAGGACCCAGCATTGCCACAAGCTACAGCACAGAGTGCAGACACGGCTCGGATCCCGCATTGCTATGACTGTGGTGTAGGCTGGCAGCCTCAGCTGCGATTGGACCCCTAGCCTGGGAACCTCCATATGCCACAGGTGCAGCCCTAAAAAAAATTTGTTATTAAAATTTTAAAAAGGAGAGTGCAGATATCAACATATCAGAAATGAGTAGTGTGGAGTCTTTTTAATCATCTTTAACTTTGGTTTTAGTGAATTCTAAACAACGTGGCACAAGACAGCTTCACTGTTCCCTGACAAGAGCTGACAAGGGTCACAGGGATGATTTAAAGCCCCCCACCTTCCTGTTATTCTCAGCCCCCCACCCCTGGTGTGGCCCTGTGTCCTACAGCTTCATACGGTTCCTGCATCAGTGTAGTACAAAGTCAAACCTCTGCAGGATGACAGACATGATGCACATGGAAATCGGTTACTTAAACCCATCGAAATAAATGCTCCGTGGCTGTGTACAGAGAGCTCAGAGACCCATCCAGGTACTTTGACACTATCTACAACCCCGCATGCCAACAGTAGAGTATGCTGGCTCAGAGCAGGACGTGGTCAAATCCAAATCCCAGCCTCAACACCTCCTGGCTGGGTGATTCTAGCAACATCTTCATCTGTCAGTGTCCCACCTATAACAAAAGAGAGCATAAGAGTGCCTTCCTCATGGGATTATTGTGAGAATTCAAGAAGTGTATGCATGCAGTGCATTTGGTGTGCCTTGCACAGTAAATCGTTTTCATTAGCATAACCTGGTTAGCCCAAAAGAGATCCTAGAAAAACATATGAATCTGTTCCCCAGTTCTGCTTCCAGCCAAAGGAAGCATTATGAAAATGAACTTTTCTCTCAATGCTCTTTTGCCAACCCCGTGACATTAACCTTGAACTTCCCTCTCCCAAGCAACAGCTGGCCTGAGAGCTATGTGTGTCTTCCTATTCCCAAGGATTCCTGAAAGCCTCTAATAGAGCTGTGTTCCCTGCAAGGAACTGCACAGTCCTGATAACAGAGTTTTTTCTAGGTATTTCTTGAGTGGACTAGGCAGCTCCACATCCACAGGTCAGAAGTGGCCCCAGACTGGCCATGCCTGAAGACCCTGTCCTGACATCCCTCTCAGGTCACCACCTGCAGCAGCACTGTCCCCTCCAAGTATGTCTGGCCACCCAGCGAAGAAGTCCCCTTTCCCCGTCCCTGGCAGCCTTGTAAACTCAGCAGCCTTCCGAGGGTTTCTCTGCCTCTGACTTCAGGATTCACAGGCTGCTCTGCTCAGCAGTGAGAGGTCTGGAGTTCCAGAACAAATCACCGTTTTCCCATCCCAACAATAAGGAAAATTAGGTTTTATCGGTGTGCAAATACATCCCCATTTGGATAAACTGCTTGAATCGTGACATTTAGATCCAAAGTGAAATGTCTCCATACTTCATCAGGGTTTTTTTAAAAGGTGACTTGGGTAACATGCCTTGCAAATTTAGTAGCATCAAGGTTAGGTATAATCTAAAAACTGCGTATGTTAAAATGAAAACAAACATAGCCAGGACAATGAATATCTATGACATCTTGTCAAAAAATCAGAAATAACAATGCTGAAATAGAGAAAAATCCAATCTCCCACAAAGCTACATCTTTACCCAAAGCATCTCCTTTATCCTCATGCCTCTAAATCAGAATCTGTTAATGAACTTGGCAGCAAACCTACCAAATACTGATGACTGTTCAGGATGCTATTGTGTTTGGCTTGGAAAACAAGTCATGATTAGGAAATCAACATGGGAAGCATACTTCAAATATCCCAAAGCATTTTCTCTGCCCAGCAACTGGCAAGAACTTGGGGGTGTTTTTTCTGCTTCTATGTCATGTTGCTCTGGTCACTGGAACAACGTGGTTGCTGCAAAAGGAAGAGGAGGGGGAACCTTCTGCATTGAAGCAGCGGCTGAATTTAGCCTGAAAGCCTCAGTGTGGGGACCTGTGTGTCTGGGCCTGATGCCTGCCTGTGACTCTCCAAGGAAAGAACAGCCAGTGGGCCCCTCCCCCTCTCAGTCCTTGGTTTCCTCCTCTCCCCAAACTGCATCTGGGGACCTTCAGCATTTCCTCTTCTGGGAAGGCTGGGAATTGGCTGTTTTGATGAAATGAACATGACCCAGAAAAGCATTCAGCATGATCTGCCCGTGCACTTGAAAGAGTCCTCCGCTGTACTTCCCATCGTAGAGTGTGTAAACTCCTGTTTCTTGAAGCACAGCTTGAACCAGTGGACATAGACTCTTCCAGGAGAACAGCAACAGATCCTGGACCCTGAACCACCACAACTCCTGGCTGGCATATCTACCTGGGAAGTCAGAGCAATGCATGTCTACCAGCAGCAGTTCCATCAGTGAAAAACTCCCACTCATGATTTTATTGAATCGAGCATCTATTAAACAAATGACCCAGGCATGCGTGCACTTAGCAGACCGATACAGTGAATGAGTGCCCAAATTTGCATCCAAAATCTTGACATTCAATATCACCACCACTTTGTGTCCGAAAGTGCTTGGCTGTTCAAAAATACAGTTCAATAATTATCTATTGAGGAGTTCCCATCATGCCTCAGCGGGTTAAGAACCTGACTTATCCATGAGGATGTCAGTTCGATCCCTGGCCTTGCTCAGTGGGTTAAGCATTAGGCATTGCCTCAAGTTTGGCTTCAATCGCAGACGCAGCTAGGACCTGGCATTGCTGTGGCTGTGGTGCAGGCCAGCAGCTGAAGCTCAGATTTGATCCCTAATCTGGGAAATTCCATATGCTGCAGGTATAGCCAGTAAAAAAAAAAAAAAGAAAAGAAAGAAAAATTGTATATTGAATACTACGTGCCCTGTTCCAACCTAGCTTCTAAGGAATCAATGACAAATAAATCACAGTCTTTGTCCTTTTGCATTTATAATCCAGTAGAGAACACTGATTTGTACAAAAATACCTGCATTAAAGTGTGCTGCATAGAAACTTATTTTCAAAGACTAGAGGAAGATGGAGGGATCAGATCATTCTGAGGTTGGAAAAGGTGACATATCAAGGCTTTACTAAGAAGCTGCTACCTGACCTGGCGAGGGTTCTAAATAATAGATGGAAAATCTTCAAGGTGCAACAATACAGGTTCCCAGGGCAGGACGGGTCACAGAGTGAGACTGACGTATGCCTACAGTGTGCCAGGCACTGTGCAGACTCCCAACATGTATGAACTCAATCTTCACAACAACCAAGACTTGGGCACTAACATCAGCCCCATCTTAAAGGGGTGCAAGGTGAAGGAGACAGAAGTTAAGAAACTCTTTTACCATCACACACCTTCGACTGGACCACATGAACTCAGCGCTCACGTCTACTAATATCTACTAAAAAGGCACACAATGATTCTCAGTGGATAATCAAGAGGGAGTTAACACATGGAAAAAAAAAAAAAAAGATCTTGTACTTCCAGAGCATAAAGTTCAAGGGCTCTGGCAGCAGAGAGAGGGCAGGAAGAGGATGCTGATGAAAGTGAAGTAGGAGAAGGATCAGGGAAGGCCCCCTAGGCCAGCTTAACTGCTTAGAACCTCCTTTGGGGACGTTCCAGGTGAATGAACACAGTCACCTCTCTGTATAGAAATTTCACCATTACGTAGGGTCATTATTTGAGTCAAGGATGAATGCAGAAACCTCTAACAGGAAGCTGTTACAACAACACAGGTATGAGAACTTTAGGGTATAAACTAAGTGAGGACGGAGCCAGGAGAGAGACAGCAAAGCACTTGTATGTGCAAACATCCTTGGGGCGGGGGATGGGGGTGGGGGTGGGGGGGGTGGGGGGTGGGAGGGGCTGGGGGAGAACCTGCAGCCAGGCTAAAAGGATCAGGAAAAAAGAGATCAAAATTAACATTTCATAATGTAGCTCGGTTCAGGAATTCCCATTGTGGCTCAGCAGGTTAAAAACCCAACTAGTATCCATGAGGATGCAGGTTCCATCCCCGGCCCCACTCAGCAGGTTAAGGATCTGGTGTTGCCATGAGCTGCAGCAGAGGTCAAGCTGCAGTGTAGGTCAAAAATGTGGCTCAGGAGTTCCCGTCGTGGCGCAGTGGTTAACGAATCCGACTAGGAACCATGAGGTGGCGGGTTCGATCCCTGCCCTTGCTCAGTGGGTTAATGATCCGGCGTTGCCATGAGCTGTGGTGTAGGTTGCAGACGTGGCTCGGATCCCACGTTGCTGTGGCTCTGGCGTAGGCCGGCGGCTATAGCTCTGATTAGACCCCTAGCCTGAGAACCTCCATATGCCGCTGGAGCGGCCCAAAAAATGGCAAAAAGACAAAAAAAAAATGTGGTTCAGATTTGGCATTGCTGGGGCTGTGGTGCAGACCAGCAGCTGCAGCTCCAATTCTACCCCTAGCCTGGAAATGTCCATATGCCACAGGTGTGGCCCTAAAAAGACAATAAGTACATAAATAAATATATAAAGTAGCTCAATTCACATGAAGACTTGACTAGCCATATACCACAACTGAGACAGTCCAAGAAATATCCCAAAGAAGGTGCTACAGGCCAGGCCAAAACCAAGCCTTAGGTCCTCAGGAAAGGATAACGCAAAGTCATCATTACCTGAGGCAGGAAATAAATAAGAAAACTTTTGGGGGGGTTGAAAGAAAGACATAATCCCATTCCATTTTGAGGATCAGAAAAAGTTTTATCAAGAAGGTGGCATGTTAGATTGGTTTGGGAGGTTGTTGTATTACACGAGAAAGGACACACAGAGGGAAAGTACTGCCGGCTGTTTTATACATAAAAATGTAAGTCAATTCATGTGATCAACTCCCACTGGGCTCTCGACCAAATTCCCAAATTGAATGCAGATGCTTCTTTAATATTTGCCCTGTAAAGAAAGAGGCTTCTAATATTTGTCAGTATTTCTTTTGTTAACTGTCCCCTTCCTTTCTGTCCCTTACTACCTGAGGGGGGATTAAAGTGCCGCAGTGCCAACAGCATGAGCTTTGGAGCCATCATAAAAATGATAATATGATTTTGTATTAAGCATCTAATTTTGTGCCAGACTCATTTAACCCTCACAACATACCTACGTGGCAGGCATCACTACTCCCCACACTCTGAGGTGGCAGACCTAAGGCTAGAGACGTTACAGAACGCTCTCCGTGTGACACAGCTGGGAAATGTCACAGCTGGACTCAATTTACTTCACCTCTACTCACTGATAAAAGGAGGGTTGAATTTAAAAAAAAAAAAACAAAACACCATCCAAGTCGGTTGCAATGATTAAGTCAGATAGTGCCTATAAAGTACCCAGCTGAGAATCGGGCACTAACAAGCACTCATTTCCTAGTGGCTGCAATTATTATGGAAGGCATCTCAATTTAGCAAGTCGGTCATTTCCCACCAGTCATCCTCCAATAAAACCTCTCAGCATACGGCCCTACCTCATGCCCGGGGCTCCCTGGCTTCAGGGCTCAGAAGTACATCCAGCTGAGGCCATCTGGTTCATGCCCATCTTGAAGATATCAAGAATGTCACCTTTTACATTCTCAGACATGGCCTGGTGACACTGAAGGTCATCAGGTAAAATTCCCAGCATGCACAGAATTCCTGACAAGTTGGCACTCTCTCACAACTGGAACATTCCCGGTCCACAGGGACCTCATTATTTCAGAGGCATTTATCCCCGCTCACAATGAAAATCACCAGAAAGATCATCTTATCACACACCTCTCTACTCCCTGCCCTGCATTTAGTGGTTGCTGTCCTTCCTCTGGACAAGTCTTGCTTTCAACAACTTTTGTTCAGTTAGAGGGTTTACAGCATTCTTTTCATTATCCGTTTGGCCTGCAGGATCGTTCCCTGACTTTTCAGGGTGCTGGTTGCCTTCCAGTCTCTTCCATTCTCTTCTCTGTGATGATCTCCACATACAGCGTCCAGAAGGGAATGAAACGCCTGGATGGAGACACTTCCACCTCTGGGTATCCAGATCCTCCCGGTTAAGACAGCACTAACTTCCTTTATCTCATGAGACTCTTCCCTTCTTTTAGGCATTTGTTTAGAACACCTAACATCTTTTCCCCAAGAAGTGGGGGATTTTAGACATTTTATTTGTGCCTTTGTATTTTATTTTCTCCTTTTTGGAGCCACGGCATCCTCCTATCAGAAATCACCTTGTTGCTTGCTTTTGTTACCAACCACATTAGCACCTATTCCATCCAGTTGCCCTCTGTGACTTCCTCCCAGTCCCTGAGCAGACAGGGAGAAATAAAGCAAGCCATGATCAGTGCTCCGCAGGGCTCCGTGGAGGTGGGGTCCCTCCTAAGGGTGCCCCCAGTTCATGTGGAGCATCTATCTCTACTGCCTGACGGGCCAAATGATCTCAGGTTCTGATACACTGCTGGGGTTTTGCCCTTCACTCTTCATATTTGTTTGTTTGCTTTGGAACACTTGATTCTATTCTCTTTGCTGGTCAAAAGCCTACCTTTTCTTCACTCCTGCCAATTCCATGAAGGATTACCAGGTCCCAGATTGCTGCCATGTTTCAAGTTCAAAAGGATGGGAGACAGCTGGGGAAGACTGGCCCTTTGCTTCCGGCTGAGAATGGTCAGCTCCCCGCCCCCTCCCCCCAACCCCGCTCCTCTTCACTCCCATGTGCCTCAAGCTCTAAGCAAATGGAACTGACTGCTGTTTCCTAAAGACTCCGAACCTTTCTCAGCTCTGCACCTATGGCTTAGGCTACTTCCTGGGGATCAGGCTACTTCGCTTCGAACCTTTCTCAGCTCTGCACCTATGGCTTAGGCTACTTCCTGGGGATCAAGGCTACTTTGCTTCTCTGTTCAAACTCCTAACCTTTCTCAGCTCTGCATCTATGGCTTAGGCTACTTCCTGGGGATCAGGCTACTTCGCTTCTCTGTTCAAACTCCTATGCTTCCTTTAAGTCTCAGTTCTGAGTTTATCTGCTCTGTAAAATTTCTTGCATCCCTCTTAGGAGAATGAGCTTCTCTAATCCTACTTTGCTTTATTCGATGATATCTAATGTCTCTATAATATCTATTAAACATCATTTTGTCAATATCCATCAACAGATCTGGTCTTTCCAGTAGACCGAGAGCTCCTCCAGGGAAAAGCCATGTCTATGAAATGGAAGGACCCACAGTAGTATCTGCCCTACAGAAAACACTCAGTACATCTTTGCTGAATAAATGCATGAATGGGACCATGCAAGAGACATCACAGTATTAAAAAAAAAAAATACTAGCAATTAAAGGAGCAAGGATAAACCAAGAGAGAAAATGCATGGCATTTGTTTGTAAATACATGTATTTTAAGCTTGGTAGTTGAAAAGATCCTTTAATCTTTTTTTATATTCTGATTCTTCAGAGTCAATGACCACAAACAAAAACCGCAGGCTGTAAAACCATCTGACATTAATTTGAATCTCCATGTCACTCATTTTTTGTTCAAGAGGGAAAAAAAAGTCTGGCGCATTGGAGTCAAACTTTTCCATATGCTATTGGTATTTAAGTAAATGGGCTGGGATAGAAAATAATCAGACCTGACTTATTTGGAATGGTTTTACCAATGCAATTTTTAAAGTAAATAGTACAAATGTTATAGCAAAGAACCAAAGAATGAGGAAATTCAAGTTTATTAGATGTGAAGAAAAAATATAATTTTAGGACTCATTAATTTGTATTACTGTAACTGATATGATGCATCTTTAAATGCATAACTCATCAAAAGAGAGAATATGTATTCTAAGACTATTTTCAATTTACATATAAATATAATTTATTAGTTCTATCCTAACAAGTGATTCACTGAAGCTTAAAAACCTTAGGTTTAATAGTACACAGAAACTTGAGCTATTTATTAGTGTTCTTTCTTTTATCATTATAAGAAACAAACTAGTTTTCTTTCTCACGCTATTTGCAAAACAACAAACAATAGCTCTGGGCAGATGAAATATTTTCCAATAAGCTGTTATTAATTCTACAGGAATGTCTAATTAAAAGGATTATTTCCTATCTTTTGTACTTAAAGACTGGCACATAAACTCTATGATTAATTTAGAACTTTCTGAAGAAGCTAAACATATGTGCTGTAGAACTTCCAAATGACCAATCCATGTGTATTTCCTGAGTAGCCACTCTAAACTTGAACTCTGCTTGCTGGCACTATGATGATTAAAAATAAATAAATAAAAAGAGCCTAGTCACTATACTCTAATAAAATGGCATATAGGCTACCCACAGAGATAAAACTAACGGGTACAAAACAGTCATAAATCCGTCCAAAATCTACCCAAATGATGTACATTTACCAAAGACATTTACCAAAGACATATGAATGTTTATAGCAGGACTGTCCATAATTGTCCAGAATGGGAAACCACCCATGCCCACCAAGAACAGAATGGATAAATTGTTATACATTCATAGAATGGGATATCATATAGCAGTGAGACTGTCTGATCTACAACTACACTCAATAATGTGGATACACTGCACAAACATTGTGTGAAAGAACATGCACAAGAGTTTATAATGGATAAATCTATTTACATAAAATTCAAAGTCAGACAAAACTAATCTAGAGAGCGAGATGTCAGAGCAGCTGCTACCCTTGGAGAGGTAGTTCCTGGAAGGGGAAAGAATGGCCTCCAAGGTACTGGTGGTGTTCTGTCTTGATCCAGGTGCTAATTACACAGGTGCATTCAGTGTATAAAACATATTAACTCTTTACACAGCTCTCGCTGTTATGGTTCCATTATCTGTCACTACATAACTAATTGCTAGAAACTGTGGGATTGAAACAATGCTTTCTGCTCATGATCTTGTGGGTCAGGAATTTGAGGAGGCCAGCCCAGAGTAAAAGCGTAAGGGTGCCACCTATGGTATGACAATTGGGACGGTTGGGTCACTGGGAGGACAACTTTGCAGCGCTGCATTATCATTTGCTCACAAGCTTAAAAATACATTAAGCAAGATTCCATGCATTTGTTTAACGGAAAACCAGGTAGTGAAGTTCCCGTCGGCTCAACGGAAACGAGTCCAACTAGTATCCATGAGGCTGCAGGTTCAATCCCTGGCCTCGCTCAGTGGGTCGGGGATCCGGCACTGCCGTGAGCTGTGGTGTAGGTCGCAGATGCAGCTGGGATCCTGCATTGCTGTGGCTGTGGTGTAGGCCAGCAGTAGCTCCTATTCAGCCCCTAGCCTGGAACGTCCATGTGCTGTGGGTGTGGCCCTGTAAAGAAAAAAGAGAACCAGGTGGTGAATTCCCGATAAATATTAAGTATACTAGACAAATACAATACAGTTGAAAAGATATAATAACATGCAAAATATAATACTTAGGCACTGCTCCCATGCCATACTACCTATTTATAATAAATCTATCCAACTCTTTGCTCAAGCTCCTTGCTCTGATAGTCTTCTGTATTCAGTTTATTGAGACGACTATGCTCTTGGAAATGTAAGAAATTTAAAACAACAACAACAGCAACAACAAAAGATCGATGCTAAACCTGGTTTGCTTCACTTTAAACGCATTTGTTCCCTCATTCATTCTCCAGGTTCACTACAGGACTGGCGCTGCGGTAGGAATTGATTATCGGGGATAAAAATGTGGAAAAGGCACAGTTCCTGCTTCAGAGCCTTGGAGAAAAGTCATAATAAGACACACAGAGAGAAAAGCACAGCCTCTAAGCAGACATCAGCCAGACTGACTGGTTCATTCTTCATTGGAGTTCAAAAGACTGGGAGCAAAGGCCCTGGGTTTGCACAGGTTTTCAATAGGTCATGGTGAGCCAACACACGTTTTTGAGACAGAGGAGGATCAAGTGAAGGCATGCATTCCTTAGAATAATTCCCTGCAATGCATGAAGGATGGAGAAAGAATAAAGGCAGAAACCAGATCAGAGACCTTCCAGAAGAAGTACAAAGGCCCAGACCAAGAAGTGGTAGGAGGAACCCACAGCAAGGATGCAGCTCAGGAGCTGGCTCTGAGATACGCCAGTCAGACTGCAACAGTCTGCTCATGAACACAAAAACTGTCCATTTTTTGTGTCTATATTCACAACTAATTTCATATCCAATTGCTTATCTCCTCACATGAAGAATAGAGTAAAACTGAAAGAGACTAAGCAGCAGATGGAATTAAAACACAATTTTTTTTAATGGCATCATTATTGTATCTCTAAGTTAGCAGAACTGTCATAACCCTTCATGGCAGTAAAAATTAAGTAGCTTCTTCTTTGTATTAGCTTTGTACAATCAGTCCAAAACAAATTCTCAGAATCTGCATGATTAATAGCAGGAACATTTTCTCACCCTCATACTGGGCCAACCAACGCTATTTTAATCCACCCCCCCAAAAAATTTTTTTAAAGTCAACTCCCTTCCATTCATCCTTTTGTTATTCCTTATATGGGAAAATTAACTCCAAAACTCAATAAAAGAATATTTCTAGGTAAGATCTCATGCCATGTTATAAAATAATAATATCTATTAAAATATGAATGTTCCAGAGCTATATAGAGATAATGTGCATCTATTAAAATATATTGTATGTGATATGAAAAATGCTTATGAATTTGCACTTTCAAAATCAAATTTATTAGAATGTTTTAAAAACTCTACAAGTTTTCTTTTTTACTTTAACTTTTTAAATCTAGCAATCATCCTATTTCTTCTTCACCAAGATACCAGAAAAACTGTATTTCATCAGTTTAAGTCCTAGGTATTAGCACCAAAGCAACACTGAAAGAGGGGCTTTCAAACATGCGTTTCCATAATTTATTTTTAAAAAGCCCTTTATCAAACCACAAAGTAATATTTTGTAATAATTCACCTTTTCCATAATTTTCAATCTGTTCTAAGTGCAGAAAGGTAAACATAAGTACCATTTCATAATTCCCAGAACATTTTCTTAACTACTTATAGCATTTATCACAATCAGCCAACAAGACACATAATAACACCTACTAGGTAACAGACAAGGGCTAGAGTCTATGGAAAATATAAAGAAAAAATGCATTAGGTTTTACAAGTGAAAGCACCTTGAAAGTTAGAACAACTGAAAAAGCACTGCACTTGGGCTTAATACTTAACACTTCGATTTCACATTTAACTCTATCTGCGTGTTCACGGCCCCTCACTAGCATTACTTTCCCATGTAAAATGTCTAACCTGTTTTATTATCAGGCACAAATATGATGCTGTAAAATGTGATAGCCACACAAATGATTATTTTGAAAAACATAAATGCGAGATAAGTAATATTGAAGTGTGGGAAAGTTTTATTCTGAAGAATAAAATATATGAGAGTTCCAGGAGAAAAAGAGGGGTGTGGGATACATGACCAAGGGAGGTCATAACAGAAAAGTGATATGTGAACTGGGTCTTAAAAGGCAACTGAAATATGAATATTCAAGAGGAGAAAGGTTATCCCAGCAGAAAGAACAGCGTAAGCAGAGGCAGGAAGGTGGGTCAGCAAGATGCTTACCTGGGTCACCTGAGAACCCAACCAACCGCAAGGGAGGGATTCTTCAGGAGGAGCTATAGTAAGTTTGGCCAGATATGGGTAAGGACCTTTTTATTTATAAAGGCTCTAGAATGTCAAACTGAGAAAGCAGGATGTATGATCACAAGGAGGTGAGATTTATGATGGAAGAAAGAGAAAGATGCAAAGACTGTTTGGGGGAAGATTAATTTGGGCCTGTTCCTTGGATGGCTGTCACTCTGCCTGCTACCCCAGTGTTCTATCTGCCCCGAAGAAAGGGAGATTAATCCACAGAATAAGCAGTAGAGGCCGGAGGACATGTCAAAGCGTTTGTAGGGTGGAATTGATGGGGCACTCAGACTGTTTAGATAGGAGACAAAGATGCCAACCAGACTCCCCCTCCAGGAGACAGGAGAATGCCAATTACAGCCAAGAGCTGGGGCGAGGAGGGAAAATGGTGAGGCCGGTTTTGCACATGTTGAGCTGGAGGTGAACGTAAGGCTTACAGTGAAAAGTCCTGTATGTAGAAGACATGACCGTGGGGCTCAAGAACTAAAGGGGAGCAATGTGTCTGAATTGAATTTTATTTATGTGTGGGTCACTGTGAGACCATGAAGAGTTGGTAAGCTTCGTGAAAATAAATAAATAAAAACTGTGTAAAGAAGGGAATGAGAAGCTAAGAATGCGAGTCAGAAGCAAAGCGGGTGATTAGAGAGCTCACCTAATCGCTAAGGGATGCCCTCCAAAGAGGGGATTTCAAAAATGCAGCATTGACAGCAATGTCAAAGACCACAGAGAAACAAAGGTAGCTCCAAACTGGGCCAGAGTGAAGACACGGGGTTAAAAGGTGGTTACTGGAAAACTTCAGGAGTCTTTCTTCTAAAGAGAGAGGTCAGGAAGCCAGGCCAGGAAAGGGTTCAAAGAGGTCAAGGAAGAGGAGTTCCCACTGTGGCTCAGTGGAAACGAACCTGACTAGTATCCATAAGGCTGCAGGTTCGATCCCTGGCCTCACTCAGTGGGTTAAGGACCTGACATTGCCATGGGCTGTGGTGTAGGTTGCAGATCAGATACGGCGTTGCTGTGGCTGTGGTGTAGGCTGGCAGCTACAGGTCTGACTTGACCCCTAACCTGGGAACTTCCATACCTCAGAGGAGTGGCCTTTAAAAAAAAAAAAAAAGTGGCAAGGAAGAGTATAGATGCAGCACCAGCAGAAAAATATAAGGAGTCCGAAAGCCTTGAGAGGGAATTTTTACAGCAGCCACAAGATGCAGTGAGATTTAGACAAGCTTTCACTCATTTTTCAACATAGAAGACCTGCCTAATCCAATGGCATAAAGTAATCCTATAGGGAAAAAGAAATTCGAGTGACACTTTTTTCCCCTTCTTCACATATAAGAGCAATAGCCTAACTTCTGTGGAGTTCACCAACGGACTTTATGACAAGAAATTACTGCCACTAGAAATCAAACTATTACTATTACAGCTAAAAGCAAAGGCATCTGAGCCTCTTACAGGCATGAACTTGAATTATACCTTTAGATTTAAGAGATGAGACAGAAACAAACCATTACGGACATCCATTGCATCAAGCCAGGAGCTTCACATAGATATTTTTTGCCTTTCAAATCTCCCTTGGCATAGATATGCTTGTGTTCACAAACAGGCACTTGGAAAATAACCCTCCATGTCTCATCACAACAAAGGACTTTGGAACATACTGCAGTCCCCTGCGGAATCGTCTAAAGATTTTTGAATATTCATTTCCGCAACATCCTTATTTCCCAAAGTAGCGTAATTCCTTTTCCACATCAAGAATAACAAACAACCCAATTGAAAAATGAGCAGAAGACCTGAATAGACATTTCTCCAAAGAAGATGTACAGATGGCCAACAAGCGCATGAAAAAATGCTCAACATCACTGATTATTAGAGAAACGCAAATCAAAACTACTATGAGGTACCACCTCACACCAGTCAGAATGGCCATCATTAGTAAGTCTACAAATAACAAATGCTGGAGAGGGCGTGGAGAAAAGGGAACCCTCCTACACTGTTGGTGGGAAGGTAAATTGGTACAACCACTAGGGAAAATAGTATGGAGGTTCCTCAGGAAACTAAATATAGAATTACCATGTGACCCAGGAATCCCACTCCTGGGCATATATCTAAAACTTTCATTGAAAAAGATACACACACCCCTATGTTCATTGCAGCACTATTCACAATAGCCAAGACATGGAAGCAACCTAAATGTCCATCAACAGATGAATGGATTAAGAAGACATGGTACATATACACAATGAAATACTACTCAGCCATAAAAAACAACAAAAAACAAAGCCATTTGCAGCAACATGGATGGGACTAGAGGCTCTCATACTAAGTGAAGTAAGTCAGAAAGAGGAAAACAAATACCATATGATTTCACTTATATCTGGAATCTAACATACAGCACAAAATGAACCTATCTACAGAAAAGAAACAAATTCATGGACATGGAGAACAGACTTGTGGTTGCCAAAGAGAAGGGGGACGGATTGGGGTAGACTGGGAGTTTGGGGTTAGTAGATGCAAAAGAATGCATTTGGAGGGGATAAGCAATGAGATCCTGCTGTGTAACACAGGAAACGCTATCTAATCACTTGTGATGGAACATGATGAAGGATAATGTGAGAAAAAGAATGTATATAAATGTAAAACGGGGTCACTTTGCTGTATAGCAGAAATTGACAAAACATTGTAAATCAACTATAATAAACATGTTTTTTTAAAAAAAGAATACTTCCCACTAATGACTGCTGTCTTATCACTTTGTTCAGACACATGGAAAATAATTCAATGAATGCTTTCACCCAAGTTAAATTGAAACTTAAGCAATATCGCTCTCACTACTTCTCATTACTATTGAAAAGTATTACTGGATACCCCCTAGATGACATCTCCTTGTAAATGCAGTCTCTAGTTAATTTCATTTCTCTTGAACTGTTTCCGTGTTTGTTTTATAAGTTAATTTTGTCAACATTTCCCTTTTCATCATTCATTTTGTTATGAATATTACCTTCATTGTTAAACTCAACATTTAGAGCTCTGTAGCCTTTTACTACACATGGTGAGTGTTCCCAATACATGTGAATGTTTCAAGAATTTTTCTCAACAAAGGGCTTCTTAAAAAACATTTCTAAACCTTGACATGATATTGAGTATGACCCACATCAACTCATTCGGCAAACATTTATGAACACCTACTATGTGCTTGGCGTTGTTGGGGGGTTTGAGCTGAGTTCTGAACAACTGGTCATGAATCCCTTCCCTTCCCTGATGAGCTGTCTAGTGGGAGAAGATGTAGACACGAACCAACAAAATAATTAAGGCAACCAGCACGTCAGCACGCACTATAGAGAAATCAAAGCAGGAAAGGTGGATGGGGCTGAAAAGGGAAAGGCTACAGCTTGGAATATGGGGTCAGGAACAGCCTCCCTGAGAGGTGACACCTGAGCAAAGGCCTAAATTTAGGAAGCAAAAGAGCTGGCATGTGGGGTGAGAATGCACCAAGCAAAGGGAGCAACAGTCTGGACACCTGAGGCAGAGCACAGCTGGCATGTCCAAGGATCAGCCAAAAGGCGGCTGTGAATAGAGGGTGCTGAGGGAGAGAATGGCAGGAAATGAGACCAGAGAGGCAAGGGGTGGGGGGTGCAGATCATCAGGCTTCCCAGGCCACTGGAAGGACTCCGGCTTTTCCCCTGAAGGAGATGAGAAGTGTTTGGAGGATTTACAGAAAAAAAGGAAGATGTCTTAACATGGTGGAGAATCACTCAGACCACCATATAAATCCCAGATGGTAGGGATGCAAGGAAACCAAATTAGAAGCTGCTGGATCAGGTGTAGTGGACAAAGGTGGTGAAAAGTGGTTAAAGTCTGGATATTTTTTCCAGAGAGAGCTAAAAGGATTTGCCCCATTAGAGGTGGGCTATGAGAAAAAGATTACATTGTGGTTCACCGACGTGAGATCTCAGAAGGAGGAGGCTTGGTGGGGAGAGAGTGGGATTCAGAAGAAGGTAGGTGATCAAGAGTATGGTTTTGGCCATGTTAAGTTTGAGACACCTGTTGGACATCCAGGAGGAGAGGCAGAAATTCAAGGCTGAAATTCAGGTGCTTGTCAGGAATAAACGTAGGTTGACAAGAGAAAAAGGGCAGAACAATGAATCCTAAGGCTCCAGGAAACACACCATGGAACCCCAACAGCTACATGTTATAGAGAAGATGAGCAACCAGCAAAGTTGGTTGCCAAGAGCAACCAGCTGAGAGTGTGGACCACAGTCAGGAAGAAGGTCAGGAGAGCTCAGCATCCTGGAAGGAAATGTGTCAGTGAAGGGATGTAGTCAAGTGAGGACTGGGAAGTGACCACTGGATTTAGCACCAGAGAATCACGGGAAACCCAGACAAAGGCATTTTTGGTGGCATGGCAGAATAAAAGCCAGTAGGTTTAGTTCAAAAGAAAATGTAGAAGAGTGTTGACTTAGGTTTTCAGCCTAACTCTTCCTTCTGTTCTTGGGGGATGGTCACTGGACTCTGTCTTCTCCTGCCCATCTTTTCCTCAGTCACTTACCTTCACATAACTGTGGAGGAGCCATCCACTGTGGTTATCCCTACAATAACAACTCACGACAGTAATACTACTAGTCTGGGTGCTCTCCTTTATTACACAGCACTCAAAGTTCACCTCCGCTGTGTCTCACCTCTGCTGAGGGCACAGGGGAGATGAAACAGCACAGGCTTGGGAACAAGAGCAGATGGGCACTCTCTGGTGAGCCGGTGACCCCCGGGGAGCCTCCTTTTGTTTCCTATAAAACCGGGAGGTTCGGAGTTCCCCGTTGTGGCACAGCAGAAATGAATCTGACTAGTAACCATGAGGTTGCGGGTTCGATCCCTGGCCTCGCTCAGTGGGTTAAGGATCTGGTGTTGCCATGAGCACCATAGGTTGTAGATGCAGCTAGGATCTGACATTGTTGTGGCTGTGGTGTAGGCTGGCAGCTGTAGCTCTGATTGGACCTCTAGCCTGGGATCCTCCATATGCTGCAGGTGCAGTTCTAAAAAGCCATAAAACAAAACAAAACAAAACAAGGACTGCTGTTCAGGTCAATGGTAATGGATATAAATGCCCATCATATGGGAGTTGCTTGGCACCTATCAATTACCTTCCCCCTTTACCCAGTAAGTACTGGAAAGACCAGTGGTCAGGTCTCTGCCGTTTTTTTTAAGTATTCTGTTTTTCAAAGTTTTATGGATCTGGAGAACTAGAATAAACCATTGATGAAATAAAAACATTTTAAGCCAAGACAAGAAAAATTTAAACAAAATCTGTTCCTCTGCCCATTTGCGTCTCCTCGCTACCGTCCAGTGTGCATCTTGCGTCTGCTTTATGCCTTAAGCAGACCTCCCCACTGGCAGAAATACCTGCTCACAATGAATTTTTCTCCTTCTGGCATCAGCCATGTCACTCCATAGAAGGTAACATTCTTTTTTCAGTCCTGTAAGGGGTCACAGGACCCACCACTCGCCTTGTATGTACAGACATATTTGGGGAACTTCAAGTCCCTTAAAGATATATTAATATATAAAGACTGGTGCAGAACACATTGGGTCAGACAACCTGCTGAGATAGTATGTGGCACCTAATGGAAGTTCTTGGCTTGAAAACGTATTCATGACCTTATCAGTTACTAGCTATATTACTCATATTCTGCCAATTTTACAAGATTATGGTTTCCTGCATTACCAGATGTGTGCCTGAGCCTCAGAGAAAATTAATGGTGATTAGGCGAGTTGAAAGAATTCCCCAAATATATAGTCCCACAAGATCAAAGATTGGAAGAGTGAAACTAGGAATGGGAAGAAGCAACAACAGGGAACCATTTCCTGAACCATAACAGATGAGTGAGACAGGCTGTCCAGAGGCTTTTGGCTACCGGGCCTAGACCAGTAACAGAACATTGAGCAGCCTATCAGAGAAATCCTCGCCTGACCTGGGAATGGGCATTCTTAGTGACTTAGGATAAAATGGTCATGAAATGCTTCCCAAACCCTGGTTGAAATTAAGACCAAAAGAGAAGAGCTGGAGTTCCCATCATGGCTCAGTGGTTAACGAATCTGACTAGCACCATGAGGTTTCGGGTTCGATCCCTGACCTCGATCAGTGGGTTAGGGATCTGGCATTGCTGTGAGCTACAGTGTAGGTCGCAGACGCGGCTCAGATCCTGCGTGGCTGTGGCTCTGATGTAGGCCAGAGGCTGCAGCTCCAATGAGACCCCTAGCCTGGGAACCTCCATATGCTGCAGGTGCGGCCCTAGAAAAGACAAAAAGATGAAAAAAAAAAAAGGGCTTGTATAATGAAGAATCCTGCCCACCCCCCAGTTTGATAAGAATGCTTCCCACCCCCCAGTTTGATAAGAATGAAGTCACCAGCCACCACAGTCACTGACCTACAGTGACAACAGTCACCTTGAAAGGACTTCAGGCTGAAGATCAGGATGAGGGGCTGTGTGCTCTGGGAAAAAAAAGTGTCAGAACAGGTCCTCAGATAGTTAGATCTCTTCAGGAGAAATGTTTTATGACCCTGGATTCTT
This sequence comes from Phacochoerus africanus, assembly GCF_016906955.1. Taxonomy (NCBI): domain Eukaryota; kingdom Metazoa; phylum Chordata; class Mammalia; order Artiodactyla; family Suidae; genus Phacochoerus; species Phacochoerus africanus. The sequence continues at coordinate 67,227,685 of NC_062549.1, forward strand.
ACATCTTCCTGTACCTCTAACTACTGAAGCCATGAACTGAGATGTCTGTTGCTCACGACCTCAGCAACCCTCTACTGAGAGGTGTGCTTGGCTGCATGGACCCCCTTCACCAAAATCACATATATACAGACTTCCCTCTTGCCTCTCCAGAAGTTCTCAGAGCTCCCTGAGTCTGTCTCCCAAGTTATAATCCTCACTTGGGCTAAAATAAAATGTTCCATTTCTTTCTTAGACTGACGACTGGTTAACTGTTCATCAATAGCATGGGAGAGTAGATCAGAAAATCCCTAAACTGCAGGGAAAGAGGCCTGGTCTGGCTCCTGACGATGGTCACTGTTCTCATGCCTGATCATTCTGACCAACTCAATAATGCCTTTCTTTCTAGCGGTGCTTTTTAAATAACTACTCCACAAACACACTCCAATTCTCAATTCATTCTGTTTTCCTCTTTGTCATCTCAGATCTCTGTCACTTTCCAAGGAAGCAATCACACAACTTAAACCATACTGATCCGCTTTTTAGGGGCATGGGAAAAACATTACTTATCTCAATCTTGATTGATATGGATGCTAAGGCCATTTTATTTATTTCCCTGGATTTCTCAGTCTTATCTACACATTAGAATTCGCTAGGGGAGTTCCTGCTGTGGCATAACGGGATGGGCGCGGCATCTCTGGTGCGCTGGGAGGCAGGTTCGATCCCCAGCCTGGCCCAAAGTGTTAAAGGATCCAGCTGGATCCGATCCCTGGCCCGGGAACTCCATATGCCATAGGGCAGGCAATAAAAGAATCTACTAGGGATCTTTTTAGAATACTAATTACTGGAGTTCCCTGGTGGCTCGGTGGGTTTAGGATCCAGCAATGTCACTACTGTGGCTTGGGTCACTGCTGTGGCATGGGTTCGATCCCTGGCCAGGGAACTTTCCCATGCTGTGGGTGTGGCCAAAAAAACACTAATTATTGACTCTCCACTCTCTATTCCCCTATCCTGAGATTCTAATTAAATTGGCGAGGAGTAAAGCCATCATCATATTCCCCAGTGACTTAGTCTTTCCAACATTTGGTGGGTGTAATGGGTTGGTATCTTCTGGCTCCACCTGTCCCCAACAAAGCCAGTCCCGCAAATCATGGCTAAAAGCCAGCCTGCCAGATGACTCTTTCTGAATCAAGGCTCAATTCTGTAACTCCCTTCTTCCAAAACCTCCCCAAGCTCTTCCTTGTCTACTAAATTCGTTCTAGACTACTTCTTCTGACATTTAAGGCCAGCTACCATCTCACCCCAGGCCACCTTGACCACCCACTACTCCCCAAACCAACCTTTCAGTAGGACCATTTTAATCACTATTCTACAAAGGCAAAACTATGGAATGAGACAGCCAATCTAACAATCGCCATCAAAAGTATAAGCTGCTCAAAAGGCATGGCCCTTCGCTCTTTGTTACAGGTGTGCTAGATAAAAGTGAATCTGTTTGCATTAAGTAAACTAGTATAAGGATATAATTGGTAAATAGCTTCAGATAGTGCAGGCCCTGCAGTGTCAGCAGGTGGAAGAAAGCTGTGTCTTCCTCCAGGATCCATCCTAACTCTCAAGGCTTTGTCTAGCTTGCTGCGGGTAGCCTAACGTATGGCACAAATTGTAGCACCATCTCAGAAGGGGGGACTTATTTTCTCTTGATTTATTTCATATTTCTTACTCTGAAGTCAAAAGAGAATTACCTCTTGATCAAGAAAACATGACTTTGTAGCTACTAGTGTGAGAACTCTGAACTCCCAAGTATTTTGGGTGTATTTTCCCAAACTGGCAGCCCAGCCCAATCTCTGTAGGGGATTGGTGGGGCTGAGAACTACAAAGTAAAATGTCAGCCTTTATTTGTAAATTAGTTCCATCAGAGACATAGAAGCATGAAAATAGATTAGGGGTATTGTTATTTTCACCGGGATAATTAATCCCATGTCACTGAAAGGCTGATGGTCATTACAGTATTTCTTCATATGAATAGGAATTGCTCTCATGTGAGGTTTTGGGTTTGGGGTTTTTATTCATTTTTGGTTTTGGTGTGGGGTAGCTGTTTGAAGAATAAACTGTCTCTGGACCTTACTCTGTTTTACATGAAATTTAGAGACTAGGACTCCAAGAAACAACTGTTAATCAAACATACACCATCAAGTTGATCAACAAAACCACTTTGCTCTGTGGTTTCCCAAAATGGAGATAGTTGATTCCTCTCATTATCTTTCCATACTTCCTGAATCTTTAAACAAATGATACAACAGTACAAAAAATCCAGGAGAAGAACTTAAGGTGTGGGAATTAGAAAAAAATCGAGGTAGAGAAACTCGAATAATAGGGCATTAAAGACGGAATCAGGAGAGTTCCCTTCCTGGCTCGGCAGTTAATGAGCCCGACTAGTATCCATGAAGATGTGGGTTCCACCCTTGGCCTCATTCAGTGGGTTAAGGATCTGACGTTGCAGTGAGCTGTGGTGTAGGTCACAGACGAGGCTCCGATCTGGCATGGCTGTGGCTGTGGCTGTGGCTGTGGCTGTGGCATAGCCCGGTAGCTCCGATTCAACCCCTAGCCTGAGAACTTCCATATGCCGCAGGTGCAACCTAAAAGGCAAAAGAAAAAAAGAAAAGAAAGGAAAGGAGAGGAGAGGAGAGGAGCGGAGGGGAGGGGAGGGGAGGGGAGGGGAAAGGAAAAGAAAAGAAAAGAAAAAAGAAAAGACAAGACAAGACAAGACAAGACAAGACAAAAGACAAGACAAGACAAGACAGAGTCAGGCTGTGATGGGCAAAAGATTCTCTCTGTTCCTTTTGTCTGGAGCAACCCATTCCACCTGTGTCCATCTGGAACCCTAAGTGAACTGAAGAAGACCTTCTAGAGTTTACAAAGTGGCAGCAAAGTGACCCTTCTGACTGAAATAAATAGCAGCTTTCAATCAAGTCATCAGGAAAGTTTTCAAGCTTTTCCTAATGGCTCAGGCTCTAGATAAGACCAGACCTGACTTATTAAGGAAGGTCCTGGTGGCTGGTAAGTATTCTTCTAAATGATACAACAATCGTAACACATCAGTAAGCCCTCCAAGGTGGAAAATGGACCAAGGGAGTAACTATACACCAACTGGCTTAAATAATTATCCTAATCATCTAAGGAAATAAGTTTAATAAAAGCACTTATAATCTACTTCTCCTTAGATTACAAATATTAGTCCTAATCTTTATGATTATCGGATGACCCATCCCTCAGAAGTCATTATAAGCCTAAAGTCCACCCTCAAAGCTACCCTGTGAGTCAGTCTGTCTGTGGCAGAGGGTCCTGAAGGTCGAGGGGAAGGGGATGACAGGACCAGTATGGGAAGGGGCCGAGCAATAGGAACCACCTTTTTCAAGGAAACATGATGACTGAGAGTGCCCCAGAGCTGCTAGCTTGGCCATGTCACAGACTCCAGAGACCTCAGCTATGGTAACCCTCGACCCCAGTTCCTTTCATGACCCATGGCTTGTCCAGATGTTATCTGAGAGCAAATTCTAAATCCAGCCTAGCGTCAACAGTGATCACCCTGGGGGCAGTCGCTGTCTGCTTGAGCCTTGAGCACCATCTGCTCTCAGAGCTTCCTCCTGGGACTGCGGGACTGATGGCCAGGACAGGACCAGGGCTGAGCCAGTGAGCAGAAAGAGCAGAAAGTCTCAAAGGCCCCAGGTGAGAGCTTCTGATGGGACTAGACATTGTGTTACGGGGCTAACACAATGTCTACATCTTGCTCTATGTCCTTAGACAAATCTGCTCGCCTCCAAAGCTCACTGCATAGACTGTGCACTCACTCCTCTGGCTATGTTGCTGCAATGGCTGTTGCCGATAAGGCTGACTGAGCCTTAGTTTTGTGGGCACCACATCAGACTCTCAGAACCTGTGCCACTGATAAAGGAGAGATAAGGACCCAAGTTTTTCTTTACTTTGAAACAATCAGGCAGACAAGTCTCAAAGAGCACAAAGGAGTGAATGGGGAGTTTGCGTCTGCACTCCCTTTTAAGGTCGATGATGTATTAGCCACAGCATGGTCTCCAAAGAGAAACGGAAGAGGAAAGCACAGAACCTTATCAAAAAAATGCAGCCAGCCAAATCCCTGCCCTTCAGTTATACTTCTTTTAAAGTCCAGGATAATTATTCACCGGTTTCTATTCTGAAGTTGGTAACGACGACGGTAATAAATCTATTTCCCTTCCTTCAAGCTCTGAACTCAGTGAACTAAAGGATGAAGCTCCAGAAAAGCTTCCTTAAAAAAATTTTAAAAAATAAAAGATTCATTTCTAGAACTAACCCTGAAGAAAAATCCAGGACCAGAAAATCTGGACTCCCGGGTCCTCTTCCCAAGGCTAGAAGCAGGGCCCCAGGATGCTGAGGAGAAAAGGGAAGATTTTCCACAGTCCTGAAGTGACCTTCCCCTCCCCCAGCCTCTGGCAGTGGCTCCTGATGGATGACACTTTATGGGCCACTAAGGGGCTGTATCCAGCTGGCCACACTCCTCAAGGGAGTGGCTTCTAGAACAAGGAGGGGTTGGGGGCTGCAGGGCCCACTCACCTTCCTGTTCCCTATCAGGGAAAGACCTGTAATTAGTAAAATATTATGGAAAGGCCTTCCTACCTTAGCTTTGAACTCGTTGGAGTTTACCTAAGGTAAGGGTTAGAAAACTGACTCTGTGTGTGTGTGTGTGTGTGTGAAAAAATGCATTTTATAATTTTCTGTCCATTTCACATTTTTAAAATAATCTGTGTGCAGTGCCTTTTTCAGATATTTATGTTTTCAAATATTAATAATCAAATCTAAAATATTTAACATTGTTCTGTATTGCTGGATTTACTTGGAGGTTATTTCTGTTTTCAGATACCGTCTTTTTTTTTATTTAATGTTATTGAAGTATAGCTAATTTACTATGTTGGGTTCATTTCTGCCATACAGCAAAGTATTCAGTTATATGCATACACATACCCATTCCCATACAGGTGACCACAGAATACTGAGTAGATTTCCTTGTGCTATCCAGCAGGTCCTTCCGGACCATCCACTCCAGACACAAAAGTTGTACATGACCCACTCCCAAACCCCCATCTGACCTTCCAGACCTCCCATTCCCCACCTCCTTGTCCCTGCCTCAGTCCACTCAGGACAAAAGGACACCTCCTTTCCAGCAGAAGCTTCTCAGCCAGCAGGGCCCTGCACGCAGCACTGGGTTCCACTGTTGGCTGCAGGTCACCCCAGACATAAAGCTGCCGGGACCTAAAACCTTGGTAAACACACCACAGAATCAGCTCCTCGGTGGTATAGATACTTCACAGAGGGAGGGAGCATATTTTGAGCCTGCACTTCCGAATAATAAATGCTTATTATATTAAAGTTAGGGTTCTGAAAGGTGACAGCTAAAGAATTAACTAGTCAAAGACTTGCATCTTTGAGTCACCATGCTTTTGTTAATCTGTTCTATTAACTTTATAAGCAATGCATATGTGGCTTCAATTTCACCACGAAATTATAAGCATACGGAGGAGTTAAACGAGGGACCTGATTAACACTTTGTTGTTGGATACTGACTGCTCAGAGTAAAAACAAACAAGTTATTTCAAAATATTTCTAGAGACTTAAGAAGAGAAACATGACAGAAAGGACTGAATTCTTGCCTTCTCATCCTACATAAAATAACAAAACACACATAGGTTTTTATTCCCCATCCACTTCGTTCATCTCCTTGCCATTTAGGCTAATACGCATTTCATTCCTTTGTCCCATATCTCCTGGATAAAGTGGGACTCCCATGAAATCAGGGATTTTTAATTCTTGTCAATGATAATATCATCTGAGCCTAAAACAGTGACTGGCACACAGTAGGTGCTCAATAAACAGGCCCCAGGAACATTAAGAATCAAAATATATAGATATATATTTTTTGGTTTGGGGGATGTGGGGGTGGTGCCCTCAGCATGCAAAAGTTCCCAGGCCAGAGATCGTGACCTACACCATAGCAGTGACCCAAGCCATAGCAGTGACAATGTCAGATCCTTAACAGCTAGGCCACCAGGGAACTCCTAGACATATTGAATGCAAAGCAATATATACACTTCGGAGAATATAGGGGTGTGTGTGTGTGTGTAATAAAATTAACATACCTCAAATATTATACGTTTAATCATTTATCAAATAACCATGAGCTAATTTAACACACAGAGTTAAAGCCTGCTATGAAGTACTAAGTAAATAAGCACAAAGAGATCCAAACTGACCCAAGAGGAATTAAATTAAATGGAAACTAGTCTCAGTAATAATGTACATTAACATACAAGCAATGGCAGAACGAAGTTGTCTATTTTTTTAAAGGTTCATTGTATTTCCTCCTTTCTGTGAGGGAAACTCCTGATTTCTGGGTAGTCTCTGGCTCCTGAGTCCTCGCCTGGCTCTGACCCCTGTCTTGGACTGACCATGAGCTTCTGTTGCTTGCTCGCTCTTGACAATTTGCCTGAAATGAACTACTGTTCCTTCCTGTCTTTCAGCCTCTGTGTACTTCCGGAGCCAACAAGTTCTGTGTCCTGGTCCCAACATCCGCCTTGGTTTTCCTAGTCCTGATTAACCACACTGCTCCCACAGGCCAGCGAATCACCAGCAACACAATGGATCTACTCAGATCCCTGCTCTCCCACTTAGGGCCTGACCATCGAGTCCAAAGTGTGAATTACCAAGACACAGGCTTGAAGGTAGTTGTGAGTTGTGAGTTACACAGGAATATGCAGTGCCTGACACTAAACAAATGCATGGTAAGTGATGATGTCCATATTACCCTGGGACTTTTTTTTTTTTTTTTTTTGGTGGGGGGAGACTTGAGAAACTTTTTTAAATTACACCAAATCCCCAAATCTCCCAAACTCTTCTGTAGTGAAAGTTTTAAGTAGGGTGGAGGGACCATTAGGGAACCCTTATGAACTTACCTGAAAAAAAAAAAAATACTAAATGGATTTCCATGTGGGCAAAAATGTATTATTTTAGAGGGAAGGAATCCAAATGGTATTTTAAGGACAACAGGTTCTTAGGGTAAAGGAATCCAAGAATTAATATAAAACCATGTTCTGAGGAACAAGCCTAAAGAATCTCTGAGTCCCAGAAGGTGGCAGAGACTACCTTTGCTTCTCAATATTAATTCTCCACTTCTTAATTTTGGTATAAAACGCCCCACGTCTCAGCTGCACACGTGGCTGATCAACCAGATACCACATTTCCCAGTCTCCCTTGCGACAGCCGACAGCTGTTTTCTGAGGTTCCGGTCAAGGATGAGGAGGAAAGGGAGCCGTGGAATTTGTCTCCCACCCTCCGCCCCCCTGGGGCTGTAATATGAAAGACGTCCTGGTGAGGAACTTCAACCATATGGACAAAAACAACACCCTAGTGTGCTGGTTCCCCAACCTCCTCTGAACACTGGAACCACGTGGAGAAACGATATAAAACACTGGCTCTCTGTCTTACAGACTCTGATTTAGTCAGTCCTAGGCGATGGTGGAGCAGTCAAGATAGAAGGACCAAGGGTTGCTGGATGACTTGATGGAGCTGAGCTGCTTACTCCCCTGGACACTGCTGGGCAATAGCACTGAAAAATTCAATAACCAGAGCTCCAAAAGAGGATGCAAAAAAAGGCATGTTGATTACATACCGCTTTCATATTCACAAACAATCCTTCTGTGTTGTTTAAACTACTGTTGTTTGGCCCCAGAGAGAGCAGCTGAACAAATATCCTTATAAATATACATAACAAAAAAAATCTGATCTTTCGGAAAAAGAATTATAAGTACAGGTTAAAAAAAAAATAAAAAACACTGTTCTTTTTCTAAAGGATACGAGTAGCAAAAGAAGAGTATCATTTTAGCGTAATCCAGGGAAATCACTGGTGAGCTAGAGAAGATTCATTAAAGAAAAACTAAAAATAAATTTTAAACATTTAGATTACTCAGTTTGACAAGACAAAAGGCTAGAAAAAAAATTGTTTGCCATTTCATTAATAATTTGTATAAGTCAATAAGAATTTGGAAGTAAAATGTGAAACCCCAAAAGAGATGACTTTAGGATACAGTTAAATAATGGTTTATCTTAGAAGTCCATTTCTGATAGGCTACAGGTTAGACTGCTTTTTGCTTTTTTCTTTTTGGCTGTGCCTGTGACACGTGGAAGGAACTGAATCCATGCAGCAGTGACAACACCAGATCCTTAGCCTGCTGAGCCAGAAAGGAACCCCTAGAATGCTTTAATAAAGAAATGAATGGACTCCATTTTTGTTCCTCTATCATCCTCAACATATGACTTCTATTTTATGGTCCAAAATGGCTGCCCTATCACCTGCCATCACATCCTCATTCCATCAGGGAAAGGAGGAGAGCATATAATATACTCTTTTGTTATAAGAGAACACCTTTGAAGTTATCTATGCCATTTTTGCTCACATCCTGCTGTCCAGAACCCATACATATGCCCACACTTAACTACAAGGGAGGCTGAGAAATACTGTCTTAAGCCAGACAATCATGTACTGAGCTAAAACTTATCACTACAGAAGAAAGGAATATTGGAAATTGGAGGGCAATTAGAAGTCTCTGCCAGAGGTCTCATTATAAGAAGGACAAGAAAAACTGTGATAAAAGTATGTCTAGGATATTCCAAAAATGTGTAGAATGTAATATACATATAGAAATTTTCTATATATATTATTAAAATTACACTAAGTCAAACACAGCATAGACATACAGCGTAGAAAATGAAAGTCCTATCTACTCTTATAATTTCACCTCTGGGAAAATAATAAGTTATTAACAGAATCTTGGAATGTGTGGGCCTGGGACTAACATGTAGGTGAAATCATGTCTTTCCATAGCTCTTCCCCTACTGTCACCAACAGAAATAAAACTTTGGGAGATGTCATTTTTGAAATTCTAAGATTCCTTCTCTTTGGGGCAAGAGCCTCAAATAAGAAAAAAAAAAAATAGAATCCAAGGGAGTATGAAAGCAAGGCCAAGATGAGGCATTGCAAAGCATCAAAGGAAGACATCAATGATTCTTGCACAACCACTGCAAGATCACAGTGATCACAGCCATCTATAAAGCCTCTCCTCCTGGCAAGAACACAACTTAAACAGATAAGGAAAAAATCACAAAAGTGGCAAAGTCAAGTCAAACACAGACATCAACACTTATTTGACTTTCTCCGAGAAACAAAGCTTTAAAGTGAATAAAAATGCTTACCCATTCATAATTTTGCTATAAACCCAGAAAACAGTTTTATATCAGTATTCTAAATTTAACCAGCTAGAGTCATTTCTTAAGTATGATACCATTTAACCTTTTCAAATGAAGGGCTTGCCTTTTCATGGAAAATATGCATTTAGCACTAATGGAAGAACACACAGTCCTTGGCTTAGATATTCTCCAACAAAATCGGTCCTTTTTTGTACACTATGCTTAGGTACACAGCAAGGCTAGAATAAAAAAAAATTATTCAAAAATTCAAAGTCTGAAAGCATCTATACTAACCGTAAGTGTTTAAATATCATAACCTCAAGTTAACATCAATTTTCTTAAAATCATAGTCACTGAACTCATGGATCAAAGGCAAATGGAAAGGTTTATGGAAATGGGGAAAAAAATTTTAAAAAGAAGTTTTTATTAGATGTGGAGGATTTGAATAATTACACTCAGAACCATAGGAAGAGTGCCCCAACCACACTTTCAAGCAAAGACACATTTACGAAATTAAGAATAACAAAAATGCATCTTTTATGAAAGTACATACTATAAGAAAGATTTTTTTATGAATAAAAACAAAAACAACTATTTTAGGTCAAGCCAATTATACCCCAAACTCAAGCATAACAATTTTATTTGGTATTAAAATATAATGCCAGGTATATAGTAAAAGAAAACTCAAGAGACAAGTACTGAAAAAAAATGTCATGTGTTCCAGCTCATTCTTAGGCTTCAGCTCAGACACTCCTGAAGCCAAAACCCCCAATGACAGTATAATCTCCAAATCTAGTGGCCTCTTCAGTCTTCACAACACCTACATCAGTAAAGCTCTGAGAGTTTAAGACTACTCTCTCCTGGCTCTTTGTTTCAACCTTTGATGGCTTAGTCCAAGGCCCCAGTACACTCTATGCTTCCTCTAGACTTTAAATTCCGGCGACCTGACATCCTACTCTTAGTTAGTATGTTTTCTTCCTTGAATTGCTCATCTTGTGTCACCTCATCTACCCAATAGCTTCAATATATATGATTAGCTACTTTTTACATCTCTAACTTTTGCCCCAAATTCTTGCTAAGTTCCACATTCCTATCTTCAAAAATCATAGCAGAATTTGCAGCTCAGCAAGTCAAAAACCAAATTCACATTTGTCCTTCTCCCCACGCTGTTCTGCTCCCTACATTCCATTTCTGAGTTAATGTCACGCTTCGTCCTGTCTCAAACTAGAAACCACCCTAACGTTCTCCGTTCTGCTTAAACCTCCACTTTTAAGTGAACATAAACACTAAAGATTCTACCCAAGACATGTCTCATGTTTGTTGCGTGTTTGATGTTTTGTGGTTTGGTCTGATTTTGTTTGAGTTTTGTTTGAGTTTAGTGTTTTATCTTCATCACTGCTTCCACCGTAGATCAGACATTCCACACTTCTTACCTGGACCAATGAAATGGCAGAAACGACTAATGGGTAAACAGACTTCGATCTTTGTTCCTCAATTCTGGTGACAAAATTCTCTTGCTAAGGAACAGAACTCATCTCAATAAATACCACTCATGTTAATGTCATCAAATTATAATATGCTATAATTAGCAGATGAAACCATAAGAATAAAGACACATCCCTCTGTGGAGAGATTAGATTCTTGCCATATAATTAACACTCCGAAAATCAGAATTATGAAAGAGCCCCTCTGAAGTCACGGTGTGTTTACCACAAGAGTCAAGACATCTTAAGGGCTGCTCCCTGATCCCACCTGCCCAACTACACATTCAGGCTAATGACTAGGAAAAAAGTACACAGTCAAGTCAGCCCAGGAGTAGTGCCCAGCCAGGGGGTCAATGAGGAGCTGTCTTAGGGCTCAGGATAAAACTAGGGCAGGGTCTGCAAACCCTGAGAGCGAGATCACTTTGGTAGGGGCGGAAATCTATATCCCACAAGCTAGATTAGGTTTAGGTTTCATGTCATTTCCAGGATTTCATGGCCTCTGTCCTCCTTAGTAGATAGTAACAGCTGTTTGAAGGTCCTGACCTGTCCCAGATTAAGAGGAGCAAGAAAAGGCCTCCTCGGTATGCTTGTGTGGACTGCTGAAGACGGGGCATCTGCTGAGCACCAAAGAAGTGCTGGAAATGGAGATGGAGAAGAAGATCTCCCAAGGTGAAACTCAGAGACACAGACTCAGGGAATCGTGGCCTGGCAACTTCTTCCCACCAGAGACCCCCTTCCCAGTGCCAACCCTGGAGGACTCAGACTTGCTTCTTATTAATAAGAGAGCAAGTGTCCCCACAATTGCCTTCCCCTTGCTCTTACTTGAAGTCAGAATTCTTAAGAATGGAGCCCTTCTCCAACTGGGCTGAACTTACCCCATCTCCTACCAATATCCTCCAAGCATCTAGAACTCTTTAATCCTATGAATGAAGACTGTTTCAGCACCCAAGCATGCCAGGTCATGCCAGCACCCCGTAGCATGCCATATCATGGTCACACTCAACATGTGCCTCTTTCAGGATGGCTCATTCTCTCCTGAGTCTGGCACATTCCTCCTCATCCTTCAAGAGTCAACTCTATCATCACCTCTTCCCAAAGCTTCCCTTGACCCAGACTGAGGGAGTCCTGTGATGCCTCCCTGCCACTTTGTTTTTTACTCTGTCATTTCGCCTTCCACGTGGTATGTGATCATTTGTATACCAAGGGTTTGGGCTGCCATGTATGATTGTGAGAGGATAGAATTTAACCCGTAACATAAGCCTAAGCATAATGTGTTGAATCAATTTATCTTTACCGAGGAACACTGGATCATGACTTGAAAGAAGTTGTTTCCAGATTCATTCAAACCATTTTGTTTGCTTTTGCTGTATTTGCCTATTTGCTTTCTTGAACACCTGCTATTTACAAAGCACCTGATATTTACTTGGCCTCTCGATGAGGCCAGGAAAATCGTACACAGGAAGTAAATGCACCATCTCTCTTCTCTTAAAGTTTACCACCCAGATAAGTGGTTCTAACTGCTTTAGCAAAAAAAAAAAGAAAAAAAAAAGAAAAAGAAAAAAATCAGAAGAAGGTGGGGCTATGCCAGGAGATGCCAGGGTGGAGAACCTGAAGCCACACAATTCAGCTCCCCCCGACCCTCTGCAGGGACCCCTGAAGCCAAATCCCAGAACCGTGGAGGTCTAAGGAGCACCATTTGAGACAGCTAAGAGAGACACATATATTAAGCCAAATCAGATAAGAAATGTGCAGTTGTTCAGTAAACTATAAAGCACTATACTAACTCTGGCTGTCGTTCATAGAATACAACCTGTGGTCTCTGACCTAAAGCCAACTGAGCATTTACAGGATTCCTGTGGGAAGGACACACTGACCAAAGGGAAATACACAGGAAGAAAACGAAGAAGAGACTCAGAGACACAGAAAAGAGGCAGAGGAGAACATAAGAAACAAAAATCCTAAACTCAGCATGACCAACATACATGGCTCTGTACAGCAACTACAGCATCAGGGGAAACAACAGTAACTCTTTACAGAGCCTCCTGTGAGCCAGATACTAGGCGAGGTCCAATGCCCTCATCTTCTCTTCCCCACAGCATCCTAAAGAAATGCTAACATTTCCCCATTTTATAGATAAAAGAAAAATGGGGTGTGCAAAATCATAAACGTATCCAAAGGTACATAGTAAATTAGGATTCATATTCTGTGGTAGCTGAGAGCAAAGCCTGGACAGTTAACAAACTGCAAAATCTTCTGTTTACGAGACACCTAGCTCAAAGTCTGTATCTTATTGTGTCAATGATGTGGAATAACCGTGTTTCTGCTTTGCCAGGAACAATCCCAGTTTACACCTGTTTCCCTATGTCGTATTAATAGCACACACTTTCACTCTCAGGAGTGTCCCAGTTTAAAAGAAACAGTGTATGACCACCCTGCCTCAATGCCACCTGCCACAGTGAAATGTGTCTACACAATTTTCCGGGGCCAATGTAAAATTCAAAAGGCATAAAAGAAAGTGCTATTAAAGGTACTCATGTATAAAGCTGTTTTCTTTCTTTCATGTATCTGCTCTGCTCACACCCCACTATCCTACTAGACTTCGCCTGCAAAGCATAAGTTAGAGGACAAAATTAGCAAGAATTTCAAGACAGTGCTAACAGAGCATTAAACTAAGTTTGAGGTCCTTTGAAATGGGCAGCCCTGTGCGACCATATAGGATACACCCTTGAAGTTGGCCCTACTCTGTCCTTTCTCCAGGAAACAGTTACAACATACTACTGTACAGACTGGACACCAAATACTGGATATTAGGTCTATAAAGGCATTTTTAGAAAAAAAAATAGAGTATTTCTAATGAAACATAAAATTTCATTACCCAAGCAAAACAAGAACATAAATTCAAAAAATTTTGTCCCTCCCTACCATTTTATCTATGACCTAAAAATAATGAATCCAGAAAATGTAATATAACCATGATCTCCAATGAAAATTTAGACTACAATGACTTGAAATAACAATGTGTTACAAAGACTTTAATACCTCAATGCCCAATTAAAATCATGTTTCTCTTTTAAATGCAGGTACTACATTTAAGAGAATGCTTTTGATACATGATACACATATGCCTGAGTGAAGCTTAGGTAACTTCCACTATCTACACAGACCAAATCAAAAGAAAACAATCAGAAATTTAAGGATGACTGAGGAAGGGTCCCTCAAAATTGGGTTAGAGGTTAGAATATGGGTCAGCTCACTGATTCCTCCATTCATTCATTCAGTAAGCATTTATTGAGTCCTTACAGTGTCACAAGCACTGCACAGAAGTCTGGGCCAACACAGATGAGCAAAACGTAGCCCTGTCCTCAAGAAGCTTACATTCTAGTAGAATGAGACAAAAGTAAACAGATGCATGCATAAGCTTCCTCTGGTGCCACAGAAAAAGTGACTACAAGGAAGAGTAGGTACTTAACACTGAGCCCTCTAGCCTGGGCAGGAGATGAAGGAGGCTTAAAAGCTCCATAGGAATCCAGCAGGTAGCAAAGGGCCAGGGAAGAGGAGAAGAGGCCTGAGAAAGCATGGAACCCATGGGAAGAGTAAGCCACTCAAAGGAACAGTAGCAAGCTTCCAGGATAGAGTCTTGTTCAATCAGGAAGTGTGTGCCTGAGTGGCAACTAGAGAGAAGGTGCATACAGATTGATACTATACATGGAGAAAAAAGGCAATGCCCATGGACTGTCTGGGGGGTAAGGGGGCAGGATGCTCTCTCCTTAAATGACCAAAGGTTGGAGAGGAGAAGAGAAAGCAATTAAAAGTATAAAAGATCTTGAGAGTTTCCGTTGTGGTACAGCGGAAATGAATCCGACTAGGAACCATGAGGATGAGGATTTGATCCCTGGCCTCGCTCAGTGAGTTAAGGATCGAGAGTTGCCCTGAGCTGTGGTGTAGGCCACAGACGTGGCTCGGATCCTGAGTTGCTGTGGCTGTGGCATACGCCAGCATAAAAGACCTAATTTTTTTTAATTTTCCCTCCAATTCATATGATCATTTAATCAAGAAAAATACTACTACTTTGTTCGCTTCTTTATGGGTCTATAAGTAAAAATATGTTCCTGGTTTAAAAAAAATATATATATGTATATGTATATGTGTGTGTGTGTGTGTGTGTGCATATATATATATATATATATATGAGTTCCCATTGTGGCTCAGCGGAAACAAATGTGAGTAGTATCCATGAGAATGCAGGCTCGATCCCTGGTCTTGCTCAGTGGGTTAAGCATCCGGCGTTGCCCTGAGCTGTGGTGTAGGTCACAGTTGCAGCCTAGATCTGGTGTTGCTGCATCTATGGTGTAGGCTGGAAGTAGTAGCTCCGATTCAACCCCTAGCCTGGGAACTTCCATATGCCACGGGTGTGGCCCTAAAAAGACAAACATGTATATATATTTTATATATTTTTTTATCTCTTTGTAATAAAGATAAGTGTTACCCTTCATCCATGTTGATGACTTGTAGATGGACAGAAAGCAAAAACAATGACTAACCTAACAAATATTTAAATTTGAGTTAGGAAGTCATTATCACCTTTTTGCAACAAATTTACCACTGTAGTTATTTAACACTACAGCTATTTTTTCAAAAATAACTTCGTTTGTCTGCATTTCTGACCATTCCTTTGGATGGATTCCTAGAAGAGGAATTACCAGGCCAAAGGGTTTGAATGTTTTTCAAGCTCTTGGTATGTATCAGTTCAGGCTAAAATTAAAACTAGATTGACTACATCAACGGAAGGTGACCACATAAAATAGATGGAAATTAAATGTTGCTATAAAGAATACCCCCAAAAGAAAATCTAATAATGTATTATAAGTAGATCTTAGGATCTGAATGGTTATAAAACGAAAAGGAAGTCAGGGTAAATTTCTGTTTAGGAAGACACTCAGGCCAATTATCGCACTTGTATGTGTGAACATGTACATAAAAAATAACGAACAATGAAAAGTAGAAGAGTCCATAATTTCTGAAGGAGATAAGAAGAATGAAATCATAAAACGATCGACTGATAAAGAGTAAAATGTCATTTATTCTTTACTGCCCACAATTTCTTCTCTAACTCTATATAGCACAAAATTACCAATTTTAACTATCAGTTGTTAAGATTAGATGGAAAATTGGTATTTCAAATAAAAATCAACAATTGGTTTTTAAGGTGCGTTAGGTTAGCTATTTCTGTAAATCAATACTTTTTTCATATACCTCCAAGAAGGAGTAACTAATGCAACCTAAGAAGTGACTCTGATTCTTCAAAAGCCAAAGGACCTGGTCACCAACAAAGTTTCATGAAAGCCAAATCTGAAGCTATGAAAAGTCAAACCTATTTAGAAATACGCTTCTTTGACACTGCTGCATGGAAGGGTACAATTTTATTTATCACCAATGATCCGTATATTCTCAGATATCCATACATTTCCAAAGAATGTGGCCCCTGGGCCCTCAAGTATATTGATTTTAATTTGAGAAGTCAACCAGAAGTCAACCTGTGCATCCCACATCCCTCCAGCCAGTGCTTTTTCCTTCTTGCCAAAGCCAAGAAGTGAATTTCCTCTCACAATTATCATCAGGTAGTTTCCCTCTTTTCAGAAAACTGAGCAGGAAGTTTGGTCTTTGAGACATTTCCCTTCAGACCAAGGTGGTATGGAAGAGGGTGGTGCAAGAAAAAGGCTAGAAGATTTGAGAGAGATTTTAGCAAAGACTAAAAAAGTCCTCAGTCTCTGAATGATGCTCTCCCGCGCCTCTGGGCGGAGAGAAGCCAATCGTCAGATTCTGTCTTTACAGCGGCGAATGGACAAAAATTCAACTTTTGAGTGATGTCTACGAAGTTTCTTCACTCAGTTTTGCCCCTCCTGGCCCTAAAATGAATGAAACATTTTCAAAGCAAACTTCCAGTGAGTCAAGCTGAAACTGTGAAACAAAGTTCCTTCCAGTTCTACGAAATCTTGAACTTGTTGGATGGAAGCTTTATTAATTACACCCCTTTCCCGGGCTCAAGGTGAACAGGGCACCCAGAAGCTGAACGAGGCGGTGCAGATTTAAACCCCGGGGGGTGGGGGGGAGGAGAGGGGAGGATCAGGACGAGGTGAACACCACATGTGGCTTTAATATCCAACAGCTGCTGGAGATCATAACCCCGCTGCTCTCTGTACCCCCCACCAGAATCCTATGCTTCAAAGATTATTATAACTAAAGGGACTTCACTGCCAGGTAAGCTGAACAATGAACTCGAGCTCCAGAAGAATCCAGAACTTTTTTTGTTTGTTTTTAAACTAAACGTACCTGAATGTAGCCACCAAGCGAGTTTTCAGACAAAATCCCACCGGGGGAAGAAGAGAAGGGGCGGGGGGACTTGCACCACGCATTGATCAGACCAGGGCGAGGGTTAGAGAAGAGTGAGGAGCTATGCGGCCACGGGCGTCCCGGTAACCAGAGCCGTCTCCCACTCCTGCTAACTTTTCCAACCCGCAGCTCTCCCTCCAAGCCCACCCCCCACCCCCAAATGGATGCTTCTCTAGGCAGTAAAACTCCCCCCGGGGACCCAGCGACCGCGCGCGGGTTCGGGTGCCGGAGATGCCCCAACCGGTCCCCGCGCACACAGGGGTCGCGGCGCCGGGACACTCACCGACACCAGAAACTCCAGCGTGCCCACGTAGTCGCGCTCGGTCTTCTGCAGCTCGCTCAGCACGCACACGCGCAGGCGGAGCTGCTTCTCCAGGTCCCGGGCGCTCTCGGCGCGGCTGTCCCCGCGGCTCTCGTCGCTCATGGTGGGCGCCGTGCTGCGCGCCGCTGCCCCGGCCCAGCGCCGCCAGAAGGGACAGTAGTGGCCGCCTCCGCCGGGTCCGCGGAGGGACGGGCGACTTTACGCGCCGCGAGGAGCGGGGGGCGGGGGGCGGGGGCAGAGGAGGGGGCGCCGGCCGCTCGTCCAGCGCGGACGGCGGGGAGGCTCTGCCGCCGAGGCCACTCCGGGGCGCTCGGGTTGCAGCCCGGGACCTGCGCACCGCGTCCCGCGGCTCTGGCCTCACACGGCCCGGGCTGGAGGGGAAGCGGCTCTGGCGGCCCCAGCGGTGACTTGGACATTAATCAAATGCTTTGTATCCATGTGACTCTGACCCTTTACCCTTCGCCAAATCTCAGGAAAAAGGAAGCACAACCCTGGGGAAGTGGGTGGCGTGCCAGCTAACTAAACACACCACACACACGCACACACACGCGCGCGCGCGCGCACACACACACACACACACACACACACGCACGGAGCGCTGGAGATGGAACTAATTGGAGATTCCCAAACCTAGGAGGACAGGCTCCAAGACACAGCTCGAGGGTTGCTCCTCTAACTCCCGCCTATTGTTTAGCTTTAATGTGCTTTGTACAAATCCTGAAAGCCAAGAAACAAGTCCCCACGGTTACGTAACGGGATGGGAACAAAAACAGCCATGGGACTAACCCTCCCGTCTTTGAAAAGAAACACACTGATTTGGCGTTTTATTCAGGCACAAAACAGGTTTGCTTTTCAAACCCCCCAACTGAGAATATTGCACAAGGCGGATACCCTCCTGCCTGCACTGCGAAAGTCAATTAGCATAATAAATGAAGACGCTCTGGGGAAGTGACAGCCTGGCCCATAGAATAAACTCCAGATACAATAAGCGTCTTCCTTGCACTGGGCTGTTTTGGAGGGAGAGCCTTTGCATGTCTATAACTTCTTTTCAACATCAAGATAAAATGTAAATTCACCCGGAGGCGAGAATATTTCTGCCAGTTTTGCTTCTGACCGCTATGACTTAAGACAGTGTCACTAATTGAAAAAACAAAGCTATGATTGAGATAGAGATATAAATATAGATTTTTAGGGTTTGAAAATGGAAAGAAAGAGCATGTCCTAATTTTAAAGGTTATGTTTCTTTCCTTTTCTCACTAGGAAACAGTACCTAGGGAGCACTGAATATTCCCAAATAATTTATGAAACAGACAAAATAATCATATATATTTTTGCCTTGATATTATACATTATAATTTTGAGTTATTTTTTCCTGCTTAGAACAACTTCAAACTGTTCACCCTAAGGATGTTTAAACTGAAGAGTGAATGGTTTTGATGCAAGAAAGTGGCATGTCCATTTGTTCTAGTAGTTGAAAGCCTTAAGAAAACCAAAAAATTAAGATGCTTTCTACATTATGTACATTAAAATAATTATCGGGTTTCCAGATGACATCTTTTCAGAGCATGGTTTGTGATGAATCACTCCACCCCTGTGTGAGGAAATAGAGGGACTGTACTTTTCCTCTTATACTAAGGGCACAAGTTCTGAATGATGTGTGAGGAGCTGGTGGCTAAGTGGTGGTTTTCCTCTTTCTGAGACGCATGGCTATTTAGCCATAGCATGAACAAGAGGACAAATAAGTAAAGGTCTTCCCACCCGGTGGCAGAAGAACAAAGGACAAGGCCCATTAAAGAGCAGACCTCACAGCACCTAGTACACAATAAACAAAAGAAACAAAGAAGATTTGGGAAACGCACACCCAGGAATGAATGGGAAAATCAAACATGACTGAGCCTTTTCACAATGTACCAAAGACAATGAGGAATGAATGCATTTCCTCCCCCTTCTGCATCCTTCTGTAACATAAAAAGTAAGTAAATAAATCATGTGCTTTTCCATCAGGTGTTCTCCTAGATAAAATAATAGTTCTCTCTTACCATTTGTTCCCAGTTGGAGAACAGTGGATGCAATTCCATCCAAAAAAAAAAAAAAGTCTGTATGCAACCCAGAGAATGCTTTGCAAAATAAAAAATGGGGGAGGGAGGAAGCTAGGAGGAAAATATTCATTTAAATGTATAGATTCAGATTTCTTTCCGCAGTGCTCATGTAGAAATTATTAAGATATTAATAGTTTCTGCTCACTCCTCCACATCTTTTATAATTAATGAACAGCTTCGGGACACCATGTAGCGCCTGCTGCCAGGCACCTCTCAGTGTCTTCTGCAGCCCTGCCTGGCCGGAGTTCTTAATTCCTCATCAAAGACTTAAGAGCATAAGAAAACAGAGTTAGAGTATCTGGAAACCTTCACTTTGATGGTAAATAAGGTCTTTCATAAACTCTGAATGTGTTGTATCCCTCCCAGCTTCCTCTATTGAAACTCTAGGCTCTGTCTGCCAGGAAAAGGAAAGCAACAACCCAAGTGATGGCCAGGGTCCAGTTTTTTCCTGAAATACTAATGAGGTTGCTGTATCCCATAAAAAAGAGATGGTAGAAAAGTAGAGAGAAGAGGCTGAGTAGTAAACTAGCTCAGCCATTAAATTTATTTCATGTGCATGAATTGGTGTGGTTAGAATCTATTATGCTAAGGTTCAAAGAGCTGAAGCACAGGGCACAGTAGGTTTCCTTGGGTCAGGCCTAGGGTGGGACAGCTCCTGGGTGAAAAAAGAGAAAAATCACAGGCTGTCTCTTTGCAAGAGACTGGTCAAATTTCAGATAGAGGTCATTTTAGCCTTCATGCCCTTTCAATAGTGGTGTTGGCCCAGGTAAAGTGACAGATCACATCTGATGCCGAAACTCATTAAAAGCATGAAAAAAAAAATGGAAAGATGGCTTGATTGTATGGTGATCTTAATAAAGATTCTGACTGTTCATTATTTGCAAGTACAATTGATTCTGGCATTTCCGTTACTACTCTGGCTTCTGATAGATGACTCTAGATTACACTAGTATCTACACTAGTATAAACACTAGTATAAAAATAGTATGGACACAGGAGCAACAGTAAAGTACAATTAAGAGTCTTGGACATGTGGTTGCCAGGGGAGAAGGGGAGAGAATGTGATGGACTGGGAGTTTGGAGTCAGTAGATGCAAACTATTATACTTAGAATGGATGAGTAATGAGGTCCTACTGTATAGCATAGGGAACTCTATCCAATCACCTGTGATAGAACATGATGGAAGATAATATATGACTGGGCCACTTTGCTGAACAGCAGAAATTGACAGAACATTGTAAATCAACTATACTTTAATAAAGAACTTAAAAAAGTGTGGAACAAAAAGTCATTCTAAAAATATTTATTAATTTAGTTCAGACTTCATCTTTAACCTCTCAGTTTCTTCCGCTTAACTTTGGTGGCAATTTAGTCATAAAAAGCACAGAGTGGGAGTTCCCGTCGTGGCGCAGTGGTTAACGAATCCGACTAGGAACCATGAGGTTGCGGGTTCGGTCCCTGCCCTTGCTCAGTGGGTTAACGATCCGGCGTTGCCCTGAGCTGTGGTGTAGGTTGCAGACGTGGCTCGGATCCCGCGTTGCTGTGGCTCTGGCGTAGGCTGGTGGCTACAGCTCCGATTGGACCCCTAGCCTGGGAACCTCCATATGCCGCGGGAGCGGCCCAAGAAATAGCAACAACAACAACAACAACAACAACAAAAAAGACAAAAGACAAAAAAAAAAAAAGCACAGAGTGTACTGGAGTGTGTAATTATATCATTTGAATCAAAGATTTTAGAATAAGTATCGCCTAGGAGGACCAAAGACAGTTTTTAGAAGCCATAGTTTTAATTTTAGAAACAATGTTTATTGCATTGCAAACTAAATAGATGTTTGGGCTCTCTTGTTCATAGGAACACTGACTGAAAACTTCAGATGTATCCAGGACTTGCCTAAGAGAAATGAAGCTTTCAGTGGGAACAGGCAGATAGCAGGTCTTTAGCTGTGGAGGTTCTAATGGCCAGAATGAGAGGATTTCACTCTGTTCTGTCCGTGTAGATACTGACATCTGATTAGAGAAGAATCCTTGGGTATTTTCAGTCTGAGATTAACTCCCGATTCCTACGCTGAGCTAAAAGAACACAGATAAGGAAAGCGAAGACCTGGGCATGTCAGAAAGAAAGCACTCTCTGGCTCTGCAGACAGGCTTCTCAATTAAGCCACTTTCCTCAGCCCTGAGGAGACAGGCTGGGACCTGGGACCTGGGACCCTTTGCTGCAGTGGCTGCAGTGCTTACACTTGGGCAACATCTCCCCAACAACAAAATACAAAGCAACTACAGGGATTAAAACTAATTGCATCCAAGTATAGTTGGGAAAAAATTATGGACAACAAGATTCCAAAAAACCCTAAGAAAGCCAGCTGGCACTTCTGAACAGCCAAGAGCAAAAGCCAGGTGTCAGGAGCAGAAGCAGGGCACTAGGCATGCCCCCTGCACACAACACCAGCAAAGGGGTGGGCAGACCACCTAAGCTACCCCTCTGGCCCAACCTGCCCCGACTCTCACCCCATTCAAGGAACCAGCCTGCACCCCCTTGGAGAGGGAGCAAGCAAGGGAAACTGTCACTTGTTTTCACTCCCTCCTGCAGGAGCCCCAGGAAAGCCTTGCCTGAATTTCTTGCCTGGCCTCTTAATGTCTCTTGATTAAGGAGACCAAGAACCCAGGTCAGGACCACTGATGCTTTTACACCCACCCACCCTGCCTGGCGGCAGCCTCCTCCTATTACTCTGTCCACCGCTGCCTCCCTCTCTCTTCCTTCTCAGAAAGTTTGCATCCTCTTTTTATCTTTCAGAAATGTGTTGACATTTTCCTCCTGTTTCTCGTTCATTCTCTTCATGGCAATAGACGTTTTCTCTAATTATCCAGGGGTGTCCATAGAGGGGAGAGTTTGAAAAGATGAAGGAAAAACACACACCCTCAGCCCATTATCTCGAACCATCTTTAACTAGAAGTTTCACATCAGCTATAACACAGCTGCCTGTAGAACATTTAAATATAATGGTTTATGATATCCAAAAAGAAGGGACTTGCAGTGTCCTCGTATCTTAACAACGTGTGGTACATACTTAAGTAAGAGTACACACACGGATGTGGCAGAAAAGAAAGCCAGTTCTGAAGGGGAAGTTCTGCAAATCAAAAGTCGTAAAAAGTCAGAATTCCCGTCATGGATCAGGGGAAACGAATATGACTGGTATCCATGAGGATGCAGGTTCAATCCCTGGCCTTGCTCAGTGGGTTAAGTATCCAGGTGCTGTGAGCTGTGGTGTAGGGATCTGGTGTTGCTGTGGCTGTGGTGTAGGTTCTGATTGGACCCCTAGCCTGGGAGCCTCCATATGCCTCAGGTGTGGCCCTAAAAAGACCAAAAAAAAAAGTAGAAAGTAAAAAGTTCTACAGAATTTTTTTAAAGGTTTCCTGGGCAGTGGGTTATGCAACATGTGATAGTCATCTGACTACATACTGAATTGGTGAGAAAAGAGAAAAACCTTGATGCACAGCAGAGGAGCCTGGCTTTAAGAAGTCTTTTAAGTTCCAGGACATTGGCCACCACTGTCACCCAGAATGACCTGTAGGCCTGCCTTGGTTGTCACACATCTGAGTCTCTGAAGAGGGTCCTCTGCTCCAGGATCTCATTCCCTAACTTTCATGCGTTCCCTCCACAGTTGCCAGACAGATTTTCTCACTTGCACAACAGCTAAGCCCTAGGAGGCTGTGTGTATTCCAGCTGCTTAGATTTGGCTGCAGCCAAAGGGCAAAAAGGTTTGGAGTCCAGCTCAGGATCATGTGTGGACTCTAAGTGTCTCAGGATGAGTAAGAGAAAAAAGAGAAGGAAAATGTTCCCCATAAACTAGTGGAAACGTGCAGATCCAGGGTGGGTTTCTCTCACCTCTTACATTCTCTCCTCCATGCTGCTATGTGTTCAAGGCATATTTTCTTTTTTAAAACACAGTGCCAACTTAATGGATTCCACTTGGTGCTATTAGTTTCTTAGAATTTGCATCTATATATGAAAGAGCAATAGATGAGCAGCTTTCCTTTTTTAGAAAGGAACTCTTTAACAAGTGTTGCAGTTAAAGTTAAACTGGAGTCTTAATATAAATAAGGAGACATCTCAAAGAAATCTATGGTTTGAAATAGTTTCAAGAGCATTGAAGTGATGTGTTTTTAAAGGTGAGCTAAAAGTCAGTTATAAAACCATCTACCCAGTCCTGGGGCTATTGCAACAGTAGAGGTTAACCTAAATTGCAACCTCTGTTTATATTTTCTCTTTTTTCTTGTAAAACTTTTGGTAGTTCATATTTTGTTCACTAAAGCTTTATTTCTTCCCAGTTTTTCAATTTGTTGCCATGTAAATGTAATTATATGCAATAATATATTTTAATTTCTTCCACATCAGTGTCATGTCACCTTTCTTATTTCTATAATTTATATATTTCCTCTGCATCCTGTTCTCCTTAACCACGTTTATGAAGGAGTTTTCTGTGTTACTGGTCTGTGCTTACAACCAAGTTTTGGAATTTTTTAGTCTTATAATGTTTTTTCTCTTTATTTTTGCCTCCTATGTTTATTAATTTCTTTTTCTTATTTTCTTCTCCTTTTCCTTGCTGCTGTTTTTCTAATGTTATAGGTACTAAAAACTTGTGATCAAGCATTTTTCTTTATTTTATTTATTTATTTATTTATTTATTTATTTTGTCTTTTTGCTATTTCTTGGGCCGCTCCCACGGCATATGGAGGTTCCCAGGCTAGGGGTCTAATCGGAGCTGTAGCCACCAGCCTACGCCAGAGCCACAGCAACGCCGGATCCGAGCCACGTCTGCAACCTACACCACAGCTCATGGCAATGCCGAATCGTTAACCCACTGAGCAAGGGCAGGGATCGAACCCGCAACCTCATGGTTCCTAGTCGGATTCGTTAACCACTGCGCCACGACGGGAACTCCAGCATTTTTCTTTAATTTGGAAGCTATTTGAGGCTTTATATCTTCCTATGCAGTTTTTTATGCATCTTAATTTTAACACTCTTCTTTGCTTTCTTAACACTTTGTAATTTCAATTTTGATTTCTTCTTTGATCCAACAGTTCTTTAGAAGTGTGTTTCTTAATTTCAAGGTCACGAATTCAGTTTGGCAGGACTGAGCCCTTAACCTGTGGGATCTGATACTATGTCCAGTAGGTAGCGCCAGAATTGATTTGAATTGTGTACACTCAGCTGGTATCACAGAATTGCTTGGTGACACTGGAATTGCTACCAGAATTGTAGTCCTTACGTCCTTAACCATAGACTTTTCTAAAGATCAAAAAAGTGCCCAGTCTTTAAGAATAAGGTCCTTGTAGTGCTTTAGAATCAAAATATATGGCAACCATCATCACAAGCAGGTGCTTACTAATTAATTTTTTTTGCTTTTTAGGGCCACACTCCCATTTGGAGCTATAGCTGCCGGCCTGCCCCACAACCACAGCATCACTAGATCCGAGCCGCATCTGTGACCTACACCACAGCTCACAGCAACACCAGATCCTTAACCCACTGAGCGAGGCCAGGGATCGAATCCACAACCTCATGGTCCCTAGTCAGATTCGTTTCCGCTGTGCCACCACAGGGTCTCCCTCACTAATTAATGTTGATGTTATTCCTCAATCTATGAATAGAGGAATGTTTTTTCCACTTCATATTCCTTTTCTGGAATTCAAAATAATCTGCTAAAAAGTAAAACACTATTTTTGGCATATATGATTGACATGGTCTTTAAAATTTTAAAGGCATTAGAGAATATCAGATAGCTCCTTTGGTGATGTCTTTGAGAAATAACTAATACTTAGTACAAACTCTCCTGTTTTTCTCCCACCCAAACTTTTCTTTAAAAAGTGGGGAAACATAGTCAAATTAGACGTCATAGAAAAGTTGTCTTTGATTTCGATCAGAATTTCTAGTAAAATCGTTTTCATAGGAGCCATTGCTCATATTGTATGAAGAAAAGATTTTTACACATTCCTTTGAAATGAATACTATTTTTATTAGACTCTAAGGAAACTTTTGGGTAGATGAAGTGTGGGATTTTTTTTTAATGTGCTTGTTTGTTTTTAACCAAAATTGAAGACAACGTTTTGAAGCTGCTCTAGGCCTTTTCCTGGGCTTCTCGCTAAAGCAAAGATGAAAGCATATTTGGGAAGTCCAGATGATTCTTATTTTTCCAAAATCTACTGGCTTGGCACACAAATCTCCTAATTAAGGAAAAATGATATTTCTGACACTAAAACTTGCCATTGTATTTATACCTCTAACCCTCTTTCAGTATCGGCTTTATCATAACCATTATCTTCACTATCCTACAGCCACCCCTACACACATACCACACACATCCTCTCCCCACCCCTATTCTTTGTTACATGCTCTTGACTTTTCCTGAATTTCCTGTAACATACTCTGCAGTTCCAGCTTCCAGCAGGTCCCCAAGTGTTCCCACCCTATTTGATTCTGCAAGCCTTCTTTTTACCCAAAGGTAAATCTGTCCCAGTGGTCTTTTCAAGAGACCTCACCTGACTTGCATTACCTGGTCGTCTTCCTTGCCTCACACCTCCCTTCTGATGAGAAACTGCTATGGGTTATCTGGGTCTTTTAACACCATGTGCATATATGAAAAGACAAAAGAAGAAATGGGTCTCCTTCAAGTCCAAACCCAATTTATCAGTACTAATACCGACACCATGAAAGACAAAACCTGGATAAAATAAGCAAGCCTGGAAACCAAACTTGCAACCCAAATCTTGAGCCCCTGGGGCCACAGATGTATTAACATACATAAATATATGTATAACAATAATAATTTTTTTTTTACTGCCACACCTGGGGCATATGGAAGTTCCTAGGAAAGGGGTCAAATCAGAGCTGCAGCCTCTGGCCTAGGCCACAGCCACAGCAACAGCAACAAGAGTTCTGAGCCACATCTGAGATCTATACTGTAGCTCATGGCAATGCCGGATCCTTAACACACTGAGCGAGGCCAGGGATTGAGCCCACATCCTCACAGAGACAACATCGGGTCCTTTCCCACTGAGTCACAACAGGCACTCTTATAATAATTATTATTACTGTATTTACAAATACGATAGCTATTTTAAGGTGAGGTTGATGATATCAGCACATCCATTTGCAATTAGTGATTGTGTTTTAGGTGAAGGAACTGTATTTAAAATGTTTATTTCATTTTAGAAATGCAGTTAATACAGAAGAGTGTCATTTCCTACTGAATGTCCCTTTATTTGGGCTTCAGTGATCCTGGGTGTGTGTGTGTGTGTGTGTGTGTGTGTGTGTGTGTTACTATGACCAAAGACAAAAAATATGTTTCTGGTTATGATATACTTACTATTTAGGAATGTGACCACAAACAAATAGTCTTGCCTTCTAATTGAGATAAATGCTGAAACGTTTATGGCAATATGTGTTTCTGACATAAACTCTGAACAGCGTTGTCCTCTAGTCTCAAAGAAATGACATGCCTTTCACTCCTCTTGCTTCAACTTCTGCGTGATAAAAATCTCTGTCTTAAAATGAGTTCGGTTTATTCAAACTTCAAGCAAATGGAATTAGGAGAGCTGAATTTAAAAGTCTAGTCACTTTTCTTCCAGATTGATGAGTTTTATACCCAGAATTAACATTAGTGGGAATTCTCAGACTTTTCAAGTGGAAAATAGCCCCCTGCAGAAGAGGCAGGAGAATAAACCCAGAAAACCTCAGTCTCAACCACTTTATATTGTTTTCTCCAATTAAAGGCTAAAATTCCATCTCTAAAATAAAGGGTGTTGGGAATAAAAACATTTACATGGAATGGCATGTAGCCTAATTTGCAGAATATAATAAATAAGACTAAGAAATAAAATTGTAGCTTTCTGGGCTCACATAATGTAAGAGAAGTAAACGCATTAAAATTAAAATATCATTTCATGGAAATGAGCATTCTGAACCGGTAAATGTGCTGTTCAAAGAAAAGTATTTCAAAGGCATACTTCTCTACGTGATTAAGATTCTTTACAATTAAAAACCTCTGTCTTCAAAATATTCCTCAACTTCAAAGGCATTGCTAGTCAGGAAATCCCCCTGAAGTCCTTGGTGACACTTCTCTTTTTTTTCAGTAATAGGAAATTACATACCCAAATACAGCCCAGTCTGCACATCTGTTAGCCACTTTTGCTGTAGGTACTCAATTGATGCAAGATGTGCTTGTTCAAGCCTGGGGGAGGGGGCGCAAAGCAAAGCGCTACAACTTGCCAACTCAATCATTAAGTCCAGGGACAAAATGATAAGCGAAAGGAAAAAAAAAATGAGATCGCCAATTTGTATTGTCCTTAAAGCTTGTGTGTATCAGTGAGTGTCTCTGCATGTTTTGTCTGGAGAAAAAGGGTACTTAAAGAATATTGGATGACTGATCAATGTTTGCTTTGCAAACTAGGGATCCCTCTAAAAGACAGAATTGAAATAGTCACTTTTGACTAAAAAGGTAGTTTTCCTATGGATGAAATCAGGATCAAAACAGTCAAAGTCTTTACTTAATTTGCTCAACATTGTGAAGATACAAATTAAATAAATGAGTTGAGGAAGGGGTAACAATCTTTCAATGATACCTTCACCGTCAAACATTCAAAATAGTATCAACAGCTCCCATTTATTAGATATGTCCTCTATTCCAGACACTTGGTGCAAGCATTTCATTCTAGAATTCTAGCAACAACCCTAGAGACTAGCTCTCAATATTCCATTTCATAGATTAAATACTAAGGTTGCACCCAAGTTCTCAGACTGTATTGGCAGCAGATCTGGGTTTTGCTCAAGTGTGTCTGACCCATAAGCATACTTGCTCATCTCTGCAAGCTTTTGTTTTTTTTATTTATTTTTTATTTTATTTATTTATTTATTTATTTATTTAGTCTTTTTAGGGCCGCACCTGCAGCACAGGGAGGTTCCCAGGCTAAGGGTCTAATCGGAGCTGTAGATGCTGGCCTATGCCAGAGCCACAGCAACACCAGATCCGAGCCGCATTTGCAACCTACACCACAGTTCATGGCAACACCGGATCCTTAACCCACTGAGTAAGGCCAAGGATCAAACCTGCAACCTCATGGTTCCTAGTCAAATTTGTTTCTACTGCGCCACGACAGGAACTCCTCTGCAAGCTTTTAAAGGACAACTTGAAAACCTGACCAAAGACAACAGTATTACCTAGAAACTTGTGAGAAATGCAAATTTCCAGGGACTGCATCAGATCTACTGAATCAGAAATCTGAGGATAGGGCTCAGCAATCTGGGTTTTTTTTTTTTGTCTTTTTTTTTTAAGAGCCTCATGAGCGCCCTAAAGTTCCCAGGCTAGGGGTTGAATTGGAGATGCAGCTGCTGGTCTACGCCACAGCCATAGTAACGTGGGATCCAAGCTGTGTCTGCAACCTACACCACAGGTCATGGCAACGATGGATCCTTAACACAGTGAGCAAGGCTGGGGATCAAACCCAAGTCCTCATGGATACTAGTCAGGTTCCTTATCACTGAGCCACAACAGGAACTCCCAGCAATCTGTTTTTTAACAGTCCTCTAGGTAGTTCTGATGGTTGCTCTAATTTGAGAGTCACTGCTTTATTTCATGCCATCTTTAATATATATACTGTCATCTTATGATTGATCAAATATGACAAAGATTCTTCTTTTTTTAGTCCAAATTTTATTTTTTCTGCTTTTTTTTTGCTTTCTAATATATTTATTAACCATTTATACTTCCAATTTGTTTTTTACAATTTTTTTTTCTACCATACAGCCTGGTGACCCAGTTACACATACATGTACATGTTCTATTTTCTCACATTATCATGCTCCATTATAAGTGACTAGACATAGTTTCCAGTGCTACACAGCAGGATCTCATTGCCAATCCATTCCAAAGGCAATAGTTTGCATCCATTAACCCCCGCTCCCAATCCATCCACCCCACCCCCTCCCCCTTGGCAACCACAAGTCTATTCTCCAAGTCCATGATTTTCTTTTCTGTGGAAAGGTTCATTTGTGCCATATATTAGATTCCAGATATAAGTGATATCATACGGTATTTGTCTTTCTCTTTCTGACTTGTTTCACTCAGTATCAGAGTCTCTAGTTCCACCCATGTTGCTGTAAATGGCATTATTTTGTGTTTTTTTATGGCTGAGTAGTATTCCATTGTGTATATATACCACATCTTCCTAATCTAATCATATGTCTGTCTGAATATATGCCCATACGGTAGTTCTGGTATAGATTTCTAAGGTATCTCCATACTATTCTCCATAGAGGTTGTACCAACTTACATTCCCACCAAGATTGCAGGAGGGTTTCCTTTTCTCCACACCCCCTCCAGTATTTGTTATTTGTGGACTTAATGATAGCCATTCTGACTGATGTGAGGTGGTATCTCATGGTAGTTTTGATTTGCATTTCTCTAATAATAAGTGATATTGAGCATTTTTTCATGTGCTCGTTGGCCATCTGTACATCCTCCTTGGAAAAATATCTATTCAGGTCTTTTGCCCATCTTTCAATTGGGTTGTTGGCTGTTTTGCTGTTGAGTTGTATAAGTTCCTTGTATATTCTAGAGATTAAGCCCTTGTCAGTTGCATCATTTGAAACTATCTTCTCCCATTCTGTAAATTGTCTTTTTGTTTTCTTTTTGGTTTCCTTTGCTGTGCAAAAGCTTGTCAGTTTGATTAGGTCTCATTGGTTTATTTTTGCTCTTATTTCTGTTGCCTTGGGAGACTGACCTGAGAAAATTCATAAGATTGATGTCAGAGAATGTTTTGCCTATGTTCTATTCCAGGAGTTTGATGGTGGAATATGACAGAACTTAAGTCAGGCTCCTGAACCTTCTCCTAGGCCCATCTGTGCACTTCCTTATAAAATCCAGTTTTAGCAAGAGCCCTGCTAAATCAGTTTCACGAGTACCAACTACCCTCGATATCTGATCACCTTCAATATCTGATCAGGTTCCTTAACTCTCACCATCCTGCAGGTGAGGTCTAACCACCTTGGTCTCTCTGTCTTCAGCAAGAATCCTATTAGTTCAGTTGACTCAGAGTCCCCTGTACTCCTGATAGTTCCTCTTAACTAATTTTCCATGCACTGCCCCTGACCCTGCTCTTTGGTTACAAATTCCCACCTGCCCATGCTGCATTTGGTGTTGAGCCCCAACTCTTTCCCATGTAGTGCAATCCCACTGCACTGGCCCCTACACCTATCGTAATAACGTCTGTCTCACCATCTTTAGCAAATGTCATTGAGTATTTTTTTCTTTAACAAATATACACAAATGCATTAGGCACAATTCAAGCTCTCTATCGAGAAGCCATTTAGTCATAGTTTACATAATATCAGAAATATCCTTGTATGTGACAGCAAAATAATTTTAAGAGTATCAAATCTAGGGAGTTCCTGTTATGGCTCAGTGGTAATGAAACTGACTAGTATCCATGAGGATGCAGGTTCGATCTCTGGCCTCATTCAGTGGGTTAGGGATCCAGCATTGCCATGAGCTGCAGTGTAGATCACAGACTCAGCTAGGATCCTGTGATTCTGTGGCTGTGGCATAGGCTGGCAGCTGCAGCTCTGATTCCACCTCTTGCCTAGGATCTTCCATATGTCACAGGAGTGGCCCTAAAAGGGAAAAAAAAAAAAGGCATATCAAAACCATAGCTGATTCCATGAATTCTTACTAGCATTTTAAAAAGTGAAGAGATTGACTTTATACATATTTGTCAAAACTGAATTAGCATATCCAAGGTCTTTCTTTTTAACATACAAGATTCAAAAAAAGAAAAGGTGATATTCCTAAACAATGATTCTGAAATTGAAATTACATTTGCTGACAACTGTTAATCAATTTGACTCTCGATTGACATTTATTACTAACGTACAGACATTGGCTTACATGTAGATGTTTAGGTCTCCACAGATGTATTGTAATCAGCCATACATACTATGTGTAGCTCACCGTTCTAAAATGTTTTAAATATATTCTTCTATTTATACCATTTAATTATTTATTAAATATTTATACTATTTAATTATTTATTCAATAATATTAATATTATAAATACATATTATATACTTTCATATTAGATACAGCAAATATATTCATTTGTTTATATTAAATATATATTAGAATAGGTTATTTTTTCATATAACACACACAAAACACAGCCATCCTCAGATTGATAAAGGAATGAAAAACTTAAAACCACTATAAAAAAATAGTGTAATTTTAAGAAATCATGGGAATTGCATAGACTAATTAGAATGTCATAAATTTAAAAAACAAGATTAGGTCCAGTGAGACAGCATGGACTTCCTCCAAATAGCATAACCTTTGCTCTGCATGCAGTGGATGACTGCAACTACCCTTCAAGGGGTCCTCCGACTAATTTCTTCTCTCCCTATGTACACGTGCCACTCCTCAAATCAAGAAATAGAGCTTATTTCTTCTCCCTTTGTGTGAGAAAACCTTTATTTTTCATTCCCTTTTGAAGGCAAATTTCATCGGATATAAATTTTTCCTTCAGCACTTTCAAGATGTTACCCCACTGTCATCTTCCTTGCATGGTTCCTAACAAGAAGTCTACTATTTATCTTGTTATTGTTCCTGTGGAGATGTCTCCTCTGATGCCTCTCAGGATATTCTCTTTCTTTTGAGTTTACAGTATTTGAATAGAATGTGCCTCAGTTTATTTTTTGTTTTTTGGATTGTTTGAAAAATGTATTCTTCTCGGTATCCTTTGAGCTTCTCAGATCTATGGGTTAGTGTCTGTCAATTTTGAAAACATTCCAGTCTTTATTTCTTCAAATATTTCTTTACCCCATTATCTGTTCGTTCTGCTTCTGGGATTCCAATTATGATATACCATTTGATATTATCCAACAGCTATTGGGTGCACTGTTTGGTTTTTCAGTTTTTTTCTTCTGTTTGTTTTCCAATCTGAGTAATTTCTATTGCCCTATCTTCAAGTTCACTCATTCTTTTTGAGGCTATGTCAAGTCTACGGATGAGCCCATCAAAGTCATTCTTCTTTTCTGTTATTTTGGTTTTTACGTCTAGCATTTCTGTTTGAGTCCATCTTATCATCTCCATCAGTCTGCTGAAATGTCCTGTCTTAGCTTGCATATTTCTTTTCCATGAGAGACTTTAACACATTAATCATAATTATTCTGTATTCTCTGTCTCTTGGTTCCTATACCTGTGTCAAACCCGAGTCTAGTTCTGATAACCACTTTATCCCTTCAAACTTTTTCTTTGTCTTGCTTTTTTGCATACCTTATACATTGTTGTTGTTGTTGTTGTTGAAATCGGGCCATGTTGTACTAAGAGCATTAGGTAGCAAAGGACCTAAAGTAAGGCAAAGGACTGCTGGGAGAAAAAAAAATCAACTAGAGGATCTTGAAAAGAAAACTGTGTTGTTATGTTTCCCCACTGGGTTTGTAGGTGAATCAGTCTGCAGATGAAAGAATCAACATGTTATTTCCCTCAAAACATGCACTCAATAAAATGTTACCACATTAAGCTCAAATTTAGTTGGGATGGAACCTAGAAGCCATTCTGCTTGAATTTAAGGATCTTTCAAATCCAATTCTGTAATGCATGATTAAAATGAGTTCTAAATAAAATATTACTATTTCAAGGAAATCACCCCCAAAGTGTATGTAATATCCTAAAGATATTTCCACACGTATTTCAATTGTGAACTTGCCCTATTTAGTTAAAAAAATTTTTTTTTGTTGTTTAAAGTTTTGGTTGCTCTGGAGAGAGCCAGAAAATGACTAAAAATTACCAAAACAGAGACATTTTTACCAACCCAGACAACAAACTACACCACATACAATTAGAGTGATTTTCTAACTCTGGCCTCACTTAAAACTTAATTAGAGTTTAACAAAGAAGGACTAATGAGATAAATGAGTCAAAGGCTGATCAGCACAAAACAAAATAAATTCCGGGAATTTAGGTAAATAGGGCAAGTTCACAATTGGGATAAATTTAGAAATCTCTCTGAAGTATTATGTTAGTTCCCTTATCAAGATTCCCTTAAAACAATTCCTCTTACAAATCTTCTACTCCTGATAATAGGAAGAAAAAAATATAGCTAAAATACTGTTGATTTTAGAAGGTGGTGCTCCTGGCTGCAAGTTAACAAAGCATGCCTCTCCACAGAGGCTGATTTCTGGGGCTACCATAGAAGGAAATATATATCCATCCTGTGGCACTTGGAATAAAAAAGTTTCCACTTTAATTTCCAGAATTTAATCTTTTGACTTCCAAGTTTCCCTGGCTTAACTCAGCAGGACTACCTAGTGCCAATCCCAGAATCGTCCAGATTGGAGAATGGCCATAGGAATCTGTTTTAAGAAGTAAAAGAATCATGAAACTAATGTCTCCCTTTGAGCCGTAGTGAAAACAATGGTCGAGGCAGTAACAACAAGTGAATAGAAGTGACTGTGAGAATTTGTGCTTGAAATTTCCTGTGGAAGTTGTAGATCTACCCTCCCCCTTTTCTCTTTTTTTGTTGGTAGTCAATGCTTAAGACTTTATGTGATCTAATGCTTCCTGCACAGGTGTATCTTGAAATGGAGGGAGGAACTTGAGACTATGAATCTACAATCTGTTTTATTGTTACAGATGGTTGTGCTGTGGCTGAGATTTTAAATTCTCCCTCAAAGAGAACAATGCAAATGTAAATTGTATCATAAGAATCATTTTAGAGTGAGAGTGATTTTTAAAAAAAAGAAAAAAATAAAACATGATGTCTATTAAGACTTTCCTATCTGTCAGACATTATATATGGTTTAGCTATTCTAATTCTTAGGTACATACACTAAAAAATAATATTGCTCCCACTCAAAGAAGTGAAGATTGAGGCTCACAAATAAGGAATTTATTTAAGCTGCCAAAACAAAATTGATAGCCAAATTATAAAAATAAACCAGTTGCCTAAAGCATCATTTTTTATTTTAGGACACACTGCAATAATTAGGAGGCTTAAATCATACATACATACATACATACATTCAATCCTACAATAAGTATTTAGGGCATGTTCACTATATTTCAGACCTCTGTAAGCTCTAAGGAGGGAGAAGAGAATTAGCAAGACTTCATCTTATCCTTGGGGAGCTTATACTCTAAGATCGCTGAAGCTTTATCCCGATGAATCCTCTCTTCTTGATCAGAGTATCATCACTCATTCATTCATTCATTCATTCATTCAATAAAAATGAACTTACAACCTATCCTGGACAAGGTCCTATTTTTAAATACTATATAAGCATCGAATGAAACAAATTAGGAAACAAACACCTGCTCTCCTATAACTCACAAGGTAGTGGAGGAGACAATTAACAAGATAAAGAAATAAAATGTACAAAATATCACATTTAATCATAATTACTAAGGAGAAATAAATAACAGATGTAAGCAGAGAGGGATGGATGGGAGGATTGCTGTAACAGGAAGGCTAGCCAAGGAGGTGGGATTGTGGTGTAGCAGGTTAAGGATACCAAGCTGTCTCTGCAGTGGCTCGGGTCACAGCTGCAGTTTGGATTTGCTCTCGGCCCACAGGAACTTCTATATGTGCCAGGTGTGGTGAAAGAAAAGTGAGAAAGAGAGAAAGGAAGGAAGGAAAAGAAAGAGAAAGAAATAAAGAGAAAGGAAGGAAGGAAGGATGGAAGAAAGGAAGGAAGGAAGGGAGGGAGGAAGGAAGGAAGAAGGAAAGAAAAAAAAAAGAAAGAAGAAAGAAAGAGAAAGGAAAGAAGGAAGGGGGGAAAGAAGGAAGGAGGAAGAGAAAAGGTAGCCAAAATGAGAGAATGACAATGTCAGATGGCCTTAAGGACATGAAGGAAGGAAACCTGAAGAGAGAGAGATGTCTGGCAAAGGGCCTTTGGATGGAGCAGGTGTCAAGGTCCTGCAGCAGGAATGCCTGGGGCGGCTGATGTGACAGAAGCTGAACGAAGAGGAGAATGGCATAAATGAAGTCAGAGGGACAAAAAAGCCAGTAGTTTCTCGGGGTTGTGTAGACCAGAGTGTGGATCCTTGTGGGATGGGGTGCTGTTGGGAGATTTTGAGCAGTGGGATGGCAGGACCCGACTTTGGTTTTTACAGTTGATTCAACCACAAACGCTTTTGTCCTAGGGCCCAACATAAACTTATTTCTTTTCACTTCAAACGCAACCAAAGCATAGACTTTCGAGAGTGGTTTAGATTTGGTACAGCTGAGGCTGCCTGAAGAAAGAATAAATCAACTTCTCTTGAATAAGGTATTTCCTGTATTATTTTCAATGTGCCCGTAGCAAGTTGGAGGCTCTGAGCCAAGGGCTACAACACCCAGCACCATTTTTAGCAACTGCTTTAGGCAGTATGCATAGAGCTATGGAACTGCTTTCCAAATTTTGTGAAAATGCACCCTTTCAGCCCTTTCCCCTCTCTCCCAGGGTGACTATTTTTAAATAGTAAATCACCCCCAAAATAATGACCCTGGGATATTTTTCCCCAGTGGGAAGAGGTCAGTCTGACAATGGTGGATATTCTCTCCCAAAGGCACTCGACATCTGTTGAGACCCTCACAATCATGGTCACTGTTGGACCTTAGCGTCCGGGTTTGACTGGCAATAGCAACTTCAGTGTAAGTGGCTTTCCTAAAGCTACACAGTTAATTGTTGGCAGGGGCAGAACCATACATGACTCATAATGCCTCTCAGGAATGAGCATTTTCACCATGCTCGGCACCCTGTGCTGTACTTTAGTTCAGATCATGAAGGGAATTGGACTCTAATTCCACAATACGTGCATTAGTGTTCTCAGTTTGCAGGGGTGCACAGTGAGACGCAGAGACCAAATAAATTTCCTGGATCACACAGTCAGTGGATGGTAACTCCAGGGCTGACGCAGAGACCAAATAAATTTCCTGGATCACACAGTCAGTGGATGGTAACTCCAGGGCTGCCAGGCTACAAAGCCTTTTTTTAAAAAAACTAGGTAACTCTCTGCTTTAGAAAAGAAGAGGCAAAGATCCATAGCGATCACCATGGCCCACACCCTCATTTTAGTTCTGAAGGACAATAGTCCAATTTCATGATCCTCAATTCTCATCATCTAGACCATCTTCAGGACCCATGGCACCTATTATAAAACCCAGAAGCAATACCAATCTTGAAGATGCATAGCTAGTCATTTGACATGCAAGCAAAGCCTCTATTTCCAATTAGAAATAGTCAGGGCATTTGTTTCTTCAGAAAGTATTTCCATGAGTTGGCTTTGTAATAACATATGTAGTAACATAAGGAACCTCAAAAGTAGCCTATAAACGGGAGTTCCCTTTGTGGCTCAGTGGTTAACAAACCTGAATGGTAACCACAGGATGCAGGATTGATCCCTGGCCTCACTCAGTGGGTTAAGGATCCAGCGTTGCTGTGAGCTGTGGTGTAGGTTGCAGGTATGGCTCAGATCCTGAGGTGCTGTGGCTGTGGTGTAGGCCGGCAGCTGCAGCTCCAATTCGACACCTAGCCTGGGAATCCCCATATGCCACAAGTGTGGCACTAAAAAGCAAAAAAAAAAAAAAAAAAGTAGCCTATAAAGTGTGTATATGTATACTGAATCGCTTTGTTGCACAGCAAACATTATTGTAACATTGCATTATAAAACAACTATAATTCAATAAAGCTTTAAAAATTTTTTGCAAATATTATAGTTGATTTACAATGGTGTGCCAATTTCTGCTGTACAGCAAAGTGACCCAGTTATACATATATATATATCTTTTTTCTCATATTATCTTCTATCATGTTCTATCACAAGTGTCAATAAAACTTTTTGTAAAGTAGCCTATAGGATTTCCACTGTTGTGGCTCAGCGGTAATGAACACAACTAGTATCTATGAGGATGCTGGTTCAATCCCTGGCCTCGATCAGGGAGGGGGTCAGGGATCTGGTGTTGCTGTGATCTGAGGTGTAGG
Source organism: Phacochoerus africanus (assembly GCF_016906955.1). NCBI lineage: Eukaryota > Metazoa > Chordata > Mammalia > Artiodactyla > Suidae > Phacochoerus > Phacochoerus africanus. The sequence continues at coordinate 67,265,248 of NC_062549.1, forward strand.
CCACCAATGTGGCTCGGATCCCACTTTGTTGTGACTTGTGATGTAGGCTGGAGGCTGAGCTCTGATTTGACCCTCAGCCTGGGAACTTTGTATGCTGCAGGTGCAGCCCTAAAAAGACAATAAAAAAATAAACATATACACAAACAAGGTAGCCTGTAAATATCAGCAAAGAGAAGATTCAGACCTTTCAATCCTAATAAAATCGCCTTGTTCCTATACGTTTCTTCTCTCATATACTGAACACTGTATTCCAAAGACTGGCACTGGTCCCCATAAGTGGTATGTTTCAATATTTCCTTCTTATTTGCTTTACGATGGCAATGAGGTGATTAGTGATATTTGGTCTTCTTGGCATTACTAGTAATTCTGTATTTGAAATCATTTTTTTAGATTTTCTTCATGAACCATCTCTAAAGGAGCGTCTCAGAAGCTATTCTGTAAGATGGGACCCTGACTCAATTCATCCACTGATCTTACTAAGCATGAGCCTGGAAACCATTAAGATATACTGTAAAGGCTTCTCTGTTTACTCTTTCAGTTGCCCGTGGGGATGCTATTTAGGGTAGGATTTCTTTGTTACAAACCACTCACTGTTATGAAGGAATTCACTAGCTTTGATTATCTATCCAAAATGCTTTTATACTTACATGAAAAACAAATAAATGCTTTTAATTATGTGAAAAGGCTATAGGTTTGGCAATGGGAGAACATAGTTTCAGAGTCCAGATAAATAAATAAGACCAGTCTTCCAGGCAAACTGCAGAAGACTTTGTATACTATTCATCAGCACATGTTAACATGCGTGAAGCAAAATGAATAATGAAGGCTCGTTCAAAATTAGTCTAGTTATAAACATCATCCTGCCCACACCCTCATCCTCCTCCTGAAGATAATCAGTGCTGCTAACCACTTACTGGTGTGCCATTTCAAGTAACACTTTGAAAGGATACCCATGTGCAAATGATGTTGCTTTAGCATTGTCATAAGAAGGGGGAGACACCCCCCCAAATGACCCCTACGCTCAAGGACTGTTTTTCAATCTTCAAGTGAGCTAAGGAAACGTGATCACGTATCCATCATTCTAAACGACAATTAGAAGCTGATGCACAGCAAATAATAGGTAACATTTATTCAACAGACGTTTGTGGCAGACTATTTTGCTTCAGGCGTTATGCTCAGCTGAGAAAAAAAGGATTTTGTGAACTACCATTTACCAGCCTCTTCTTATACTTGTTCCCCTTCCTGGAGGTTGGAGCAAAAATAACAGAAGTATCAGGCTGTTAGGGAAGGGCTAGCATAATGGTAGCACAGGGTTTGCAGGGGGACACAGAGAAAGAATGTGGGACCTAGTTTACAGAACACTCAGGGGAGGTTGTGTCATATATGAAGAACAAATAGGTCGTAGCCCAGTGACGATGATGAGGGTGGAATGCTGGCAACTGCGGGGGGTGGGGTGGGCATTCATTCTGGAAGCGAGAAAGAGAAAGGATGCTTTAGAATTCCAAGTGTTTGGGACAACAAAGTTTCTCAGAATCCCCTAGACAGCTTGTTAAAGCACAGACTGTTGGGCTCCATCCCAGCGTTTCCAGTTCAGCGGGTCTGGAGGGGAACCCTGAGGAATCTGCGAGTCTAACAAGCTCCCAGGGGGTGCCAGAGCTGCTGGCCAGAGGATCCCACTCTGAGTCCCTGGACTAGAACACGGTGTGTGAGGCCAGTCAAGGCAGGAGCGGTGGCTGGAACTGTACGTTGGGCTTCTGTCGTCCCTTCCCAAAGCAGCTGAGGGGAAGGACATCACTGAAGGCTTGAGGGCAGAGAATGATTGTTGAAATGTGGGCTTTAAGAAAGATTATTCCGGGTGCATTGAAAAGAATGGAGAACTGCCAGACTGAAGGTGAATTCTGGCCCTTATAGTAACTCAGGGGAAATATGCGGGTCATTGCGGAAGGACAGAGAACCTGTGATGTGAAATGTGGAGGGAGGAGTTCCCATCGTGGCTCAGTGGTAAGAAATCCCATGAGTATCCATGAGGACACAGGTTTGATCCCTGGCCTCGCTCAGTGGGTTAAGGATCCAGCGTTGCTGTGAGCTGTGGTGTAGGCCAGCAGCTGCAGCTCCGATTTGACCCTTAGCCTGGGAACTTCTATATGCTGTGGGTGCAGCCCTAAAAAGGAAGGAAAGACAGACAGATAGAGAGGGAGGGAAGGAGGAAGGGAAGAAGGAAGGAAAGAAGGAAGAGAAATGTAGGGGGAAACCAGAGTCAAAGTAGTGTACAAAATTGAGTCCAGGAGGCCAGGGAGGGGACTCTAAATGCATCACCAAATTAAGGTTCCAAGAACATAAAGACTGTGGAGACAAGCAAGGATAGAAGGCACAAGGGCAGAGGGTAAGGGCCCTGGCCATGACCTGAACAAGCTTTCCCTCCAGCCATGTTATGAAGACCTGGGATGAAGGGCATAAAAACTGGGGAAGTGTTTTCCTTAGGAAATTAGTTGTCTTGGAGCATTTTAAGATTCTGTCACATATTGATTCGTCGGCTGGGCTTTTTTGAGCTCCACATAAACTGTGCAACAACCCAGATTAGTCAATGAAACTGAAACTAAAGCAAAATGGCGAGGTGGCTAGACCAGGGCTTTGCTTATCCCCTCGGATCCCCATGAGGATATAGGTTTGGTCAAAACTACTGTTTCCAAATTCTGTCACAGTCAAGAGCAAGAGCTATTTGTGTTACCTCTAACTGTAATTAGAGCATTTAACCAAAAATTGGGCAAAGTGAGGTCTTAAACTAACAGGATGCAGTTATTAAGCATATCAAGGAACTGCTGCTCTCATTAATCATATGAAAATAATCTGAACCTCCAAAAATGAACAATGGTCAAAGGTACTTTCCTTTTAAAGAATTACTGTTATCTAGAGGAACTATGCCTTGTTATTCTGTATTGATTTCCAAAAAAGGACAATTACAATTTAGACCAAAATAATCTCCTGGGTCTACAACAGATGCAGAAACATACACACCCCTCACACATACGCTAAAGCACTCTGTTGCAAATAAGCAGTTTTTTTTTTTCTTTTTCTTAATGAAGAATGGATTAAGCATTCCACTAAAGAAATTAAATTCGTAATTTAATACATTTTCTCCTCTCTCATTTACTCCCGTATGGGCACTAAGTAACCTACGCAAAGACAAAATCCGCAAGCACTTGGAAGCTATAAATAGAGAAACAGGCTTTAAAACACATTTTAAATCCACCTAAATGCTTAAGGCTGGGGAAGTGTTAGGAGAAGCAGAAAGAAAATATCCATTTTCCAAAAGGAAAAAGACAGTTGGCAAATTGGGAGAAGAGTGACATGGAATTGTCATTACTGCTAATGAGAACTGCATTCTCCCCCTCAAAAGAAAAATAACAGCTCCATCTAATGCTACGTGAAGCTATCCACACACATTGATCACAGAGAGTAACAAAAGGAACAATTTGGGTTTTTTTGGTTTTTCTTTGTAGGGCTGCCCCTGTGGCATATGGAGGTAACCAGGCTAGGGGTCGAATCTGAGCAGCGGCTGCTGGCCTACACCACAGCCACAGCGACGCCAGGCTAGATCCAAGCTGTGTTTGTGACCTACACCCCAGCTTGGGGCAATGCTGGATCCTTGACCCACTGAGCTGGGCCAGGGATCGAACCCACATCCTCATGGATCCTAGTTGGGTTCATTACCATTGAGCCACAATGCGAACTCCCCAGAAACTCTCGATTCTGTAGATTTGAGCTTGGTTGGGGCACAAAGACATGATTCCCTTGCAAGGAATTCTTAGAACTTTAGATTTGGAAGAGACCGTGAAGATCTTCCAAAGGCTCCACTCATTCATTTAACTTTTCCACGACTTTGTCAAGACACGCAGACTTAGGAGTCACCACCCACCACTCTCTCGTGCCAATGTGTAATCTCTGTGAATTCTTTTGCTATTCAGGTTTGTCCTAAAAAGTAAACGAGAGTTTCTTAATATGAGCTATGCTAACACTAAAACGGTGAGTATTCACGACCTAACTACAATGTTTCATAAGGTAGAAGGTCCTTATCATTTTCCAAGGGCTGGGGAAATGTGTGCTTCAGTGGAAAACTGCACTGTTGAACGCTTCGGAGCACGGCCTTGGGGGTTAACCGACTGAGTCCTTGGGGGCCCTGTGGCCTTCATTGTCTTTGGACTATTTTACAACTCTGTAAATTGCAGAAATGCTGATAACAGTGCTATAATGCTTATCTGTAGACATACAAATAAATACGGTCCAGTGGAAGGAATCCCCTCCCCCACCCCCACCTCCAGAGTAGAGAGGAGATGGGGGAGGGGTGCATTGCATCCGTTTGCACTTATTCAATATTTTTGATCTGTCAATGTCTGCTTTTTGACCTCTTAGAACCAGTTGTAACATCTTTTTGTTTCCTTATTTAATTATGAGATAAAATATTTGACATGTGTTCACTTTGTACTTGAGTCAAGACTTTACCTTTTAAAAACTGTTCTCGAACAGGACATTATATTTTTTAAATAATTCCAGATTATAGTCACTTAAACTAATCAAACCCCTTTTTTTTCTACTTGTGTTATTTTCTCCAGACTGTGATAGTTGGGTTAGAAACAATAAGCTGTCCGATTCACCAAAAGTTTTTAATTTCAGTTATGTTTTCGTATTGTCTATGCGCCATGTGAAAAGTTTAAAGCTTCACCAAATAGGTGGATGAGAAACTAATCTCTGAATGTGTATGTATGTGTTGGGGGTAAAAGGAAAAAAATTAACTACACACCAGATATTAAGAATATTAACACAGATATTGGATGTGAAACTGGCATACTGTAATGATCAAAATTCTAAAACACTCCAGCTGAAGTGTCAGAAAAGCTAAATTATACTGAAGCATCTATTCCACAGACATAAAATTCTCTGTTATGTTAAAAGAAATCATTTCCAACTCTATTAAAAATGATTTAGTGCTATAAGGAGCTTCCAGCTTTCCTTCAGTTTATACTACAAATAAGTTTAATGTTTAATTACTTTGACTAGCATGAATAAAAAAGGAAAAGAGGGATTAGGTTTTGCCACACTTAGTAATATCTTAAGTGGACACACTCATTTGACAACCATGAAACATTTATTATGTGTAAAGCATCGTGCTGAATATTATTAGAGTTGATCTAAGATTCATTTCAATCTGCATAGGCCCGGCCCAATCAATGCACAACACAGTAATGAGATGTCCTGATTTCACCTAAACCACTGAGATGAGCCTGAAGATACATAGCAATTCCCTCGCTTCACCTTCTCTTCCAAAATACAGCTATATCCTGCAAGCAAATGGTTATTTCAAGGATAAATCTATGTTATATTTGTAAAAAGAGTTGCAAAATGCTGTCTACATGTAAATTATTATTATAATATCTAACTGGAAATTCACCCATTTTCAGAAGTACATAGCTATCTAGAAGAACATTTGAATGTGACCTGGGATTGAATTATTATTTATTATTATTATTGTTGTTATTATTATTATTACTACCTCTAGCAGTTGTTTCCCATTCATTATTTTATTTAACGATCACAATAATCTTATGACATAAGAAGGGTTCTTCTTGGAGTTCCCATCATGGCTCAGTGGAAACGAATCTGACTAGTAAGCATGAGGATGCAGGCTTGATCCCTGGCCTCAATCAGTGGGTTAAGGATCTGGCGTTGCCATGAGCTGTGGTGTAGGTTATAGACACAGCTGGGATCTGGTGTTGCTGTGGCTGTGGTGTAAGCCTGCCCTTCTCACCATTCCTTTACATCATTGTACTGAAAATCTTTGCTAATAAAATAAGGCAAGAAAGGGAAATAAAGCTACATACCTCGGTAAGAAAGACATAAAATCGTTGTTCATAGATGACATGATTGTCTATACAGGAAATCCAAAAGAATCAATTAAAAAAAAAACCTGGAATTGATAAGCATAGGTTGCAGTTTACAAGCTTAATATAGAAAAGTCAACTAAATTTCTGTAAACCAAGAATGAACAAGTGAAATTTAAAATTAAAAACAGGGAGTTCCCATCGTGGCACAGTGGAAACGAATCCGACTAGGAACAATGAGGTTGCAGGTTTGATCCCTGGCCTCACTCAGTGGGTTAAGGATCCAGCATTGCCATGAGCAGTGGTGTAGGTCACAGACATGGCTCAGATCTGGCATTGCTGTGGCTGCAGTGTAGGCCAGCAGCTGTAGCTCTGATTTGACCTCTAGCCTGGTTACCTCCATATGCCACGGGAGAGGCCCTAAAAAGACAAAAATATTAAAAAAATTAAAAACATAACACCACTTACATTAGCCCTCAAAAAGATAAAATACTTTGGTATAAATAACAAAGTTGTGCAAGGGCTATATGAGAAAATGACAAAATTCTGATAGAACTAAAGAAGAACTGAAAGGGAGAGATTTTCTATGTCCATGAACAGGAAGCATTGTCAAAATGTCAGTTCTTCCCAAATTGATCCACAGATTCAATGAAATCTCATTCAAAGTCCCAGCAAATTATTTTATGGACATCAACAAATTGATTCTAAAATGTATTTGAAGAGGCAAAAGATCTAGAATAGCCAATACAATATGAAGGAGAAAAACAACGTTGGTGGACTGATGTTATCCAACTTCAAGACTTACTCTTAAGCCATAGTAATCAAGACAACGTGGTATTGGTGATAAAAAATAGACAAAAAGGTCAATGGAAGAGACTAAAGAGTCCAGAGATACAACCACATAAATATGGTCAACTGATCTTTGACAGAGGGGCAAAGGCAAAGGAGCAAAGACAGTTTCTTCAACAAATTAAGCTGGAACAAGAGAACATCCTCAGGCAAAAAAAAAAAAAAAATGTCCCTGGACACAGATTTTACACCCTTCACAAAAATTAGCTCAAAGTGCATTATAGACCTAAACGTAAAATGCAAAACCATAAAATTCTTGGAAGACAACATAGAAGAAGAACTAGACGGCATTTCGCGGAGTGGCGCCTTTTTAGATACAACACCAATGATGTGATCACAAAAGAAAAATCTGATAAGCTGGACTTCATTAAAATGAAAAGCTTTTTCTTTGTGAAAAACCATTTCAAGAGAACTGGAACACAAGCTACCTACTGGGAAGAAATATTTGCAGAAAGATACATTTGAGCACAAAGGACTCAGAAAATATGTGAAGAACACTTAAAACTCAACAGTAAGAAAACAAACTACTCAATTAAAAAATGAGCCAAAGACCTTGATAGACATTTCACCAAAGAAGGTACACAGATAGCAAATACGTATATGAAAAGATGCTCCATATCATATGTCATCAGGGAAATGGAAATAAAAATAGTGATGTCACTACATACCCATTAGAATCACCAAAATCCAGAACACTGACAACACCAAATGCTGGTGAGCAGCAGGAATTCTCATTGCTGGTAAGAATGCAAAATGGTACAGCCACTTGAGAAGATAGTTTGGGGGTTTCTTACAAAACTACATATACACTTACTAGATGATCCATCAATCACATTTCTTGGCATTCGCCCAAAAAATGTGTACACAGATGAGTGTAACAGCTTTATTCATAATTGCCAAAACCTTGGAAGCAACTAAGATGTCCTTTAGGAGGTACATGGATAAACAGTGCTACATCCAGACAATGGAAGATTATTGAGCACTAAAAATAAATGAATTATCAAGTCATAAGGGGGGAAAAAGCAGAGAAAAATCTTAAATGCATATTATGCAGTGAAATAAGCCAATCTGAAAAGGCTTCATATAAACTGCATGATTCCAACTATATGACATTTTGAAAGAGGCAAAGCTGTAGAAATAATTGGAAGATTAGTGGTTTCCAATGTTGGGGGAAGTGGGAGATGAGTAGGCAGAGCACAGAAGATTTTTAGGGCAGTAAAAATACGCCATATGATATTGTAATGATGGATTTATGCCACTGTACATTTGCCTAAACCCACAGAATATCTAACACCAAGAATAAGCCCTCAGGTAAGCAAGGGACTTTGGGTGAATATGATGCATCAGTGTAGGTTCATCCTTGGTAAAATGTACCATTCTGATGAGTGAGGTTGGTGATGGGGGAGGCTAGGCCTGTTTGTGGGCAGGGAGTGTATGGGAAATCTTTATACCTTCCTCTCAGTTTTGTATTAAACCTAAAACTGCTCAAAGAAAAATCTTTTTTAAAAAACCTAATATAAAGATGATAAAGTGAGGATCAGAAAACTTTAACCATCTTCTAATAAATGTCACCGTTAAGTGGCTGAGTCAGCATTTGAACCCAGGCTGGCCTAGTTCCAAAGCACATGTCTTTCTACTGTTCTACAGAATTTCTCTTTATTGTGGGAGATTTTAAACTAATTAATAGAAGTCAATATTCCTTAAAGAAATCTCCTTGCAGCAAGGAACAAGTAAGATATATTGCTAGCATGTCATAAAACTAGGACTTTCATCCTGATTAATTCAGCAGCATACAGTCCTCATTAAAAAAGGACTCCTCCGTACTGCTGACATTTCTCAGCATTCAAACACACAAGGTCCTAAGAAACACTTGGAGGTAAAATGTTCTGAAGTAATTGAAATAACCATGCTGCCTGAAATAAGCATCTGCCTAATACATTCATCTACAAAATATTACATTATAGTAAAAAGGTTTGTCTTTTTTTTTTTTGGTCTTTTTCTAGGGCCGCACCTGTGGCATATGGAGGTTCCAAGCTAGAGGTCCAGTCGGAGCTGGCCTATGCCACAGCCACAGCAACACCAGATCCGAGCCACGTCTGCGACCTACACCACAGCTCACAGCAGCGCAGGATCCTTAACCCACTGAGCAAAGCCAGGGATCGAACCCACAACCTCATGGTTCCTAGTCCAATTCGTTAACCACTGAGCCACGATGGGAACTCCACATTACAGTAAAAAGTTTTAAGGACTTTTCCAGTTTAAATTATTTAAGTAGTTGTTCCAACAGAGAGCTAGCCTTGACTAAGTAATGCCTGAAAAAAGGAAAATGGCTATCAAGTATCCTGGTAATAAAAATAAGTCATTTTATCAAAAGCTTAGAAATATGTCCTCACCTTGAGAGGAAACAAGCAATGACCCGATGTAAGAATTAGCTAAAATAATAACTTTAAAAACAAACCAAAGATGCTTTGAGTGCTATCACACTGAGTTGGCGGAAGGGCAAAATTATGAATCTATCAAAATTCCACCAAGGGCTCATGGTCTGCTCAAGAAGTCCTCGTTTTGATTATCTGTCCACGTGCCAATCGTAAAATATCAGCTGCGGCCCATCCCCTTTCTAAGAATATCTCCCCAAGAAGAGAGAGAAAGGTTTTCCGGAAATAGAAATCACCAGAACCTTCCTTACATTTGTTGGCATTTAAATTTATCTTTGGGGGGAAATGGGACGTCAAATCTCTGTAAGTGAGTGGGTGCCTGCAAGAGAGATGGTGAGGAGAATAAGGGGAAGAAGATGGACCAAGCCCTGACCAGCTGCCACAAAGAGGTTCAATCAAAAAGTAGAAGAAAGTTCCAGAAAAAGAGGCTGAGAGGGAGGCCAGAGAACAAGTGTAAAACCAGAGGAAGCCACATGCATCGCATTTTCACAGAAGGAAATACAGTACCTGTGCTGAACGAGGACGAGAAAACAGGGAACTGAAAACACCACCATGTGCATTCATCTTCATAACCGAGATCCCTGGTGATTTTAAAGAGAGAATCGTGAGATTTTCGTAGAAGCATGATGTCAAAGCCAGAGGAAGGGTCTGAAGGGGCAAATAGAATATGATAAAACAGAGACAGAGAACTTTCTGGTAAGTTTGGCTGTAAAATGCAGGACAACCCTACAATGATTGTGGGGAGTGGGTGTGGGGTGGAGATTTTTTTAAGATGAGAAAGACTAGAACATATTGAAAGGGCGTGGGATGGGAGTTCCCCTCATGGTGCAGTGGAAACGAGTCCGACTAGGAAGCATGAGGATGCGGGTTTGATCCCTGGCCTCGTTTAGTGGGTTAAGGATCTGGTGTTGCCGGGAGCTATGGTGTAGGTGCAGACGCGGCTTGGATCCTGTGTTGCTGTGGCTGTGGTGTAGGCCAGTGGTTGTAGCTCCAATTAGACCCCTAGCCTGGGAACCTCCATATGCCCCAGGTGCAGCCCTAAAAAGACAAAAGACAACCAAAAAAAAAAAAAAATGTTGTGGATAGATCAAAATCCAAACTATAGGAGGAGGAAAAAATCAGTAAGGTAATTTTTTTTAGGTGAGTAGGGATGGGATCCCAAGTACACGTAGAAATGCTGACCTTTCAAAAAAAAAAAAGAAAAGAAACATTCCTGGGAACAAGGAGAGCAGGGTGGTACAAGGTTGGCAAGTCTATTGCTCATACAGGGAAATGAGGGAGCTTCATCCGGTGGCTTCAGTTTCTTGCTCCCAAAATAAAGATTAAGTGTATCTGTTGATAATGCAATAACCAGAGGGAAAATAATTTTATTCTTATTTTTTCCTTATCATCTATAAATAATTATCCCAGTTAATGAACTATGTTATTTAGCAGTCTTACCTAGTGGTGGCTTAATGGAATTTTTGTGTTCTGTTTTGCAAATGAACTAAACTTTGACATAGAGTTTCTAACTCTGCTTGCCAGAGCTCATTCTGTACTAGGATAGATTCACTAACTGTTTAACTTCCAAGTCAAGTCAGACAGGGATCTTCCAAATAAATGATGGATTAGTCCGGAAGAGAGCGTGTCTGTTATCACAGGCATGTTCTGATAAATGCAGTGAGAAGGATTGGCTTATAAAAAGAACATGCCCTGATGCTGGAGATAGAGAAAAGGAAAATGATACCTTCTGGGTTTTTTTGTTTTTATTTTTGTTTTCAGTCAGCTAATGTTAACAGGGATAAACTTCATAATGGAGACAGATTTGATCAGAAGCCCAGAGAAGCAATGTTAACTATGGAAAATCTTTGAACTAACACAGAAGAGCCTTTGTAAGTGATCTATGAGAGTCAGCAGGAAAGAAAACCATCTGGTGAAAAAAAAAAAAATGACAGTGAAGAACAAGAAATAGGAAAAGGAAATGGAAGACCAGTTAAGCTGTCATTTCACTTCTGTGTTATAAGGGCTAGTCGCCAAGAAATGAAATTTCTAGATATGAGGAAGAAAAACTGAGCAGTGGACAGGTAACAGGAAAAAAAAATAGGTGATAGATAGAAAATAAATAGAATATATATATATATATAAATATAATGGATGGGTAGACAAATAATGGATGGATGGAGGATAGATAGATAGATAGATAGATAGATAGATAGATAGATAGATAGATAAAATGGACAGAGAACAAATCTAGTATATATGTGTAATGTGGTAGAAGGGATTTTTTTTTTCTTTAACCATTCTTTTTTTTTTTTTAATTTTCCCACTGTACAGCAAGGGGGTCAGGTTATCCTTACATGTATACATTACAATTACATTTTTCCCCCAGCCTTTCTTCTGTTGCAACATGAGTATCTAGACAAAGTTCTCAATGCTATTCAGCAGGATCTCCTTGTAAATCTACTCTGAGTTGTGTCTGATAAGCCCAAGCTCCCGATCCCTCCCACTCCCTCCCCCTCCCCCTCCCATCAGGCAGCCCCACAAGTCTCTTCTCCAAGTCCATGATTTTCTTTTCTGAGGAGATGTTCATTTGTGCTGGGTATTAGATTCCAGTTATAAGTGATATCACATGGTATTTGTCTTTCTCTTTCTGGCTCATTTCACTCAGTATGAGAGTCTCTAGTTCCACCCATGTTGCTGCAAATGGCATCATGTCATTCTTTTTTATGGCTGAGTAGTATTCCATTGTGTATATATACCACCTCTTCCGAATCCAATCCTCTGTCGATGGACATTTGGGTTGTTTCCATGTCCTGGCTATTGTGAATAGTGCTGCAATGAACATGCGGGTGCACGTGTCTCTTTTAAGTAGAGTTTTGTCTGGATAGATGCCCGAGAGTGGGATTGCGGGGTCATATGGAAGTTCTATGGATAGATTTCTAAGGTATCTCCAAACTGTTCTCCATTAGAAGGGATTTTAAAGTGAGACTAAGAATCACAAAATAAGGGAAACCATGCACACTTTGCACAATGGAATCAGATTTTTCAAAGGACTTATTTAACAAGGAACTGGCCTCATTTTTGAAGCATGGGAAACTCACAAAAAAAGCATGCCATTCATTAAATGTAATTAATTTTACACAGGGTTTTCTTAAAGCAACTAAATGAAAACCAAGCTCTGGCTTGCACTGAACCTGCTTTGGGTTAAAATAATAAGAATGGAAATCAGTCATTAAAAAAAAAAAAAAAAAAGGCGCACTTCAAGTTTTGTCCTGTTGGTAAGGGATTGCTGGAAGTATAATCCACAAATCATATGGGGTCTCCTCTTCTCTTGAGATCTAAACAGGTCCAGGCTTGAACTCCCATTTTACACAGTGTGGAAATCCAAAGCCACAAAATCCATTCTTGGAGGGCAAAGCTTCTTAAGGCCAAATCTGTTCATACTTCTGGGGCCTGCTGTCTCTAACATCAAATTGACTGAGGCGGTCAGTCCCCCAAAGCAATAGAAATTAGAGCAAAAATAAACCCATGGGACCTAATCAAACTGACAAGCTTTTGCACAGCAAAGGAAACCCAAAAGAAAACAAAAAGACAACTTACAGAATGGGGGAAAATAGTTTCAAATGATGCAACCGACAAGGGCTTCATCTCTAGAATATATAAACAACTTATACAACCCAACAGCAAAAAAACCAATCAATCAATGGAAAAATGGGCAAAAGACCTGAATAGACTGTTCTCCAAAGAAGATAGACAGATGGCCAGCAAACACATGAAAAAATGCTCAACATCGCTGATTATAAGAGAAATGCAAATCAAAACTACCATGAGATATCACCTCACACCAGTCAGAATGGCCCTCATTAATAAATCCACAAATAACAAGTGCTGGAGGGGGTGTGGAGAAAAGGGAATCCTCCTACACTGTTGGTGGGAATGTAAACTGGTACAGCCACTATGGAGAACAGTTTGGAGATACCTTAGAAATCTATCCATAGAACTTCCATATGACCCCGCAATCCCACTCTCGGGCATCTATCCAGACAAAACTCTACTTAAAAGAGACACGTGCACCCGCATGTTCATTGCAGCACTATTCACAATAGCCAGGACATGGAAACAACCCAAATGTCCATCGACAGAGGATTGGATTCGGAAGAGGTGGTATATATACACAATGGAATACTACTCAGCCATAAAAAAGAATGACATGATGCCATTTGCAGCAACATGGGTGGAACTAGAGACTCTCATACTGAGTGAAATGAGCCAGAAAGAGAAAGACAAATACCATGTGATATCACTTATAACTGGAATCTAATACCCAGCACAAATGAACATCTCCTCAGAAAAGAAAATCATGGACTTGGAGAAGAGACTTGTGGGGCTGCCTGATGGGAGGGGGAGGGGGAGGGAGTGGGAGGGATCGGGAGCTTGGGCTTATCAGACACAACTCAGAGTAGATTTACAAGGAGATCCTGCTGAATAGCATTGAGAACTTTGTCTAGATACTCATGTTGCAACAGAAGAAAGGCTGGGGGAAAAATGTAATTGTAATGTATACATGTAAGGATAACCTGACCCCCTTGCTGTACAGTGGGAAAATTAAAAAAAAATTATAAAAAAAATTGACTGAGGCATATAAACTATTTTTATGTGCATTTGCAAGTATGATGTGCTTTAAGATTAGGTATGGGAGGGACCCGCAGAAGATTATGTGTTTGGTTGTAGAAATGGGGATAGTTTCTGGTGAGTCTCCAACAATCCTTCACAGAAAATCCCTCAGCTACCCTATTGCTTCCACTGGCTGCTTTACCTCCCATCACCCAGCAGATACCATAATTTCCTCTTCCTCATCTTTGCTCTCTTCCTTCGCTTCTTTGCTTCTCCCTTTTCTTCACCTTGTCCACTCAGAAACAAAAGAAATTCCAGGAGTTCCCGTTGTGGCGCAGTGGTTAACGAATCCGACTAGGAACCATGAGGTTGCGGGTTCGGTCCCTGCCCTTGCTCAGTGGGTTAACGATCCAGCGTTGCCGTGAGCTGTGGTGTAGGTTGCAGACGCGGCTCGGATCCTGCGTTGCTGTGGCTCTGGCGTAGGCTGGTGGCTACAGCTCCGATTCAACCCCTAGCCTGGGAACCTCCATATGCCGCGGGAGTGGCCCAAGAAATAGCAACAACAACAACAATAACAACAACAACAAAAAAAAGACAAAAAAAAAAAAGAAATTCCACTCTCCTCAGAAGAGCAATTTAACCAGCCTCTTCTGTGGTTTTGACTTAAACTCCACACCCCACAGGGCCCCACCTTCTACCCAGTGGCTTAATCAAGGCATTTCCTCTAAGGTAGTGCCCTTCCCAAAAGATGTTCTGGTGCCAGTGGTTAAGAAAAGAAATCCAATACCCAAATGACACACTTCCAATGGAATTGAAAGGCACATACAAGAAAATTAAAAAAAAAAAAAAAAAGTTCATAAGACTTGAGAGAAGGTGGTATTTTGTGGGTGGGATAACTTCCTTTGGGTAGCCTGAGCGTAGCCTCCCACCTGCCTAGAGTCCTCTTTTGCCTGCTTCAACAGAGCTGCAGGAACAGCCAGCAGCTGGCCAGGGCCCCCATACCAAGGGCTAAGTCAGGACCCGGCTGATTGCCCACCATCCTTCTGGGAGTGAGTTCTCCATACCATTCAATCCTGTTCATCTCAGGTTTCCCAGCAACCAAGACTCCTGACTCATTCCACATCCTCTCTTTCCCTGATACAGATCCCAACATGCAGGGATTTCCTTGTCATCTGGGAATTCTCCTCTGCTTTCCCTTATAGTGGATGTGCTCTACCCCTCGTCCCAAGGCTTCCTAATGCTATTCAGACTCCCTATAAATGGCATTCAGACCTTCTGTCTACCACCTGATTTTTTTCTCTTTAGAATCTTCCAGGATTTTTTTCTTTATTTGACACTCATATGTATATGTATATGGCTGGACATTAAATGGGTCATTTTAAGCTAGAAACTCATGTCCTTAAAGTTCAAGAAATTTTTTTCAGTTTCAGGAATTCTCATATTTTTCTCTCTCTTTTCTTTCAAAATTTCTTAATACTCAGCTATGGGTCCTCCACAGCTTTTCTAAATCTGTTGCAACTGTCTTATCCTAATATTCATTTCTTTTTCATTCATTTTCAGAAAGATTTTCTTGACTTAACCTTCTATTGATTCATTATAGTCATATATTTTTAATATCCCAAACTCATTCTTTCACCTTGATAATTCACTTTTTTTTTTTCTTTTTTAGGACCGCACCTGTGGCATATGGAGGTTCCCAGGCTAGGGGTCAAATTGGAGCTGTAGCTGCCAGCCTGCACTACAGCCACAGCAATGCCATATCTGAGCTGTGTCTTCGACCTACACCACAGCTCAGGGCCATGCTGGATCCTTAACCCACCGAGCAAGGCCAGGGATCGAACTTGCATCCTCATGGATCCTAGTCAGATTAGTTTCCGCCGTGCCACGAAGGTAACTCTGATAATTCCCCCCCCCTTTTTTTTTTGGTCTTTTTGTCTTTTTAGGACCGCAACCACTGCATATGGAGGTTCCCAGGTTAGGAGTCAAATTGGAGCTTTTGCCAGCGGCCTATGCCACAGCCACAGCAACACCAGATCCAAGCTGCGTCTGCAACCTGTACCACAGCTCATGGCAACGCCGGATCCATAACCCACTGAGCAAGGCCAGGGATTGAACCCACAACCTCATGTTTCCTAGTCAGATTTGTTTTCGCTGCACCATGACTGGAACACCCGATAATTCACTTTTTTAACAACATTCTGGTCTTGCTTTGTGAATGCAATATCATCTTGTAACTCTTCAAAGATACTACTAAAATAGTTGTGAAATTTCTTGATCCTTCATGAATTTTCTATTTTCTCTACCTTTTTTTTTGGTTTGCCTTTTTTTTCCTTCTGTATTTCTGTTAGGAATATTTGCATGAGCAGAGTCTGTCACTGGTGAACATAACAAGCTGGCTCTTTTTTAGTGAAGGGCACATAACTATCAGTATCTCTGTGGTTTCTGCCCAAACCAGTCAGTTTTCCTTGGAGGAGAGTCTCTATGCTCCTGCCTGGTGTGTGTCAGTGAGGCTGGAAGAAAGAACTCTCTTTATTTTGGGGGGAAAGATTCAACCTTTCCAGAGAGTGAAGTTCCAGTTCTGCTGGGGTGACGACAGGATACCCATCGGCTGAGGACTGAAGGAGAGGATGTGAGGACCTATTTCATAAACACATTTTCAACTGGTCTACGTTCCCTAATACCTCAAATTTCCAAGTTCTTCCAGAGTTCTGAGTCATGATCATCTCGTTTTTTTGTCTCCATACCCCTCATACTACTACATTCTCTTTTACCTTTTTCTAAACTGTGTTAGTGACCCCTGGTCCATCCATTTTCCATCTTTCAAAAGCTTGTGGAAGTCTCTGACCGGCTATTGTCTTCCTTTTAGTGCTTGTGGTCTCCTGGGTTCCTCACTTTTGAGGGGCCATCTTTTCAATGGTATTATAAAAGAGGACAGAAGTAACCACTCGTGTCCAATATTCCTTGTTAGCCAGAATGACCACCCTCTCTTCAATCCTTATAATCTATCTTCCATCCTTACCACTCCAGTGAAATTACTCATACAAAGGTCACAACCAACCCCCACATTGGTATATACAGTGACCTCATCCTCCTTGATTTTTCTGGCATTTAATACAACCAACTACTCCTTCTTGAAATTGTCTTTTTTGGGGGGGGTGGGAGGGAGGGGTGAAGATGTCACATTCACCTTGTTTTTCTCTTTATCATCTAGTCTTCAGTCTTCAGTCTTCCTCCTCTTTTTGCCTTCTCCAAGAAGTCCAGGCACAAGATAGGGAGTCAATAAGCTGGAGTCCTAGGAGAGTTGATGGGGAAGTTCTAGTGAGAGTCCAAAGACCCAAGAATCAGGAGAGATGATGCTGTAAGTTCCAGTCTGAAAGCTGGCAGGCTTAGGGCACGGTAGAGTTGATGTTTCAGTTTGTGTCCAAAGGCTGGAAAAGACTGAATTCCAGCTCAAATAGTCACTACTCATTGGAGAGTCAGCCTTTTTATTCTATTCAGGCCTTCTACTGATAAGATGAGGCTCACCCATTTGGGAGGGCAATATGCTTTACTCAACCTACCTCATCAAATGTTAATCTCATCCAAAAATATCCTCACAGCCATGCCCAAAATATTGTTGGACCAAATATCTGAGCACCCCATGGCCTAGTCAAATTGACATATAAAACTGACCATCACTTTTGGTAATCCAGAAATGTCAGTTGTATTAGAGAATCATAAAAGAAATACATAGAAAACTGGCGCTTTTAATTTTACTTCAAACATATATATGCATATTCATTTACCTATCATTCATAGTTAGACCCAAAGCATTTTCTTTGAGTGAGCCTGGTGATGAGAGTTCCAGATGGTCTTTCTCACAAAACTATACTCATAATTCATCTCCTGCATTTTCCAGCATATGCTTCAAGTGAAAAACAGAACTTAATAAATCTAAGAGCAAAAATTTTTCTAGACCTTTAAAGATTTTTTTCTAATTCTTTATAGTTATTTGACTTCATTTTTAAAAAGCAAGTTGCTTTCTGAAGTATGTAACTTAGTTTTCATGGCAATAGGATTTTTTTTTTTTAATTTTAAAACTCATCTTACATAACATGGAGTTGTCAAGTTGTGCAACATGTGGTTGTTATAGTATTACAGTGACAAGGTTTGGAATCAGACACAACTGAGTCTAGAGAAGTATATAACTTAAATGATGGGAGCACAAGCACACGGGCTTGCTGGAGAGCAGTGTAACAACAGCAAAGTTCAGTTTGCTGTGGGAATCTGTCAATGTCATTCATGGAGAGATAGGAGGGAGCTGATCAGGTGGATGGGAGTCAGCTAGGTGGTGCTCTGCTTAGCAAACTGCTCCCCATATCATCAGGCTAAAAGGATATTTAGCATTAACATCTTTTTTTGTTTTCATTTGGTTTGGTTTGGTTTTTTAAGTTTTATTGAAATATAAATGTTGTGATAATTTCTGCTGTTCAGCAAAGTGATTCAGTCATACATATACACATATCCATTCTTTTTCAAATTCTTTTCCCATATAGATCATCACAGAATACTGGGTAGACTTCTCTGTGCTATACAGCAGGTCTCCGTTAGCCAATCATTCCATATACTTCAGTGTTCATATGCCAATCCCAAACCCCCAGTCCATCCCTCCCAACTCCCTACCCATCCCCTTTGGTAACCATAAGTTTTTCAAAGTCTATGAATCTGTTTCTGTTCTGCAGATAAGTTCATTTTTATCTTTTAGATTCCACATATCATATAATTAACATTAACACCTGTTTGCATCAGATTTACTTAGGAGTCCCCAGAGGATACAGATAACCATGAAAAATAAATAAATAAAAAAGAAGAGAAAGAGGATCAACTTCTAGAACTTTCTAAAAACATTCTTGATTCCTTATTTTCATTAGTTCCTTTTTTAGGATTGCCTTCAAATATGTAATTAAAAAATTTTAATTCTCATTCTAGTCTCTTTGAGATACACCCTATGGGATCTCAAGAATAAAATCATATACTGCTTTATTAAAGGGTCTACTTTTATTGTGATAATGATTTTTTTAAGAAAAAAGTAAAATTCTACTCTCTTTTAGGTGATTATGGAGCTTCAAGTCCTCTTTAAGGAGATAGACCTCAAAGCCTGTGGCCAAGATACGAATTACCAGAACCTTATCACCGCCCACCCATCTCACTGTAATGCTCTCTCCCCCACCTTGAGCAACCTGTCCTACTCCTTCCTACCCCCTACTAGGAAAGATATGTGGCCCACTTTTCACCCCACCCCTATGGGGGCCTTATACACTCCCAACCAACCAGCCACTGTATTGTAAGCCTCCTCCTTCCCCAACCAATCAGCAGGTCAGCAGGTGTATCATAAGATCTCTCCTCTCCCTATGCTATAAAAACAGACATGACCACCAGCTTGGAGTCTGCTCTCAGTGATCATCAGGAAGTTGTCCCACTGCTCTAGCAGTGTCTCTTATCTCAATAAACTCTTCTTTCTCTTCACTTTGATATGCTGGAAAATTCTTTTTCCAACCCAAGTGCATGGACCATGACAGTGATAAAATAATCTGTGCTTCACAGTGAAAACACCTCAGAAATAAGTACTGTGGTTAATAATACCATATCAATGCAAGTCCATTTTTTCACTTTTCTGTAATGATAAAATACAACTTAACATTTTCATGTGACAAGTTGATGTTTTAAAGAAATGCTATCACTTTTGCTAATTACCTCTATGACATATTTGTAAATTGAAGTAACAAAAGCCTTAAAATTTAAGCTTTGGAAGATGTTGGGGGGAAAGATTAATTATTTAGTAATTTTATTTATGAATAACTAAAAAAATAATATTTCTCTGCTAGGCAAGCCATCAAGGACTGCATTAAACACTAGTGACCAATTTGTGCTGGGTAATTTGTCATATTTTC
This sequence comes from Phacochoerus africanus, assembly GCF_016906955.1. NCBI lineage: Eukaryota > Metazoa > Chordata > Mammalia > Artiodactyla > Suidae > Phacochoerus > Phacochoerus africanus. Next base: position 67,284,931 of record NC_062549.1, read on the forward strand.
CTTTGATAGTACAGCCTACTGGAGGCACAGTGCTGTGTTGCTTATGAAAGGGCTTCAAGGTCAGACTACCTGGGTCTGAATCTCAGACCCACCCCTTCCTCTTTTGATGACCATGAGCAACTATTTGTCTACAAATGTTAAAGTTGTCAAAGGTTAAATCCTTGAAAATATCACCAAAATAAGCTATTTGAAAGGTGAATCTGAGTTTATTGCTTACCTCGGTAAGGGAGAACACTACTTTGGTCACAAATCTGTAGCATCTTGGAGGGGGTGAGAACAAGGTTGTGATATTTATGAGGTTTGGGGGTTTGGCTCAAGGCCAGTCTTTCAAGGTAGGAAGTGGGGCTTGATTAGGATTGGGTAAGATCTCGATAGAACACTTCAGGGTCATGGGTACAGCAAAATTAGGGCTTTGGGGCAAGGGTATAGAAGAGTATTAGAAAGCAAAAAGTTGTTTGATGGTATCTGTTGAAAAGCCAAACAGTCTTATGTTCCTTAAAAAGAGATTTTCCAGGAAGTTCCTGAAAAGAACATTGAAGTTAAGTCTTAAGTTTTATCTCTCTGGACAAAAATTTCCTGCAATAGATGAGACATTGTGATGAAGACAGTGACAGTAAAATCATGATAATGAGGACCGTAAAATGAATTTGTGTGTGTATGTGTGTGTGAGGAAGGTGGGGCGAGGGATAGATAGTTTTGATTTGCAAAATGGGAACATGATAGTAAGTTTATAGACGAAGGTGCTAAGACAGCCCTAAAGAAACCTCTAGAAGGAAAGAACATACAGTGGAAGGAGCAAAGGCTTGGAGTCAGTCAAATCTAGGTTCAAATCTATGCTACAATTTTTTAGTAGTTTGATCCTGGTTTGTGACCTTCAGAGTGATAACGCTCAGCATGGTGTTGTAGGAATTAAAATAACATGTGAGAAAAGAATGCATGGGAGTTCCGTATTTCAGGCAGGAAACCTATGGTTCAAAGCGGGGAATTGAAAAGAATTTGGTGTAGAGACTGATCGCAAAGGATAAGGAACCAACAAAGGATGTCAAGGCAACAGCAGGAAGTCCTATTACTACTCCCAGACCTGAAGGAGAGAGGGAGCTGTACTGGGCTGTAACCCTCTAGGAGCTGTAACCCTGGGAGGGAAGCCACTTGTCAATTGTTGAGGCTGCAGGTAAAGGAATGAAGACACTGCCTGACACAGGCAAGGAGCCCCGGGAATAAATCCCCTGACCTCTTCCTCCTCTCACTCTCCAATCTCCTGCACTGCATTTGTCAAACCCAACTAAGAGACAGAGGGCAGATGAGCCTGGATAATGCAATCTTCTCAGATCTGCTTCTTGGTGTGGGGAGCAGGATAGAGAAGAGCAAGCAAGTGTCAGAAGAGGCATACACACAACACCGAGCCCCAGCAGGGACATACAAAATCTTAGTTCCCCTGCCATGATCAATTTAGGGCTGAGACTGTACCTTGAAATACATCAGTACAGTGCTAAAGAAGTCTCTCTACGTTGATTTGGGGGTGAAAAAAATTGCAAGCACTAACCATGTACAAACCCTAGTGTGATCATACTCAGTTTAATGTAAGAATGTTTACTTAATAAGCCCATTTGTTCTATAAGGGGATCAATATTGTGTCTGCTTATCAGCAAATCAGGATGTAAGAATATACAATGTCCGTTAGGATCAAAATTACACTGTCCATTCACAATGTCCATCCAGTTCAAGAACCTCCTGTTAACAAAACCTATGGGGTTCTTTTTTTAACTTGGGACAAAAAAAGAAAAATGAGTTGAATAAAAACGAACTCATATTATGGAAAAAACATGCTAAAACACACAGGTAATTCATGACTGTGTCTATATACAGCACTGATGCTACCTACCAATGCACCATCATAGGATATGCTGAAGAGCTAGGTCAGGGGACTAATAGACCGCCTTACTGGACACTTTTTGTGTCCTGGTTCAGTGTTATCCTCAATCTCCTTAGTTTTGAATCTCAACCTGGCCCACAGAGGGTGACCACTTACTTGTACCAATGCTTATGGTGGACTCCTCTTAAACACACAAAGTCATCAGCCTTGCTTCTCATGGGCACATGCTCCCTTCTGCTGAACAGGAAGGCATTCGACTAGCCCTCACTCCCACCACTGCCTCCCCCACCACAGTTTTAAGCCAGGAAAAGAATATCTTCTAGAATGAGCCTGCTCAACTCACTCTTCAAAGTCACTTCCTTTTGGGTTTGGTTCTTTCTGACTGCAAAAATGTCCAAAGTGTGGGATCTGGGCTTAACCTAACCTCCTCAACAGGGCTTTAGCAATCGAATATCTCTTTTATATCAGTTCTTCTGAATCTTGTTATTGTCTTACGAAGAAAATGGTGAAGAGAGGATATTCTCCTTTCGGTAGATCATGGCAAGTGCTCCTTGAAGATCATCACCCCTTGAGAGCAACCAATGATCTATATTCTGGGTATTTTACATCCCAGTGTCTCTCTGTGACACCATTTCCATGACAGGATCATCACAATGCAATTTTTAGTCAAATAAGCTTTTGAGAAATGACCGTGCGTATTTTTCAGGGGAACGTTTTAAAGGAGACTAATTTTGGCAGTTGACTACTTTTAGACATGCTTATTTTTTAAAAATTGGTCCAGTTTCTTTCTAGTTTTGTGTGAATTTTCACATGCTGCAGACTCTTAAGTACAAATCTAATCTTCTCTAAAAGACTGCGGATTCCCTCAAGGCTGGGACTGGAATTTCCCCATCCCTTTTATTCCACCCAGTGAATTCTTCTGCTTAATGACTTTAATTCATTTGTGATATGCTGCCACCCAGTGAAGAGTCATTAAATAAAAAAAAAAAATCTGTTACTTTTGTGTTTTCAAAGAATAAAGTTTTAATAGGACATATATTTAAGAACTGACAGTTACTGGTATATAACTAAATGCTGCTAAAGTGCTTGAAACTATTTATTCATAGTGTTTATTTTGCTTTCCACTTACTTATTTTTAAAGCCTCACACCACCCCCAGGGGCAGATATTATTAGCCTCACTTTATGATGAAGGCAGGATGGCTCAGATAAGTAAAGTCATTTGACTGAGGTTAAATTAAAAGTTATTAAACATAACAGGAGAAAAGATAGTGCTTTCATCGGAGAACAAAACCCAAGATACCCAAATAATCTTCTGAGAAAAATATGAGTTGAACAATAAAAATAACTTCTCATCATTGATGAACAGATAAAAGTAAATAGTTCACATTTAAAATACGCTGTACTGTACACTTTATTATACATTTATTATAAAATGTACAGTAAAGGACTTGGCGGATGGTGGATAATAGAGGAAGAGTGTGAGAAAGACATTCTTCGGAAGATATGTTCTTTCTGCATCATTCCCTTCACCAGTTTTTCAACCATTTTGAGGCTCATGGTTGCCCAGTACTCAACACTACATTTGAAGTTACAGCACAGAAACGTACCTTTAGGGCAAAATAAAGACCAAATAACCATGAGAACACTTCAAAACACTTCAAAAGAGCCCACGTGAATAACTAGCTGAGGAAGCTGCCTTTCATCTTTTTGCTTGTCTTATGTACACAAAAGAAAACATTTTGGGTGCATCCTTCACAGTGTGCCATTTAAATTTGTTCCACATGCTGTTGTTCTCTGACTAACAGCTTGTTTTGAATGAATTGGGAAACCTATCCATGCCTGAAATCATACTGTTGAAATACCGCTTCGTACTGCATGTTTACTCAGTGTGTTTCATGGTGAAAATCTTGTGATTCTGGGGGCAGAAAGCGCCATTGTCTAAAAAAGTAATACAACTTTTTAAGATATGTTGAAAAGTCATTAACTGAGCCCTCAAAAGTGAGGTAGGTTTCACAGCAGGAACTTGGATCAATGAAAGGAGAAATCAAGGCCAAGACATCTATTCCTATAACAGCCTTATTAGATGATCACTTAGAGCAGTGGTCAAATTGGTCAGTTGCTGATGAAGCCATGGTTTAGTCAAAATCAGCCACAGTTCAAATGGCTTCCAAAATGTCACCCTGATACAAAGGCTATTTGTCCCTGTGTTTCAGAGGTGTTTTCAACTGCTTCAAATAGAGTGGAACCCTCATCATGGTTTTCAACCGATTTGCAGTAGAAACTAGAGCTACAGGAACATGAAAGTCTATAGATTCTGGATGGTGAGGAGGTTCCGGACCTATTGGAGTGGCAGAGGGAAGAAACAGCCTTGAAAAGCCAAAGACCCAGGTAATCCATCACTACCATACTGCAGATACTTGGAGGGAGGTGGGGAAGTCACCAGTGCTCCCCCCACTTCATTCTACATGGGTCTCCTGAGAATCGCCATTGTTTGTTTGGTCCTCATCTTTCTTTACCCATCCTTCTCTTACCATAGCCATTTTCTTCCGAGCACTCATCAACATCACCTTCCCCCGTTGATCCTCACCCAATTTCTGACATGTCTTACTTAACATCTATCTCCCTCCTCCTTCTCTTTCCTTCAGGCTCTTGTCCCATCCCTTTCAAAGACCAAAAGAGAAGTACAAGCTTGAGAGACTACGTGGGACTGTGAGGTGCCTGTATTTGTTTTTCTGTGCATAGTTGTATCTCTAGTGTACCACTTGGATTACACAGACATGAGCTTACAAATAACTTAATTCCTGCAAAAAGAATGTTATTGTAAATTACAAATTAGTCTTTCTTAGCATCAAGAAGCACAATCCTGAAAAAAAAAAATTGTAATATGTTGGTCAGTTGGTCCTGTAAGTGGATAAAAATCTTAGCTGTTGGCCATTGTTAACTACTTCTTCCCACTTTCATCGCCTTCCTTATTCTCCCAAAAGGTTAAGACTACAAGACAAATTGCAACAGAAAGTAATCCAAGGATTTCAAATTTCTCCTGAAGGAAAGTATTATATGGTTATGAAGTTTTAGTCCTAATTCAAGTGGTCATCCAAGCCCAAATAAAGTAATTATTTTCAAGTATTAATGGATCCTACTTGACACAGAAAAAAAAGGAAGAAAAGTTAACCAAAACTTTGGCCTCTTGTGAGAACTATTACATTGTGTTGATATAGACAAAGACTATAAGATTTGGTATCTAATATATATAGGCATATATAAAACATTTTTAAGGAAAATTTAAAGTTCCTACAGAATAACTCACTAATGGAAAACTTCCACCAACCCAAATACCCTCTGGTGTTAGTTGTCTTAATCAACTGTCAATAACAGCAGAACTCATGTGGAATTTCTCTGCCTTTTTCAGATGATTCTCTTCTAGGAACAGAAACCTACCGAATAAAGGATGAAACACTTCTTTCTTCTCATGGTTCTTATGAAACACTGCTCTTTCCATTTCTCCCTTTAGAGTCACCCCTAAATTATCTTCCTGGGAAGAAATATCCATTTCCACTAGGCTTAAACTAAGTTTAAACACAAGTTTCAAATCCTGCAGGTCTATTTAGTACAAGGAAATGAATCCGGCTATTTATTTATTTACTGCCATTTTAACAATTTTGAAGTGCCCCACTCATTAGTGTTCATTATCTTCACCATGTTGCAACCATCACCACTATCTATTTCTAAACTTTTTCATCACGCCAACTGGAGATTCTCGCATCATTAAATAATAACTCCCCATTCTCCTCTCTCCTCCCCAGCTCCTAGTAACTCTACTCTATTTTCTGTCTATGAATTTGCTTATTCTAGACATCTCATATAAGTAGAATCATACAATATTTGTCTTTTTGTATCTGCCTCATTTCACTAAGCATAATATTTTGTAAGTTCAACCACATTGTATCATGCATCAGAACTTCATTCATCTTCATGGTTAATAATAGTCCATCATTCACATACATCACATTTTCTTTATCCATTCATCTGTTGGTAGACACCTTGATTGTTTCTAGCTATTGTGAATAATGTTCCCTGAACATCAGAAGAAGAGAGGAAGGAAATTAGAGAGGAGATTTTAGACCAGGGAGGATCCCAGAGAAAGGAATTCTTTGTTCACTTCCAGGTTGATTCCTAGCAAGAGAGAAAGAAAATTCTATATTAAGTGGATCTGAAAGCAAGAGGAATATTATGCTTCCTAGCTGGCTACTCATAGAGGCTACAAGAACCCCCCAAAATTTCATGCATCCTCGCAATGAAAAACAGTAGAATAGATGGCTACATAGGGTACCATTTATACAGACATAAGGGCCAGAGAGGAACCTCAGAAATATTGGCTGAGCCTCCCTCCCACAGGGTGTGACGAGATGCTGAACTTCTGACATGAAACAATGCAAATCACTAAGAATACAGGGTTTCTATTACAATGACTTTAAAATCAAGCTCAACTATGTCTTATGAAATTTTATGCAACCAACAGAGAATGATCCATTTTTCAGGACTAGAGAAGACACAGGTGAAAATTATATTCACCATGTCTCACCTCATGGCCAGAAGTTCTCACCAAGCTTCACTGCTCTCTATTCTGGACCATTAGCCAATTTAAATCATTCTACAGTAGCTGGCAACTACATACAGTTGAGTGCAGCTATACAGGGTTGTATGATGATCTTTTAAAAGAACACCAATGTTTTCAGATGATGTTTTCACAAAGCCATGAAACCATCATTCAAGAAACGGTTGTAGGCAAATAAATTCTCTGATCTGTTTCTGTGCCTCCAGCGCCATTTGACATATAAAAGCAGGCAAGAGTGGAGGACTTGAGGCCAGCAAAAATTTGGACGTGGCCAGAAATCTCTCTCTTCACCTCATAGCTTTATCGATGTCAAGATGAAAGGAGGGGGCTGGTCTGCTCTCACTTCAAAGCTGTCCAGGCATTAAATCTCTAACATGCTCATGCCTTTTACAGAAAGAAGGCTTGTGAAGATGGGAAACTGATGGGAGTAAAAGGTGATTTTCTGCACAAAAGCATAAATCATTCTGATGGATCTTAACGAGTCCAGCAAGAGGGAGAATATGTTGAGATAAGGTCGAAAATGCTGCAACACATTGAAGACAAAGATGGAATGTGGAGTTGAGCATTTCCTTTGGAATGAAGTTCAGAGAAAAGTCAAAGAGGTGAAACTCATCTTTGTGCTCAAGGAAGTAGTCCTAATTTCAAAGACTCAATCGACTGGTCTTACATCATTTTTGTCTTTTATTTTTTCCTCCAGTTTAACTGAAATATAATTGACGTATAGCAAGCATATAAATTTAAAGTATACAGCATAATGATTTGACTTACATATATTGTGAAATGCTCACTACTAATTTTAGTAAACATCCATCATCTCATATGTGTACAAAAGAAAAAATATTTTTAATATAACAAAGACCCTTAGGACTGACTCTCTTAACAACTTCTATGTATAATACACAGCAATGTTAATTGCATTAATCATGCTGTATGCTACATCTCTAGGTCTTATTTATCTCATAACTGGAAAGCTATACCTTTTAACCACCATCAACTAATTTCTGACTGCTCCAAAACCCCCTTCCTGTTGCCTCTGTCAACCACAAAAATGATCTATTTTTCTATGAGATTGTTTGTTTGCTTGCTTGCTTTGAAGTATAACTGACCTGCAAAACTATATTAGTTCCTGGTGCACAACATAGTAATTCACTATTTCTATACATTACAAAATGACCACCGTGATAGACCTGGTTACCATCATTCACCATACAAAGGTATTACATTATTATTGACTATGTTCCCCACTTCATTTCATCCCTATGACTCCTTTATTTTTAACTGAAAGCTTGTACCACTTACTTTCCCTCACCTATTTCACTCATTCTCCTCCTCACCCTCTCTTCTCTGGAAACTACTCGTTCATTCTTTGCATCTATGACCTAGTTTGTTAGTTGTGTCCATTCGTTCATTAGATTCCCCATATAAGTGAAATCATACAGTATTTGTGTTTCTCTAATATGACTTATTTCATTAGCAAACATCCTCTAGGTCCATCTTTATAGTGGAATATTAATTGGCCATGAAAAAGAATGAAATGCTGCCACTTGTGACGATTAGACCAGGAGGGTGTTATGTTAAGTGAAATAAATCAGACAGAGAAAGACAAGTACTGTATATTGCACTTATATATGGAATCTTAAAAAAAGAACAACAAATGAAATATATACAGAGAAAAAAGTAGTGTTTATCTGAGGGAAGAAGGGTGGGGGAGGGGCAAATAAGTGAAGGAGGTTCAGAGGTACAAACTACTATGTATAAAATAAATAAAGCTACAAGGATATAACATACAGCACAAGGAATATAGTCAGTATTTTGTAATAACTTTGCATGGAGTATAATCTATAAAAATATCAGGTTACTGCATTGCACAACTATACAACTAATATAATATTGTAAGTCAACTATATTCCAACTTTTAAAAAATCAAGGCAATTCACATTTTAAAACATGCAGCAACTGTTTTTGGTTTTTTTTTTTTTTTTTTCCCTGAAGTGAGCTTTTCCTCTTCAAGACAAATGACTGCTCTGCCTGAGGCTATTTGTCACTAGGGTGGGGACAGAAAGATGGAGTTTCCATGCCTGCCATATTCTCAGCAACGCCTCATTACCGTCTGATTTTTTATCTCTGTTTCCCACAGGAAACCCTCTCCACAATATGGCATCATCTACTTCATGAGTTCAGATGAGCAAGAGGTGAGCAAGGAGTGGCAGTGTTCTAGTGGGGCATTACAAGTTGTCACAGTGATTTCCTCGTCTTGACATCAAAACTTCACCTCATTGTGGTAGATATTATCGTGGCCATTGAACCCTTATGGAACATGTATTACAAGGTTACCAAAGAGAATGCAAAAAGTACTCATTCTTGATCTCTATGGGCTTTCTATTTGGGGGAAATGACCCATATATAAAAGCAATCCAGTTTTCTAGATTGTTGGCTCTGGCTTTCATTGTATCCCACTTATAAGCTACAAAATTAGCCTATAACAGTTTCTGGGATGCTTAGAACTAGAAGACATGAGATCCTAGGTCAGAAATAAAGGACTTTGTTCTTCATTACTCAGAAGCCACCATCCGTGGACCTTGGGGAACCCACTGCTTTTCCAGCAGGAAGCAAACTAGCTGGCTCCCTGTTCAAGGGGAATATGCTACCTCATCCCACAGTTACCAGCTGCAAAAACAAACATGAAAAAATGGCCTGGGTAACAGGGCCTTGCAGGCATGTCACACCCAACAAGACACATAGGAACTTGAGAAGCTCAAATAAGGTTGTCTCTCCCAACATAAGCAGAAAATCAAATGATGACTATGGGTGATGGAACCACTGAAGTCTTGAGTTCAGAAGTAACAGAACAGAGGTTCCCACTGTGGTTCAGCGGGTTAAGAATCTGACTTCAGCAGTTTGGGTCACTGTGGAGGTGCAGGTTTGATCCCCGTCCAGGTGCAATGGGTTAAATGATCCAGCGCTGCCACAGCTGCTTTGTAGGTCACAACTACAGCTCAGATTCAGTTCCTGGCCCAGGAACTTCCATATGCTGAGGTGTGGCCATAAAATGAGAAGAAGAAGAAGAAGAAGAAGAGAAGGGGAAGGGGAAGGAGAAGGAGAAGGAGAAGGGGAAGGGGTAGGAGAAGGAGAAGGAGAAGAAGAAGAAGAGGAAGAAGAAGAAGAAGAACTAACAGAATACTAATGACTTAGGGGAATTGATGATATTGGCTACAAAAAAAAATTGCTGGTTATTTTTATTACCAACTTATCTCTATAGATAGCAGTGGGTTGCTTACAAGTTAAAAAAAAAAAAAGTAGGGGGAGGAGGGAGGGGAATGGGTCTTCTGGAGTTTTAATACTTATTGAGATTGACTAACCACATGGAGAGATAACATGTAAAACTATCATTCTGAACACTCATCCTCAAGTGATTTGCAGAAAGAGATGTTAGACGTAGGAATCTGATTATAATCAAGTTGGGTTGAAATGTTATCTTCATCCAGAACATTTCAACATATTTTCTATTAAACAGCCCTCCTAGGCTGCAACAGAAACAATAGGAACAATGCCTGTGTTTTACGTTTCAATTAGCTGCAGAGCAGCTGATGGGAGGATGGGGATTTGAAACCCCTTTTGCTCCCATTAGATAAAAATCTGTGACATGGAAGCCATCGTTATTCACCAGCTTAGGCCAAGTGATTTAGTAGCAGGCCAGTTCCTGCTCCACACCCATGTCTGCCTGGCCCCATGCCCTCAGTGAGGTCCAGAGCCACACAAGAGGTTGTAGCCAATGGTAACCTTTTGTTCTAGGAGCACCACTGATTCTAGCAGGAAATGAGGTTTCCTCCACTGGGTTCCAGAGGACACTGCGCATGACCTTGAAGTATTTTGTGATCCTATTGTGAGGCCAACAGCAATGAAGCAGCAACGTTTCCCAGAACAAAAGTCGTTAACATCAGGTCCACACAAGACAGACAGTTATGAAGCAGACAGGACTTGTGTTAGAGGGAAGCTGTAGCCGTGATTGCAGCCTCTGCCTCCCTACACTATTGATTTATGGAAGACAGAACATTAAAAAGTGGAAATCAGGAGTTCCCATTGTGGCTCAGCAGGGTTAAGAACCTGACTAGTATCCATGAGGATTCAGGTTCGATCCCTGGCCTCGCTCAGTGGGTTAAGGATCCGGTTTTGCCATGAACTGTGGTGTAGGCTGGGAGCTGTAACTCCAGTTCGACCCCTAGCCTGGGAACTTCCATGTGCTGCAGGTGCAGCCCTAAAAAAAAGAAAAAATGGAAATCATTGGCTAGCACTAAAATATTATTTACTATGAAAACATGACCCAAATAAACGTGTGAAAATCAATATTTTTTTACCAAAGTCATGTGGATCAGCTTTCTCATTTGTAGCTCACACACCAAGTCTTTGATCATGAAAAAAGCTTTCTTCTTTGTGTGTGTGCGTGTGTGTGTATGTGTGTGTGTATATTACAGAAACTATTAGCAACTTTTTTTTTTCATTAAAATCCCACTTCAGGAGAGAGAAAAAAAAGTAAGTTTTCATTTGCTTAGAGAAGAAAAGAGCTTTGGAAGATCTTCGTGTGGCTGAATCTAAGGAGCCCTCTGCCATTCCCTGAAGCTGCCTCCTCCCCTCCCAGAGTTTTTCTCCGATTACCCAGGTTCCTTGTTCACAGCCTCGTCAGGTTTACCCAACCTTAACATCAGTCCAACTATCTTTAAGTATATTTCAATAATGTACCAATTTCTGTGACCACCCCAGCTGTATTTGCCTTTTAAAAGAGGAAATTTGTATTTCGAAAAATGAAAGTGGGCGTTCCCATTGTGGCGACATGGAAACAAGTTCAACTAGTATCTTTGAAGATGTAGGTTCGATCCCTGGTCTTGCTCAGTGGGTCGGGGATCCGGTGTTGCCGTGAGCTGTGGTGTAGGTTCAAGACTTGGCTAGGATCCCAAGTGGCTGTGGCTGTGGTGGAGCTCAGCAGCTGCAACTCCGATTTGACCCTAGCCTGGAAACTTCCATATGCCATGGGTTGGGCTCTAAAAAAGGGGAAAAAAAAAAAAAACAAATAAATAAACAAAAACAAGGAAAAGAAAAAATGAAAGTGGCCTATTACTCACTGGATTTTGAGGGGTTATCCTTGATGGAGAGAAGGTGGTCCTTCTCCCACTTCTAGGGCTACAAAGCCCTAATCTGCTTCTGCATAAGTCAATCTCTGGTCCACGTCACCAAACAGGATTTCTGTGCCCAAACGCAGACCGAATCATTGACTCTAGGCCTATTTATGGACAGTACTAACTACCCAGTGAAAAACTTTCCATCTCCAGCAATCAGAGAAGATATTTTGTCTGATACCAAGCCTCCAGATACTACTGGAGAACACACAGACCTTTGATTGAATTTTTCATTTGTCATCGGGGCGTTTGGCACTAAAGACACACAGTCTTTAGAAACCACAGAAGGAACTCATTCTCCAGGCATGTGGTGCACTCCGCCCTACAATGTTGTCTTTCTGTTCTAAAAGAAAGTTCCACTGTCCATTGAAAGCGGCAGCAGCAAGGAAATCTGTCCTACCAAGAACTTGGATATTTGGGAGGCTGTTTGGATCTTTGGGGAGGCCGATGTTCTCTGATATGCAGAAGTTGTTCCCTGTGTCATGTGGGACAGGCTGGCTGTGGCAACCCCAAATGCCCCCAGTCTCAGGGGCTTTAACAGCAAAAGTTTATTTCACTTTTGTTACATGTCCCATGTGGGTCTGGGGTGGTGGGAGGTGTGGGATGGGAAGAGGGTTGGAGGGTCTCAGCTCAGTGCTCATTCAGCGCCCCAAGCTGAAGGAGTCCCCCAGTCAGCACGTAGCACATATTTCTGCATTTGATCAACAGGACAGAGCAGAGCTGGTGGGTCTCTTATTTGCATTTTGTAAAATCTCAATCGCAAAGGATCCTCCCCATTGGCCAGAACTTGTCTCATGGGCATACCTAGCTACAAGCCAGGAAAGCAGTCCCCCGCTTGGGCCCCAGAAGGAGGAGGGAACCAGGTATGAGTGAGTATTTGTGAACAGAATTAGTATTTGTCACAGCCACTCAGGTCCAAAAAAAAATTTTCACCAAGATGGAATCTTGGGTTTCATCCGAAGGCGAAATCAAGCACTCTTTGGGTCTCTCCCACTAAATGCAAAGCAATACTTTATCAATACATTATTGCATAGATAAGACCGCTGGAAACATGTTTTCTTTAACATTCGAAAGTTTATTCTCTCAAGGACCTTCTTCTCCTTATGGCCCGTCTCACTAAAACTAACAGGAAACAACCAAAAGTGAGAGAAAGACTACATGTTAAAACTTGAGTTCCTCATTTATAGCAGGCAGAGGCTCTAATTGTAAACAATTGGAAAACAAACCTACCTGTCTATTGGCAAAAACATTTCTCTTTAATGAGACCACACCCTGCGCTTCAAAAAAATCTCATCACCAGGCATAATCATTGTTTCATGTGATATACAGTCAGCTTTCTGATGCTAGGCAACATGTATTTGCTTTTATAAAATAGGGATCATGCTCCACACTTCTATGACCCACTTTTTAAAATATCCAGTGTTCTTGTAATCATTTTACAATTATTTGAAGCAATTTCAGTAGCTACATAAGAGAGATCAAAAAAAGCGTATTTATTTCAGCATTTTCCTTTGGGGCAGGTAGGTTGCTTATCATGTAAATATGTGCTAATTTATGTGATTATTTGATGAATGTTTGTTTGCCTCACCAAACTGTAAACTCTTGGGTTTGTTTTTGGTCATCATTATATTCTCATTCCAGAGCAGTATTGGAAATACAGTGGGTATGCTATAGCATCTGCTATATATATATATATATATATATAGTGTATATGTATATATATATATACACACACATATTTTTTAACTGAATTATGGTTGATTTACAATGTTGTGTTTGTTTCAGGTGCATAGCACAGTGATTCAGTTATACATACATATATACATACATATATACACACACACACACATATTTATATATATATGATTCTTTTTCAGATGATTTGCCCTTAGGTTATTACAGAATATTGAATATAGTTCCCTATGCTATGCAGTAGGTCCTTGTTGGTTATCTATTTTATATATTGTATAAAACAGTGGTGTGTTTATGTTAATTCCAAACTCCTAATTTACCACCCTTTCCTTTCTCCTTTGGTAACCATAAATTTGTTTTCTATGACTGTGGGTCTATTTCTGTTTTGTAAATAAGTTCATTTGTATCTTTTTTTTTTTTAGATTCCATGTATCAGCAATGGTAAGCATCTGTTGAATGAATGAGTGAGAGTACTCTTCAGTTCTTAGCTCAAATCAGTCTCAGCCACAAAACATTTCTGATCCTCACCTCATCTCCATATAGTGGTCTCTCCCTCTTCTAAAATGTCCCTGTAGTTCTTTTTTTTTATAACTCCCTTGCAGGATAAAGAGGAAAAATACTATTTATTCAGCACTACTATGTGCCAGGCAGTGTGCCGGACATATTCCAATTAATCTGGGGAAATGATCAATCGCTTTCGTTTCAAATATTTCTTCTTTTTCTTTCCCTCATTCTTCTCCTTCTGGTTGTCCCCTTATCTGTATATCATATCTTCTGTACTTGTCTCATAGCTCTTGGATGTTCTACCTGTTTGTTGTTGTTGTTGTTTTTTTTTCCAGTTTTTGTTCTCTTTGAGGTTTCTATTGCAGTGTGCTCAAGCTACGGGATTCTTCCTTTAGCGTGTGCATGCTACTGATTAGTTCACAAAGGTAAACTTCATTTCTGTTAGCTATTTTTTTCTTTTTAGGGCAGCACCCATGGCATATGGAAGTTCCCAGGCTAGGATTCCAGTCGGAGCTGCAGCTGCTGGCCTACACCACAGCTGTAGCCACAGCAACACCTGATCCAAGTCGAATCTGCGACCTACACTGCAGCTCACAGCAACGCCAGATCTTTAACCCACTGTGCAGGGCCAGGGATTGAACCCACATCCTTGTGGATACTAGTCGGGTTTGTTACCACTGAGCCACAACAGGAACTCCCATTTCTGTTAGTGCTTATATCAATGGCATTTATTTTAATTCTTTCTTAGAATTTCCATCTCTCAGCTTGCTTCCCCCACCTGTTCTTGCATGCTGTCTGCCTTATCCACTAGCACCCTTAGCATGTTAATCAGAGTTGTTTTAAATTACTTGTTAATTCCAACATCCCTGCCTTGTCTGTTTCTGAGGCTCGCTCTTTCTCTTCAAACTCTGTTTTTTACATAGTCTGTCTCTTGAATTTGAGGGGCAGCAATCGGCCCTCGTCCATCAATCCTCTTATGGATCTAAGAAGAGTTGTTGATCTTTCAGTTTGTTCAGCTTTTTATTTGTTGTTAGAACAGAGTGGTGACTTTAGGCTTAAGTTTCTGCCTCTGTTGAATCAAGGAGGGCCTCCCAACAAACTTGAGTTCATTCCCTACCTGCAGGCCCTCTAAGAAGATGACCATGCCTTCTTGCCATCCCAACCCAAGGAGAAAGTGCTGGCCTGAAGAATAGTGCATTCACAGGGTGGCCAGGGTCTCGGGGAATGGACAAGTACAATATCTCTGTCCAGCAGGAACAAGAGTGACGATTTGAAGCAATCAGATCCTCTGAATTTGAGTTTGGTTTGAATTCTTGACCTATGGAGCACTAGTCCAGGTGGAAGCATAAATCAGACAGAGCGTGGTGGTAAATATTATGAGTGAGAACAAGCCATGAACAAGCAGCAGCTGGAGTAGCAGCCCCAGCTCCAGCAGTAATGCCCACTTGTGAGAAGACAGCTAGCTGTTCAACCACAGAGCTGCTATCAGGATCTAGACATCAAATGACCTTATATTCAAGCCCCAAGATGGCCTGTTGAGGGCTATTTCTGTTCTTTCTCCCTCTTGTCTCCTTAGCTAACCTGGAAAAGCCTCATTAACACATGCGTATGTAAGTGAAACTCTCCTCTGGCTCAAATATTCTAGAATTATCCTGAGCACAGTAAAAAAAAACTCATTAATTCAGATGGCTTGTTCCAAATTTCTAATTATTTCATTTGGACTAAGCTGAAGTTTATTTTTGCTCAGCAAAATTTTATTATGGATAGCTGAAATGAAAGAGGACAGAGGAATTGTGTAAAATGTTTAAGGAGACAGAGCTGTTGACATAATATGTTAACTTAAAACTAATTTATGTGTTTATTAAAAAAATGTATGAGCCAAGGAATTTCAATTAAGTAGAATGAATAAATATTGTTTACCATTTTTTTCAGCAAAGATTTACTGATTCTTTTTATGGGCCAGGCATTCTGCTAAGCTACTGCTATGATCTGAATATTAACGCCCTTAACCCCAATTCATATGTTGAAATTTTAACCCTCACAGATGGTGTCTTAGTAGGTGGAGCCTTTGGGAGGTACTTAAGTCATGAGGGTGGAACCCTCTTGAAGGGATTAGTGTCTTACAAAAGAGGCTCCAGGCAGATCCCTGTCCTCTTCTACACAACAAATATTCTGCAACCAGGAAGAGGGCCCTAACCTGACCTGGCTGGCACCCTGATCGCCAGCTTCCAGAACTATGAGAAATCAAATTCAGTTTGTTATAAACCACCCAGCATATTGTATTTTGTAATAGCAGCCCCAAAGGACTAAAACAGTTACCAGAACATAGAAACATAGACTTGAATATGGTATGGTACTATATGTTAATTTAAAAAATAGATGTATAACATAAGAAATATCTTGGAATATTGGACTTTCCACATATATACATGTATCTCATGCGCACACGCACATACATGCACTAGACCTTGACATGAATCAGCTTAGAGACTGATGGAGAAGACAGACAAATAAAAAAGATACATTGGTGTGATAAATGCTAAGATACAAGTGTACACACAGTAGGTTAACAAGTGTAAAAGAGGAGCATCTAAGGTACCACAGAAGTTGAGGTCCAGAAAGATTTCCTAGGGGAGGGAGTATATAGGAAAAAATTGCACTCTCCCCCTGTGTGTTTCTTCTCTAGTCTCAATAGTCTCCATCGCACTCACAACATTTCTGACACCCAGTGTGTGGCTCTCCCCTCCCACGCCAAGAAATTCCCTGCAGCACCAGCTGGTTGTCCTATAATTCAATTCAAGTCTCACACTAACTGGAGTTAATGCAGACCCCACAAAGTAAGAACTCAGTCCCTCAAGACTCCGCCCCCCACTTCAGACCCAATTGCAAGTAGTGGGTCCCCAGATTACCCACAATTTCTGTCCCACTTGGCCACAAACTGGGGATTCCTGCAATTCCCCCCTTCCTTGGTTCATTTATTTCCTAGAAGAGGTCACAGAACTCGGAGAAATACTTACATTTATTGGTTTGTTATACAATAAAAGATATGATAAAGGGTGTAGACAGACAGCCAGATGAAGAGGTGCATAAAACAAGGTCTGGAAGGGTCCCAAGCACAGGAGCACCTGTCCCCGTGAAGTTGGGGTACGACCACTTTCCCAGCATGTACATGTGCTCACCAGTCTGGAAGATCCCTGAATTCTGTACGTTTGCAATTTTATGGAGGCTTCATCACGTAAGTATGATCCATCATTAACTCAATTTCTAGCCTCTCTCCCTTTTCTGGAGGATAGGGGATGGGGCTGAAAGTTCCAAGCTTCTAGTCATCGCCTGGTCTTTCTGGTGACCAGCCCTCCTCAAGGAGCCCACTAAGCATTGCCTCATTAGAACAAAAGACGCTCTTCTCACCCAGAAAATTCCAAGGGAGTTAAGGAAAGCGGAATCAGAGACCAAATATAAGAACAAATCTTCTTAGTGCTCTTATCAATTAAGAAGTCACAAGGGTTTTAGGAGCTTTGCGCTAAGAACAAGGGGCAGAGACATAAATTTTATATATATGAACATACATATAATGTATATTATACACATATGATATATACACTATATACATATAATGTATATTATTTACATATGATATATACCATATATCATGTGTATTATATACATATATACTATATATACATATGTAGTATATATTATATACATATAATATATGCATCTATTTTATATGCATATAAGTTATATGCATATATTATATATCAATGTGCTTAATCTCACTAAGCCACTTACAAGTGGATAAAATGGTAAAATATATATTTATATATAATTTTTACCACACTAAAATGAAACAAAACAATTGTCCACATATATGGTATTGCCTCAAAGAACACTGTTAATGAGAATTTACATGCACCCATGACCCACTGATAATACTTCAAAGTTATTTGCTACATGAAAAAAGTAAATGTTATGAATCTAAACTTCTATTTTAGAATTTTTTGTTCCCTTATTTAGAAAAATGAACATTTTATACCTTAGCTTTTTTCCCCAGAAATTCTAAATTTTTAACATAGTAAATCTTATGGTATTAAAATTGCCATGAGTTATAATCAATTGCTCCCACATCTTATATAAAATAGATTGAAAAATTAATACATAAAAAGGATATTTATTTCCTTTTCCATCATCATGGTATTCCTTTGGATACCATGCAAGGTATCCAAAGGACATATTTTTAAACATCTTTGAAACACTATAAAGTCCTTACCCATCCCATTTACAGATGTCTAAACAGTCCTCACTAAACCACTTACAAGTGGTTAAAATGGTAAAGTATATATTTATATATAATTTTTACCACATTGGAAATGGAAAAATCAATACCAATTCGCTTCCTCCTGCTGGATTCAGAATTGAAATTCATTTTATTTTTTCATTGGTAATATGGCAGAAAACTCTCACTAGCACACAGAGCCATAATTGAAGTTTACTGAAATGATAACCCCCCTTTAAGACATAAGAATAGAAAACTAATTCAAAAATTCAATTCAGTATCAAAATATCCTAAAATTGTTCAAAATCTCATTCTAAACCCAAACTCTCCGTAAAGGTAGATGACATTCTACGGTTTTAGTTTCACATTCTTTCGCCATTGCTATTTTTGTTCTATGATAGAAATTCTTCCATACTCCCACACAGTCCAATTTTCAGTGACATTTCTAATCAAACCAAACTCAAGCTAGAAAACTTATCATAAGTTCTTCATTCTTGGGATTTGATGCTACCACTAAAACCAGAAAACTGAACAAATAGAAACTTAGCTCTACCTCATGCGAGCTGACTGGGCATTAAACCATTTAGACTCCCTTGAATATTTGCACTTAATCATTAGTGAAAAAGTCAGCAACACAGAGTTAATTGTGCCTGCTTCATATAGACAAATTAGAGGCAGAGGATGTGTCATACAACTTTATCAGCAACTCAATAACAAGATAATAAATGCAATCATTTCCATAAAATGTTATCCTTAGCTCATTAAGATATTTCCCAGAATTTTTACATGGTTCTTTTTGGAGTTCATGAAATGTATAAAAAATTAAGAGAACGCATTGTAAATCAATAATTACTTCTTGAAGACAATCTAGAAAAAGTTGTAGAGCCTACTCACACCTTACAAAATTGTGAAGAGGTGAAAGATTTAATCACAAAATGAAATTATAAAGATGCCATAAGAAAATAAATACTCTTACACTGGGATATGTCTAAGAACTGAAAGCAGAAATTATGAAGAGCCAGCAAACCCAGGGTTTGAAAAAAAGGAAAAGAAAACAAGCAAAAAACTTGTGAAAAATCTGAATAGGAGTTGGGAAGCACAATCTTACTCTAGCAGTTTATAACTTGCCGGGTTTCCATGCGTGGTGAAAGGATGATGAAGCACTAAAAGTCAACCCACCAGCCCCTGAATCTGATCATTCTTATCCCTGTGGCAAGAATGTCACTCTGGAAATGACCAAATCTGGCTTACGGTTACGGATATTAACACCAATAACTTCCTTTTCGTGCTCGAATTCTGTGCTCATCAAGCAAGCTTCTATTTAAACATCTACTTGCCATAAACATCTACTTTGAGGGAGAGAATGTATTGTGATGGTGACACAGGTTTTCTGGTACATAAAATAACTAAGTGGCATTCACTCATTTATTTATTTATTTAATAAGCACAGAGTATATCATATGCTTTTGTGCATGGCCCTAAGATTATTAAGTTAAATAAACATTAAAAAAATTCTTAGTTGACACCAAACCAAGGAACAGAGATGGTGGAGGTAACTACCATCTTGCTTTCTGAATACGCACCCCATCCTTAAAAATGTTTCAGCATGTACAGCCACGTACAAATTACATAGCTAGGACCTTCTCAACTAACATATTGTACATGTTGTAAATTTAAAAAGAAATCTAACACCAGGGTGGCCTGATGTGACTTTCATTTTCTTCCTGTGAGTAATCCAGATGTGTTCTTATTTTGCCTGTCCCTTTTTCAGTCCATCTGCAGCAAAGCCCTCCGCGGGAGAGTTCAAGGAAGCAGAAGTGATAACTGAGATGTCACTGGATGGGCAGCTAAGGGTGTGCCAGGACAACGAAGGTGAAACGAAGTTTAACTTCTAGTGCAGAGACAGTGTGAAATAGAGATTGTTCCAGGAAGTGTAAAAACACACACGCAAACACACATGCGCAAATTCAGAGACAGGAATAGAATGCCCAGGACAGGCAGAGGTCTTCTTGTTTTAGAAAACAAATATTTTAACATACAGATTTTTACTAGTAAGCATTTAAAAATTGAAACAAAAATAACACAAATATAAACAATGTCCTTTGTGGGCTAAGCTCAAGAAAGGAAGCACCGCCCATAAGGAAAGAAATGATTACACCACTGTTTAGTGTGTCCCGAAATTTCTAGAAGGAATTCCTTCAAGACTCACTGAAACGTTTTAAATCCTCTTACTCAGAAATCCAACCTTATGCTCGGGAAAAGTTTCAGGATACATGGAAAGGCTTACTTTTCTTATTAGGTGCTAACGATATGCCAGGGACCTGTGAGCACACAGCTGGGTCATCCTGATCTCCCTGCAGAAGAGAACTTGTTGTGTCCATCTGTCAACGCCTGCAGAGTTGGCCTCAGCTGCAGAGCCGCCTTGCCCAGGGTGGGTCACCCCAGGGAACGATGAAGCCCAGCCCTTCTGGCCCTTCCAGGATTAACTCCAGTAGGTCTTTTACCCCCAGAGGCAAGGCAGCAGGGCCAGTGTCGCAGCTCCCTCTGATGGATGTTGCTTCTGCCTCTTCCCTGGCACAGGCGTTGATCTAAGCAACAGCTGGCGCACTAAACTCTGCCCCAGTGTCTGCTCCCCTTTCAAAACCCCACTTGCAACTGTTCTGGTGAACGAGATAAAGACCCCTGTTCTTGGCACTGTCATCGGTTTAGAGGAAACAGAAACAAGTAGACAAGCAGATGAAGATGAAAACTGCAGAGAGTAATTAGCCCTCTGAAGAAAAATAAAACAGGATTATTCAAGGGAGCAACTAGAGCTGTGTAGGGGCTATATTTCAATGGAGAGGTCTGATAAGAGAGCAACATTGGAGCAGAGAGCTGAATGGTAAAGAAAGGGCCAGCCAGGCAGAGAAAAGGTGGGAGGTGTTGCAAGAAATTATAAGAGCAGAGACACAATGGTATAAAAAAATAAAATTTTAAAGTGATTGGGAGGAATAACAAATAATGCCTGTGTGATCTTAAAGTTGGAAAGGGTTTTATAAACAGATCACAAAAAATTCAAACCACACAGAAAGTTTAACTGCATTAAATGTCTGTACCACAAAATATGCTGTCGACAAAGGGAACGGGCAAAAACCACAGATGGGGAAAGAACAGTTGCTGTGTATGGAACTGACAAAGAATTACTGTCCAGAACATGTAAAGCACCCCTCCAACCCATAAGAAAAAGAACTCTAGAGAGAGAAATGGGATCAGGGATTAGGGCTTTTTATTTGTAGCATCAACATTTCATTTCTATTGAAGCAACATGGCTGAAAGTTAAGATTCAACAAGATGAATGGGGGAATTGATATTCCTTTCAGGCAGACTCTGTACATTTTTGACACCTGAAATATTTCATAAATTTAAAAAAAAAAAAAAAGATCCTATGTACCTAGAGTTTAGGGGACATGGAGAAGAGATTGCAGGACAGAAATTGGATTTCAGTCTGATTGCAACAGAAAGCAAACAGAAGGTCTTAAATAGAGGAATGAGATCATGAATTTAAAAGACCACTCTGGATATTAGGTGGAGAATGGATTGTAGAGAGGCTAGGGTGTAATGATGGGGACAGCTGTGAAGCTACTGTCACAGTTTAGACAAAAGATGATGGCAACCAGATCAAAGACGGTAGCAAAGAAGTGGACAGACTAGGAATAAACTTTTTAACCTCTTATTTTAAAATAATGTTTGACTTACAGAAAAGATGGAAAATAGTGCAGAGATTTCCATACTGTCTTCACCCGGCCTCCCCTCCTGTTAACATTTTACAAAACGGTAATTCAATGGTCAAAACCAGGCAATCAACATTGGTCTGGTATTGTTAACTGACCAATCAATCTTATTTGTTTTTCAGCAGTTTTTCCACAAATATCCTTTTTCTGTCCAAGGATCCAAAACCAAATCTCTCATTGCATTCACTTGCCATGTCTTCTTACTCTCTTCAGCCTGCAAGAGTTCCTCATTCTCCCTGATCTCACCTAACTTTGAGATTTTGAGGAATATTGGTCAGGTAGTTTGTAGAATGGCCCTCAACTGGGGATGGGTGACATTTCCCATTGTTTAGATAGAGGCCTTGCATTTTTTATTGGGCAAATTTCAAGTGAACAACATAGTATTAACAACTATAACTGCCATGCTGTCTATAAGGTTCCCAGAGCTTACTCATCTTATAACTGAACATTTATATCCTTTGTCCTGCATCTCCCCATTTCTACCAGCCAGGCCCTAGCAACCACCATGCTACACTCTGCTTTCATGATCATGCTTTTGTAGATTCCACATATGAGTGAGATCAAGCAGTACTCGACTTTCTGTATCTATCTTATTTCCTTCTTTTCTTTCTTTTTTCTTTTTTCTTTCTAAGGCCACACCTGTGGCATATGGAAGTTCTCAGGACAGGGGTGGAATCAGACCACAGTTGCAGGCCTACGCCACAGCCACAGCAACACTGGATCTGAGCCACATCTTTGACCTATACTACAGCTTGCGGCAATGTCACATCCTTAACCCACTGAGCAAAGCCAGGGATTGAACCCAAATCCTCATGGACACTATTGTGTTGAACCACAACAGGAGCTCTGATATGTCTAGCTTATTTTACTTAGCATAATATCCTTCAGTTTCATCTATATTGCAAGAAATCATTTTGCAATGCATACATATATTAAATTACCACCTTGCTTTAAAAACACATATTGTACAACCTAAATACATACAAATTCTGTTTGTCAATCATACCTCAATAAAGCTGGAGGAAAAGGCATATGTAATGTCAATATTGTATTATGTCAAGGGGCCACAGAGTTGAAATCTTTGCGCACACTGAGTCTCAATGATGTGCATTTTATGTTTTAGAGCAAGCCAGATTGGTCTACCAAATAGAACAGCTACAGATCTCAGGCCCCATATAGACAGAGGTACAAAGGAAAGAAAAAGAGATATTCATTTTAAACCTAGGCTATCATTCAGCTTCCTATTTTTTTCAATCACTTCCCCCCCTCTGGCAATCGATTCCCTAAAAAGAATAAAATCATTGGCTCTATTGAGAGGCTACGAACTGTCATCATTAGTTAGAAAAGCTATGATGATATTAACCACAACATTACCAGGCTTTTTGCTTCCTAATAGCTCAGTGAAGCCGTCTTGCTAGCTTCCCGAAAATCATAAGCTCCTTATCACATCATCATCAGGAGAATCTCTGTAAAATCATCCTAGAACTATTTAAGTTGTTCTTCAAAAAAATGCAGACTTTTACCAAGATGTTCTTCAATAAGTGAATACATAAACTGTGGTACACCTATGCAATGTAATACTATTCAGTGATTTTTCTTTTTTTTTGATGAATTATCACGCCATGAAAAGACATGGAGCAGCCTTAAATGCATACTACTCTGTGAAAGAAGCCAGCCTGAAAAGGCTACATATGGTATGATTCCACCCATATGACATTCTGGAAAAGGCAAAACTATAGTGACAGTCAACAGATCATCAGTTGCCCAGGGGTGAGAGAAGCAAGAAAGCCAAGGTTAAATGGGTGGAGCACAGGGGGTTTGAGGACAGTGACTCTTCTGTATGGCTCTATACTGGTGGATACAAGACATTACACATTGGTCAAAGCCCATGGAACATACATCACATTGAACCGACCCTAATGTGAACTAGGCTTTAGTTAATAATAGCATACCAATATTGGTTGACTAACCAAACTGAACCACACTAATGAAAGATGTTAATAATAGGGGAAACTATGGTGTAGTGGGACACAGAATTCTGTACTTTCTTTTTTCCTTTTTTTTTTCTCACTAGATTTTATTTTATTTTATTTTTTAGTGTTAATTGTAATCAATTGTTATTTGAATTCTGTACTTTCTATTCAATTTTTCTATAAATCTAAAACTTCTCTAGGAGTTCCTGTCATGGCACAGTGGAAACGAATCTGACTAGGAACCATGAGGTTGCAGATTTGATCCCTGGCCTCGCTCAGTGGGTCAAGGATCCAGTGTTGCCATGAGCTGTGGTGTAGGTTGAAGAGGTGGCTCAGATTTGGCGTGGCTGTGGCTGTGCCTTAGGTCAGCAGCTATAACTCCAGTTAGACCCCTAGCCTGGGAACCTCCATATGCCGCGAGGTGCAGCCCTAAAATTGCTCTAAAAATTAAACTCTATCATTTTAAAAAATGCTTTTCAAAGCATGGATAAAGATATGAAAGTAAAACTGAAAATGTCTTGCTGGAAAATCTGATTTCTCTCTCTTGAGATTTCCAGGAATATAGATCGACTTTATTACTTTCTTTTTTCATAGTTACTGAATTGAAAGAGGATGACCACCAGGAAGACTGGCAAAGCAAGTGCTCACCAATATTGCTTGTAATGTGATGCAGAGCCAGGGAGCAGACAGGAAGACCCCAAATAGACCACAGCCATTTGGGTACACCCAGCCTGTGTTCCAGACAGTGAGCTGAGAAGCCATCAAGATGACTCCGGCCCCCACAATTGTCTGACTACAACTGCTTAAGGTATCCTCAGTGAAAACTGCCCACCTGTCCAGTCCATCCTTGGATCTGTGACAGATGCTAATAATAAATGATCATGGTGGCATGCCAGTAAGTCGGAGGTGGGTTGTTTACAGAAATGTACAACTGAAACAGGGATAACTGCTACTATTAATCACGCTCAATTATACTTTCGTCTTTTCCTAATTGATGGGCTGTTAATATTTACTTAGTTTATTTAATAAATTTTACTTTATTTACTTATTTATTTATTGCTGTTTAGGGCCACACTCGCGGCATATGGAGGTTCCCAGGCTAGGGGTCTAATCGAAGCTACAGTTGCCAGCCTACACCACAGCCACAGCAACTCGGGATCCGAGCCACGTCTGCGACCTACACCGCTGCTCAAGGCAACACCGGATCCTTAACCCACTGATGGAGGCCAAGGATTGAATCCGCAACCTCATGGTTTCTGTTCAAATTCGTTTCCGCTGCACCACAATGGGAACTCCTTAATAAATTTTAAATCTTATTGCTTTATCTATGGCAAAACTAGCTTTTTACCTAAAGGCTTGCCTTTGTCTGAATGATCAGTTGAACACACGTTTATCTTTTGAAAAATCTGCTGCTGGGAACACTCAGACTAACACTCTGATGTTCTAAAAGTCAACTGTACAAAAGTCTAGGAAGAAAAGACACTCCCTAGTAATGACTTTTTAATTTCCAAAGTGCTGCATGACATCTTTACAAAAGAATAAAAGAAACACACTGCTAGGAGAAAATTAAGGCATGTTATGACAATCTTATGATAATTGTAAGTACAGAAATTTATTTTTTATTGTTTAATGTTATTCACTTAGATGTTAATCCAGTTCTTCTGTTTAAGTAGCATTAAAAATAGAATTTTCCTTCTACATACTCTGTTGAGCAGATCTGTTAGAGCTGCTTTGTCACTTGCTCTATTCAGACATGATACGATTCATGTTTTAAAGTAGAAAATAGCCTCCAAATGCCATTATCATTTTCTAACTTATGTAGACACTGAACAGAATACTAAATTCTACTTCTAATTTTCATATTTTATTAATTGATGGAGCCACATAATTATTATTTCACCAAGTCATGTGGCAGACCTGAAGAGAGAACATTATTATATACATTTTTGTGAATTTTATATTATAAAATGGTGTAACATAATTTCTATGAAGTGCAGGGGTTTTTTATAACAATCATGTTGAAAATAGGTCCATCAAATCTCAATTCATTGATAGTTTTTGATTTCCTAGATATTACCACACACCCTCAAACCTTCCATCTCCCAACCACAGATAAAGCGCTTTTAAGGTAGTATTAGTCAGTTACTGCCACAATAATGCTGCATCATTCTAAAATTTTGTGACATGTTACAGTTAGCATCTATTTCTCAATAATTCAAAACTATTTCATGCGGACTTATATTTAATTTAGGGTCTTGTATTAATAAAATGCATACCAGCCAAAGACAAAAGTTGTCTCAAAAGAAAAATATATGTCAAAGTATCCCCAGCCTGGGATGGACATTTATAGAGAATGAAATGTTACCTATAATACTTTAGCATAAATAAGGAAAACAGGCTTTCTTAAATCCAGGTTAGCTTCACAGAAATAAGAAGATTATTCTGAAACCATCCTGGATATTGTCAGTTACCAAAATAGCACAAACAAGATTTAGGAATAAGTTCTTTTTAAGAGACTATATTCTTTATCTGAAAAATAAAATTCAGATGCAACATTGCAAGAAGAACTAAACTTTTCAACACCAGAAGTAAAGGGAAGAATTTGTTAGTATGGTTATGAAAAATTAAAAATAATTCTGTAACATTTATTGCGTGTGGAAGAGGAGAGAGTCTACTCATAGCTATTATGCCTAACATAGAAAAATGGAAAATATAGAAAAATACTAAGAAAAAACTCATCCATCATGTTTAAATGTTAGGAATCTTTCTACTGCGTGTAAACAGGAAAACCCAATTCAAACTCCTTAAGCAAAAAAGGGATCTACTGGCTCCTAGAAATGAAAAGGCAGGGCTTGACCCAACCTCATGTGCCAGTTGATTTGTGGTCAAATGATGTTACCAGGACTCTGTCTCACCATCTCTGACGTTGCCATCCATGAGGCTGGGCTCCATCCTCAGGTGGGCTGCCCTTTAGGGCTGCAGCATAGCTGGCTGCATCTCCAGTTACTCTAGCATGACCTCACCTTCACTGTCCAATCTCATGGGAAAAGAAAGACTTTGCAAACCTGATGGCTAAAGCCAATGCCTCAGCACTGGGCTGGCTCTGAATGGGCCTCACTCTGAAACCTCATGTGTGCTGACTTGAGGAGTCAGGGATGAAGGCCGCCTCCCAGAACACGAGGGTGGCTGCAAGGTGTAGGGAAGCTTGAAACCATAATCGCTGGGGCTGACCCTTGAACTTGAAAGAATGGGAATGGGAGACATATCACAAATGTCTGCTACTCTAATACCATCACTGAAAGATAACAACCATTGACGTTTTGTTAAAAACGTAGATACACACACCTATGCACGCCTATGTAAAAAATTAAAGCATTTAAAAACTGATTTATAGACACTAACAGAAAATTTTAAAGCCTGTATTATTTTATTTCTATGAAATTCTTAAAAAATAAATCTAAAGGCATATTAGGAGTGCCTAGGGCTAGAGGTGGGAAGATGATGGAAACATTCTATGTATTGATTATGATGGCTTTTACACCATTTGTCAAAACTCATAAAACTGCAGAGTTCTCATTGTGACTCAGTGGGTTAAGAACCTGACTAGTATCCATGAGGATGCGGGTTCGATCCCTGCCTTGCTCCGTGGGTTAAGGACCTGGTGTTGCCATGAGCTGTGGTGCAGCTCACAGAAGTGGCTTGGATCCCATGTTGCTGTCAAATATGAGTTCACATAGGCTAGCTGCAGCTCTGATTCAACCCCTGGCCTGGGAACTTCCATATGCTGCAGGTGTGGCCATAAAAAAAAGAAAAACAAAAAACCAACCAAAAAAAAAAAAAACCTTCATAAAACTGTACTCTCAAAATGGGTGAATGTTATTGTATATGCATTATACAATACTATATTTGAAAATAAATTAAAAATAAAAACAAATTTATAGTCTTCTTTTTTTATTTTTACATCAACCACTGTTGTGTAGGAAGAACTTATCGTCAATTTTTTTTTTGTCTTTTGTCTTTTGTCTTTTTGTTGTTGTTGTTGCTATTTCTTGGGCCACTCCCGCGGCATGTGGAGGTTCCCAGGCTAGGGGTCTAATCGGGAGCTGTAGCCACCGGCCTACGCCAGAGCCACAGCAACGCGGGATCCCAGCCGTGCCTGCAACCTACACCATAGCTCACGGCAACGCCGGATCGTCAACCCACTGAGCAAGGGCAGGGACTGAACCCGCAACCTCATGGTTCCTAGTCGGATTCGTCAACCACTGCGCCACGACAGGAACTCCCTTATCGTCAATTTGACAATTAGCACATAGTCCCCTAAATCATAGAATCAGTAGAGCTAAGTTAAAATCCCCTTTCCAACTGGGGCCCATTATTGACCACTGTAAGTGACAAACTTCATTATTTTTCTGGTTTATCATTCCTGTGCAACTCTTTGTAAAGATTAGCACATATAAAATTTCCTCTTTGTTCTTAAAGTAACATGCCATATATGCTCTATATAAGTACTTATACTCTTTTGCACTTTGGCGTTCTTACTTAGCAGTATACCCAGGAAATCATTCCATATCCATCCATAGTGAGCATCCCATTCTTTGTCACAGCTGCATAATGCTCCACTGTGTTTATTCAACCCATCTCCTACATTTGGAAATTCAAGTAGTTTCCAATATTCGTTGGAATTAGTTTTATTTATACATTTACATGTCATTTAACAACTATGATATTCTCTGTTTCCAAGTAATGCTGAGAGTGGGAGTTGTAAATATACTATTTACTTATATTATTGATTTTATGTCATTTGGGTAGAGTGTGGGGAGATCTGAATGAAATATGATGATAGAAACGTTAAGTGGGTACCAAGAATTCAGTCTCCCAGTCTTCCCACTTCCTAATGCTTCTGAAAACTCTATTTATCTCTTTATGCTAATGACATCCACCCTCCATACTTGATCATTTCAGATATGAAGTAGAATTTCCCAGACTGAATCAGCCTCAGGATTCAGATACCGAGAATAACTAGACAGCTTTTAGGATTTCTACATTACTTCTGCACAATGTTATTTTATAACACTAGTGGAAATATTCCATTTTTAAACATCTTTATGAAATGAAGGAGAAGGTTGAATATTTATCAAAAAGCATTCATGGTAATGGCATTCTACTTTTTGAACTCAACTCTAAGGATTTCATGTAGAGTCACCTCAATTTTTTAGCATTAGCTGTGAAAACGGAAACCTCTTAGAAAGTGAAAGCCACTTTTCTTCATAGGCACAGAGAGGGAAGGAAGATTAACATTTGATAATGACCGACATTCATTTATCTGCTGAATTAACCTGCATTCATTGTACAAATGGAATTGCAGAGACTAGCCTTCCTCAGGCTCTCCTGCAGGGTTTTCCTCTCTGCATGTTGCATTATGCCTGTTATAGTGATTAACCACCAATATCATCCATTTTCTAGTTCAGATTTCCTTTTCTTCAAAAGCCCTTTATGTAGTTTCTAAATATGCATTTTCTCCTTTCTTCTTGAAACTGGCCTTCTACGGCTTTGCAGATTTCTCGTTAGTGATCACACATACAAAGTTTACTGCAAGGAATAATCCCAAACTCAAATTAGGACTGATTTTCTTTCTCGGGAAACTTAGTCACCTTCTCCTCATTCAATGTCTTATTTGGATCTGTTATATGTCATAAGATAACTTGGATTCACACTCATGGGAAAAAAAGACTTGTCATAATCATGCTTTCAAAAACATGCCAAGGAGAGGGTCTCAAACATAAGTTGCTAATGCCATCTAAAATTCTGTTTGATTTATGATCTCTCTTTTCTTTCCTACCTATTCATCTGCCACTTAGAATACTTTAAGGGTGAGCATTTCAAAAAGACTGAAAGAACAGATATGGGCATAAAGTTGATAGGAGCTTACCAAACTCCAGCAAAGTCTTTGATGTAAATAGATCTTAAAAAAAAAAAAAGTGGATTTAGAACTTTCAACTTCAAAGTCTTATCACTACATCCCTTTAATCAAAGATTAAAAATGGAATAAATATCCTTATGGCTCAAACTTGGAAGGTTTTATAGAGACTTCTTGATTGAGTCTAGAGTAGCCCACCCGTTTGTACTCAACTTTAAAGAAGAGTGGATGCAAATGTGGGTTTTATAGTCAGAAAGATCAAAGTTCAAATGCACTTCTAACTCTAACTACTTATGTGACTTGGAGTATATTTTTTAATATTTCTGAGTTTCCTTTTTCTAAGGTATGAAATGGGGAAATAATGATGATAATGATGACGATGATAACTACTTCATGGAGTTGTTACAAGGATGGAATGAGATAATGCATCAAAGTGCTTATTAGCAGAGAGCCTGACACATAGTAAGCAGAGGAAACTATTACCAAATGCAAAGAAATACCTTTCCATACTATTGCAAGGGTAACTTGTGAAATTGCTACACTTGTTTCTTGATGTTTCAATACCTTTATTTTATGAATGTAATTTTTACCCTCTAGATGTATCTTCTAAAGATGCTTAATAAAACATATTCGTGAAATTCTTTTGAAAAATTAAATAAGCCTGTGAGAAAATGGGAGAAAAATAAGCACAGAGAAGAGGAGCAAAGCAGAAGCATGAGGGGAGGGAAGTGAGTGAGCCCTGGATATGGGGGAGGTTTGGGGACAACCACTACCTTGAAGCCTGGAGTTTCAGTGCACGAGGGCTTGGGGACAAAGCTGTGGGCCTTTGTAGAAAAGGGAGCTGGATCAAAAGCCATTCACTTAGAGTCAGGGGAAAATATACTCTTAGGAAGAGAACAAATTAGGAGAAAAATAACTTTTCCACAAAAATAATTGCCAAGGAAGTCTTCTATCTTGGCCTTGGTTCTAGGTAGAAGTAAAAACTTCCCAGGAAATTCTTGATCACTGGCCAGACCTCACATGGGCTTTGGGCCTGCTTTACAGTCTTTTCATAGCTCTAAAAACTGCAGACCAAAAATTGTTGTTTAAAGTGTGTGCAGGGAGTTCCCGTCGTGGCTCAGTGGTTAATGAATCTGACTAGGAACAATGAGGTTGTGGGTTTGATCCTTGGCCTTGCTCAGTGGGTTACAGATCCGGCATTGCCATGAGCTGTGGTGTAGGTCACAGATGTGGCTCAGATCCCGCGTTGCTGTGGCTGTGGTGTAGGCCGGCGTTTACAGCTCAAATTGGACCCCTAGCCTGGGAACCTCCACATGCTGTGGGTGCGGCCCTAGAAAGAGACAAAAAAATTAAAAAATAAAGTGTGTGCAAGTTTATCATACCCCAGGTAATGGTAGGGGCGAACATAAATACACCCTACAGGAACACATATTCATGCCCTGATTGAAAGAATTCTCAGAAACAATTCCAACAAATATAAGTTCATAATAATAATAATAATAATAATAATAATGATAAATTGAACATATAAGAAGATAAGTCACTGTGAGTGAGAGTCCGAAAAAACCAACAACAGAATT
Source organism: Phacochoerus africanus (assembly GCF_016906955.1). Lineage (NCBI taxonomy): Eukaryota > Metazoa > Chordata > Mammalia > Artiodactyla > Suidae > Phacochoerus > Phacochoerus africanus. Next base: position 67,316,300 of record NC_062549.1, read on the forward strand.
AGATCTGCCTTAAAAATCAGACCCTAGGATTTTCAGGTGCAGGATACAAAATTATTATGTTAAACGTGTTTCTTAAAAATTGGAACAAAACAAGAGCAAGAGACTATTAAAAAAATGAATAGGCAGATTTTTTTTAAAAAAGAACCAAAGAGACGTTCTCAAAATGAACAATGTAATCATTTAACTTTAGAACTGTCTAGAATGGCTAAATAGTACACCTGAGATGAGGATTAGGAAACATGGAGGTTCTGGACAAAACTACACAGAATGTAGAGACCACAGACGACCAAGGGATGAGAAACACTGAAAGCAGGTTAATAGGAATTGAATTCCTACTAAGAAGCTGTAACTCCTTTTCATTGCCCCTCCTATTCTAGACGTGGAAGTACCTTCTTGCTGTTGTTCTGCTCTGACCTACTACACTCCATATAGCTTCCCTGCATTCTCATTACCTCTGCAACCAATCCCCTGTATTAAATGCCTCTGCTGAAATTCTTAAAATGGTTTCTCTTTTCCTGGCCAGACCCAGAATGATAAAAATACTGAGTAAATTTTAAATTTCCAGGCTAAATATGCATGCTATGAATTTAAGAGTAATCACTGGGGGAAAAGTAGAAGCAGGAAAACAGCTCCCAATCAATTTAAAAAATAGATGAGAAACGAAGTGGGGGGAGAAATAGAAAAAAATAAGAAAAATTAAAGACACAAAATAAAAATGGCAGGGATAAATACATATATGTTAGCATTTACAAATCATTTAAATGTATTAATGGAAATAGTTGAAGCCTTCAGCAAATGGCAGAAGTGTTCATAAAACGAGTCAGAATTCAGCGTATACAAAAAGGAAGAGACACGTAAAGGACAAAAAAAAAAGTTGAAAATTAAAGGATGAAAATAGTTATATAAGGTAAATGCCAACCAGTAGAAAATGTGGATAGATATACTAACATCAGACAAGTAGAAATTAGGGGAAAAAAATCCCAACTTTTTCTATGTAATGATGAAAGTTTCAGTTCACCAGAAGGATTAACAATCCTAAATTCACTTGTACCTAATAGCATAACTTCAAAAATATAAGCAAAAATGGTGGGGAAAATGGACAAAGTCGCCACCACGGAGGGAGATTTTTTACTCATTTCTCATAATGGATAGAAAAGTAGATTTTTTTAATGAGTAAAAAAGGAGTTCTCTTGTAGCTCAATAGGTTAAGGATCCGGCATTGTCATTGCAGTGGCTTCGTTTGCTGCTGTGGCACAAGTTCAGTCCCTGGCCCGGGAACTTCCACATGCCATAGGCATGGCCAAAAATAAAATAAAATAAAAATGAGTAAAAAGATTCATGAGGACTTCCCATCTTGGCTCAGTGGTAATGAACCTGACTAGGACCCATGAGGGTGCAGGTTTGATCCCTGGCCTCATTCAGTGGGTTAGGGATCCTACTTTGCTGTGGCTGTGGTGTAGGCCAGCAACTGTAGCTCCTATTTGACCCCTAGCCTGGGAACTTCCATATGCTGTGGGTGAGGCCCTAAAAAGCAAAAAAAAAATCGTGAATGTCATGATTAACAAGCTTGATCTAACAGATGTACATTGAAGCCTAGGTCTAACAATGGGAGACTACCCATTTTCTTCACACATGGAACATTTCTGAAAACTTCCCCATCCTGAGTTATTAACCTGCAACACAGAAGCACAGCTCTGGCAGGATGCTCTGTTTCCACAAACTTGCTGAGCTACCTCTGCTCCTTGGCAGACCCCTGGAGCAGTCAAACTCGGTTTAACATTTTCCAAACTGTTATGCGTAATATTTACTCTCCCTGGGCCCCTAAATGTTCTCACAGGGACTAAACAAAGTCTTCCTCTGCCTTCGCTTCCACAAAGCTCCATTTCCAAGAAAGTGAAAATTGCCCATTTTAAGTAGATGCCCAGGAAGTCCTGGCCCGTGTTCATCCTTTAATCATAGCAGATGCTTCTAGAACATGCCTACTTGTTCTTAAAATCACTTAAATTCCCCACTCTGCAAGTTCCATGGTTACTCATTTAAAAGATGGTTTTCTATTTAGCAATTTCCATGTCACGTTTTCCCTAAAATTTTTATAAGCATGAAATATGGTTTTTTTCATCTTCACATACACAAAGTCATGAAGTGCATAAAATTAGTTTTGAATGTTACAAAATTTCCATGCAGTGCCTGATGTTGAGGGATGTAAAGCCCCCCCAAGGATTACACCATCTGCCTTGTGTCTTGGGGTTCCATGGTCAAAGAGGTGATGAAGCAAAGAGCTTATTATAAAGTGACAGTGTTGGACTTCATCTAAGCTCTGTGCTCCTGGAAAGCAGTGACAGCCGAAAAACCTCTGGACGCTTTGACAACTCTTCCATGTTTTGGAAATGGCAAAATGGCCAAGCAGTGAACTGGCCGATGACAAAGGACCACTGTGTTCTTGCATGTTTCAAAGTAAGACCCTGTCTCCACCCTTAACGACTCCCTTTAAAAAAAAAAAATCCTATAAAATTGGACTGTAATGATCATGGTACAAATATAAATGTAATAAATTCATTGAGTAATAAAAACAAATTAAAAAGTTTCCTCCTTCTTTGAAACATTTATCAGTAACGACTGTTCTCTCTGTTACAATAACCTCACTAGTATGATCTTATTAATTGTCTGGTGCATTTTGTCTTTCCGGATTTGATGCTGTGGCTCAGATAATACTGGTCTTTGCCTTATAATCCCACTGCGTCCTACCAAGTAATGAGGCTTCTCAGAGTCTTTTGAGCTCCATTCCTGGGTGACAATCCAGGGACACCAGTGAGCTTAGCTCCCATCCTGCGCTCTGGACTCCTATCCATCCACAGCATGATAAAGATTTGATCTGATTCCTTTTGAGTACTTGCTTCATATCTGCTGGTGGTTTCTTTTGGTTTTATGGCCTAATTGCAATTTATTCAAAATTCATAAATGGTTTATAAAGATCTTGTTTCTCTTGAAATACAACTGGAGAATCTGGTATGTTAGCCTTTTATGTTTACCTTTTATTTTGAACTCAAACTCTGAATGTGTACCCACTGGTAATAAAACACTCTTTAATGAAGAAATTTTTTTAAAATAAAGCTATAAGCTCTCTATTTGTATCTTATATGTTCTTTGTGTATGTAACATTTTCCTACCTTTCATGGATTTTATAATTAGATTATAAAATCTCCTAAAGGAGCCCTATTCTGATTGGTTTAGTGATAAAAGCACTTTCAAATTAAATATTCCTACAACTTCCAGATATTAAGGAAATTAAACCTGCTTAAATGTTAAAAAAAAAAGGTACACTTACAGAAATGAACTCAGAAATGTTTTAAGAATTCAAGTTCATATAAGGTAGACATATCCTTGGTAAACAAGACTGATTTAATCAGTATGATTTCATTAAACACAGCTATGTATTTTCTGTTAGATTGGTGCTAACTGCAATTTATATGTAGACTTTTATTGTATTTGAAAGTCTACTTATGTAGACTTTATTCTATTTTCCTATTCTTCTAATATGTTGTTACTAAACATTTACAGTTTTGCTGATTAAGATCACATTCCTTCTACTCAATGTTTAAGATTATGAAAAATGTAAATATGTTTAACCAAAGACAAATCACTATTCTAATAAGTTTTTTCACTTGTGTCGGGGACCCAAAATGTGGTTCAGATTGGAGGCCGATGACATCACACGAACACCAAGAAGGCATTATTCCCAGCCAATGCCTTTCTGGAGAGAACAGGGCAGGCTTCCCAAATAGGTCCAAAATGGCTTGAAAAAGAACAAGGAAGGAGATTGGCTTGTGGCTTTCACATGGTTAGGGGCAGGGCTGGAGTGCAGTTTCCTCCTGCTGGCAGGGGCTTGCAGTGGTTTGAACTCCTTCCCCATATCTGGACACCAAAGGAGAAAGCAGCTGGGCTTCCTTATCAAACTGCCCAAATGCGGGACAGAAAGGGAAGGGGGAAGAGGGAGGATTAGAAGCTGTCAGCACATCAACTTGGGCAGAATCTTGATTACCAACAGTAGTATGCCAACTTGAAGATAATTTCCCAGGTTTTTAGGCAGCTTAAAACCTTGCACTGGTGTCATGTTAATTGATAGTCATTGGATGTCTAGATAATTTCTAAGACAGGCTACTGAAACATTAGTTACTCAGCATAATTTTAAGTTTATATATGTTTGCCTCTTGTTTTTCTGATCTAGAGAGGGTATGGATTTGGGTCTGTTAAAGCACATTTTCATTTTTGTACTTTGAGAAGCTGTGCTATCAGGATATGTTTGTGTCGAGGCAATGAGAGTGGTTTTGTCCTATTCTGGACTGCCTGTTCCAAAATGAGAAGAGAAAAATGTAGGGCATACTCTGAATGAATATAGAAAGGTGTGGAAATTTCCTTAAGGGGACATTTTTTCCCCCCTGTAGCATGTGGAAGTTCCCAGGGCGAGGAATCCAACCCAAGCCATACCAGTGACAACACCAGATCCTTAACCCACAGAGCCACCAGGTAACTCCTGAAAGGGACTTTTTTTTTTTTTTTTTTTTTTGGTCAGGCTGCCTACAGGGAGTTCCCATAGTGGCTCAGCAGAAAGGAATCTGACTAGTAAGCATGAGGATGCAGGTTTGATCCCTGGCCTTGCATAGTGGGTTAAGGATCCGGCATTGCTGTGAGCTGTGGTGTAGTTCTCAGACGAAGCTCAGATCTGGCGTTGCTATGGCTGTGGTGTAGGTTGGCAGCTGTAGCTCTGATTCAACCCCTAGCCTGGGAACTTTTATATGCAGCAGGTGTGGCCCTAAACAAACAAACAAACAAACTGCCTACAATTCGATGGGTGTATTAATTTCCTATCACAACCGTGACAAATTACCAGAATTTTGTAGCCTAAAACAGCCCAAATTTATCATTCTATGGTTCAGAAGTTCGAAATGGGTCTCACTGGGCAAAAATCAAGATAGCAACAGGACTGCATCCTTTCCAGAGGCTATAGAAGAGAATCTATTTTCTTTCCTTTTCAAGCTGGCAGAGGCCTCCTGGAACTCTTGGTTTATGTCTCCCTCCCCCCTGCATCTTCAAAGGCAACAACAATCAGTGAGTCTTTGTCACACTTATCCCTCTGACCCTGCCTCCCTCTCCTGCTTGCAAGATCACTGTGATTCCACTGCAACAACCAGAGAATCCAGGATACTCTTGTTATTTGAAGGTCAAATGACTGGCAACTTTAATTCCATCTGCAACTGTAATTACCTCTCCCCACGTAAAGGTATTTAAAGCTCCCAGAGATCAGGAAGTGGACATCTTTGGAAAGGGGCCATTATTCTTCCTACCATAATGCATTTCTTTATAAGATTTTCAAAAGGAGATTCCATATCAAACAGTATACTGAGTTTCGTCTTCTCTCAGTTAAAATGGAACATTTTTTCTTGCTCTAAGAGGTTGTGAGGAGCTCCCCCTGTGGCACAAAGGGATAGGAGGTGTCTTGGGAGTGCTGGGACCACAGGTTCCATCCGTGGCCTGCACAGTGGGTTAAGGATCCCGGCATTGCCACAGCTGCCGCGTGGGTTGCAAGTAGGGGTGGGATCTGATCCCTGGCCCAGGAACTGCAAATACAGGGGTAGTTGCGGGGGACGGCCAAAAAGAAAAAGAGAAAGAGAAAAAAGTTGTGAGAGGTTATTTTTACTATCTATAGAATCTACCTAGATAACTGCCCAGTTTCGTAACAGGTCTCTAGGGTGCCTGGCAACTCACCCTTCCCCCCCAGAATATGACGAAGCCCCGGTGTGGTGATAGAAACCTCAAGGGACTCCCCACCTCAGTAGACCACACATGGGCCAGATTTCCTCCTGGCTGCAAAGGAGGAGTCCTGCCTGGGCTACTAAGAAGGTCCCATGGATGACTTAGGTCATGTACGTACACATAAGAGAGGTAACTGCAGCTGTGGACGTCAGCCAAAGCATTGCCATCCTGGCTCCAGAACCTCAATACACTCAACAAGCGCGCCTGCCTACCACTCAAGAGTTTTCTCCACCAATATTTTGGAATTCCCTAATCTGGTTACTCTCAGAGTTCAACTCCAGGCTTTTTAATATAAACTTTGACATCAATGTATGTCTTTTTCAGTTTAGGCCTCCCTTTCTGAGATACTCGATCTAATGCTCCAAAACAGTCCACCCTGGCCACCCCCTCCCAACAGACAGTGCAAATTATTTTGCAGGAGCAACGCCAACAAGAGTCCACCCAAAACTATTTCCTAGGCCCTACTTTGTCCCACTTGGGAAGTCTGTGACTGTCTCGGTTATTCAGCAAGGAAGGATGTTCCATGTGTTGAACAAAAGTGGGGTTGACAGTGTTGAGCTTTATCTGAGCCCTGTGCTCCTGGAAAGTAGCAACAAGGAATCCCCCCACTATTTGATGACTATTTGGGGTTCCAAGAACTGGCCAGCTAGCTAACGCAATGGAGTCTGCCCTGGCAGATGGGAGATGTGACATAGCACCATCTTTCCTCAGGGACTCCCTTGTCTTACAAAATTCCAAGTTCTCGCCTTCTTTGAGGCTTTCCTTAACAAACACCTTCCCTTTTGCGATAGCCTGAACATTTTCTTAATGACCTCGTACATTTTCTCTTTCACAGAAGCAAAAAGCCATCCTCAAACTAGCTATGTCCCAAACTCACTTTGGCTTCACGTGGAACCTGTGCCCTTAAGGAGAAATGGACCTTGGGTAGTTGTTTGGAGCTTGTGGTCTGAAGCAAATCTCAAACTCTAGCTTTGCCACTCATACTATGGGACTTGATCCTTCTGTGTTTCCGTGTCTTCATCTGCAAACGGGGATGACGATGACAATGATGACGATGAAACCTATCTCCTGAGGTTGTTATGCAGAGAGCTCATAACAAGCGCCTGGCTCGCAGAGGTATAGACGTGTCTGTTATCCTTATTTGAAGAAAGCCCGAAAGTCTGCTTTTCCGAGGAATGTTTATTTCCTATTCATTGCTTCTGAACTGAAATATCATACTCACGTTTTAAACCCAGGACTGTCTAGCACATACATTGTGGAAAAACAGCAAATATTGAAAAAAAATTAATGGACGGATGGGTGAATGGATGGATGGATGGAGGAACGTAGGAACTACGGGTAAGGAGGAAAATGTTATTATAAGCAGAAGATGATTTTTAAATCACATGTGGTTATTTCTTTACAGTTAAATGAACAAACTCAGGTCTAAGCTCTATCTCACAGATAATGTCATTAATGCTCAGAAATCAAATGAAATACATTGTGTCATCAAGGGAGGGAGGGATCCTACGCCTGCAGCTGATATAATGCAGGACACTGCACTCAGTGTTCAGGGGAGGCGTGTGAGGCAGTGTGGCCCAAGTTCAATTAACGACAGCTGTCTCCGGAAACCTCATTTCTTCCCTAGGGAAACAGAGTATAAATTAAAGTCTAGCCAGACTAAACTCCATCACTGTTCGATGAGTGCAGAAACTTGAAGTCACACTTTTTGATTTATCAGTAAGAGAGATGTGCTTTCAACATATAATCAACCCCATCATTCTTCACAACCGATCGAAAGGTACAGACTTACTCAGGCACTAAATATGGGAGATCTTTTTAAACTTTAACACAGACAGCAGAACTGTAGGTCGTTTAAATTAAGTTGTAATGTGCTATTCAGTTTAAGGTCTGAAACACATCAATATTCCAGGCGACAAGCTGTAACTCTTACTATATACTGCCCCCCAGTGGATTCCCGTCAGACATAACCTCTAAAAATTTGAAATCACCTATATATAAGCTTTCTTTTAGAAGTTACGTTCAATCTTTGACAAAAACCTTTAAAATGCTGTTGCAAATACTAAACAATCTTCAAAACTTGTTTGTAAGAAGACTTGTATTTAAATCACCTCATGTCAGGGTAAAGCACCTGTTCATTTCCCTCAGAGCTTGAATCTCCCTCAATGTTCGTTTCTATTTTGGCTCATCTCATTAGTGGGTTCTGAGCCAACTGCTATGTGAAAAATTAATCCACAGAAACCTTTAGTAAACAGAACCATGAGCCTGGAATGGGGCACTCTCATACCTGCCACAGGAAGAAGAAAGACTCTTCTTTCCTGGCGAGGACCTGGCCTATGAAAAGCCACGAACTCTTAGCTGGCTGCCGCATCCCCCACACACACACTTCTCACACTCTTTAACAGTCTTCTCCTTTCCTTCCTGGGGGAGAACTTGCACGTGGATCCCCGAGGGGGCAGACCCAGAACTGCAATTGTCTGCTCATCACAAATAAACCCATTTTTGCCGGAGAAACATCTGACAGTCATTCCTTTCGGGTCAGTAACTCCCTGGATCTAAATTCACTCTGGGGAAAGGAGAAATGACTTTGTACTTGTCAGAAGAAGCTTAGGTAACGTTTAATGCTGCCTTGACACGACGGGTAAGCAAACAACTACTTCTCATCTTGCAAATGACAGTCGCACATTCATGGTCAAGTGTAAAATGAAACTTACATGGCCCATTTCTGGTGACCCCTGGATGTGTGAAGTTTGGTAGCCACAAGATGACACACTATGTCATCTTGTTCCATTCAAAACGTGGTTTGCTGAAACATTCCTGTCGTTCAGTGCTACCCGATTTCTGCGACAGCAAATCTCCATGGCAGTATCCGGACCCTGTAACATGTTCTACTGGTTTAAAATAATCCCTCATCACTATGCTGTACACCTGAAATGAACCCAATGTTGTAAACCGACTGTACTTCAATCTAAAACAACAACGATAATAATAACACCTCCAGGCAGGGCTGTCCCTCAAAAGGTAATTATGTTCCCTGTTTTTCTTTGGTAAACATTACATGGCAAACATCCCACAAGGAATTGTGAATTTAAATCCATGAAATTTTCTCAGGGCAGGAATTTACGCTCAAGAGCAGGACTCTCACAGGTAACTAAAGGGAAAGGGAAATGAGGATATTTCTGAAAGTTCTTTTTTTTTCTCCTTTAAAGTCAGCATGATTGCAGTTAAGCTCGATTTAGTCCTCTTAAACATACATATAAAATATTAAATCATCTAGTGGAAACTAGCCTCTTTCTAGCTGGTAAAAAGATCTTTTGAGAGGTGAGTTTTAAAAATATTGCTCTAGTAGTAATTCACCACCAGATTATTAGATATTGAGGGTGTTCTTGCCTTCTAATGAAAATTTGAAATAACACAGCCCTTTAAGTCATGCTATTTGAGTTTATTTTGAATACACTTTTACATTCCGTTTGCTTATCAAAATATTCCCTCAATATCCACAAGTGAATATAGGAAATTGTTTAGCTTATAATAATCACCTCAATTACATTTTAAATACACCACAACCAAACTTTGAGATAAATCCCTTTATAGATGCTTTAACAAAAAAGACTCAGTTGATGAAGAGCGGCTCTTGAAAATGACTGATTACATTTGACTCTAATTTTTGTATATGCAACATGTATTCATTTATTTATTCTCTTGCTCCCAAAATATGCACTGAGCATCTACGACATACCAGAGAGTGTATTTAATATATGGAGTATTCAAACATAAAGAAGACAAGGTCCTGGGGAAGAGGAATCCAGCATTTATTGGGAAAGCCAGATGCGTAAATAGATGTTTAAAATACAATATAGTTAAGTGTTGTCATAGAGACATGCAGGGATTATTATGAGAACATAGAGGCAATTCATAACTGGGAGTGGGATAGGTCACAAAAACAACATGACCTGTGTTTTGAGAAATAAGTGAGTTTATTGGACACACAACTTGCAAGGAGCCTTCTCCAAATGCAAATATAGGCAGGCACCAAAAAGGCTGGCTGGTGGGAAAATTACAAATACTTCTACCTGGCTTGAGGCTGCACACCCTACAGGGGAAGGGAAGTTTGGAGGGTAGGCGGGGATCTTACATTTTTCCACAGATGTTTCGGAAAGTTAATGGAAATAATGAAGAATTGTAAGCAGGATAATGGCACATATTTAAGTTTTAGAAAATGTACTCTGGTGGGGAAAAACTGTGAGGGCCATTTTGTTGGCAGCAAGCAAGTCAGGTAAGAGGATTGGGGGTAATCCAAATATGGGATGATGGGAAAGGCAAAGCTAAGACAACAGAACTTACATTAAAAAAGTCTTTCCAGGGAGTTCCCATTGTGGCTCAGCAGAAATGAATCTGATATCATCCATGAGGACTCAGGTTTGATCCCTGGCCTTACTCAGTGGGTTAAGGATCCTACTGTTGCCGTGAGCTGTGGTGTAGGTTACAGACATGGCTCGGATCTGGCGTTGCTGTGGCTGTGGTGCAGGCTGGTGGCTACCGCTCCCATTCAGTCCCTAGCCTGGGAAGCTCCATATGCCATAGGTGCGGCCCAAAAAAAAAAGAAAAAGAAAGAAACAAAAAGTCTTTCCAATTTTTTATAAATTCTCCAATGTGAATGTTTGTGTGAATTATATCAACTTGTTTCTGAGAAAACATAGGCGGTAAGCTCTCTTGGCTATATACATCAAAAGCAAGAGCAAAAAAAGCAAAAATAAACAATTAAAATTACATTAAACTGAAAAGCTTTTGTACAACAAAATAAACTACCAAAAAAAAAAAAAAAAGGAGGAGTTCCCGTCATTACTCAGTGGTTAATGAATCCAACTAGGAACCATGAGGTTTCGGGTTGCATGGTCTTGCTCAGTGGGTTAAGAATCCGGTGTTGCCATGAGCTGTGGTGTAGGTCACAGACGTGGCTTGGATCTGGCGTTGCTGTGTCTGTGGTATAGGTAGGCGGCTACAGCTCCAGTTCAAACCCTAGCCTGGGATCCTCCACATGCCGTGGGTGCGGCCCTAAAAAGAAAAAAAAAATGGAAAAGCAACCTACTGAATGGGAGAAAATATTTGCAAATCATATATCTGAAAAGTGGTTATATTCAAAATAAAGAACTCATTCAACTCAAAGCAATAAAACCCCAGAAATCCAAATAAAAATTGGGCAGGAAGATCGAAACAGATATTTTTCCAGAGAAGACATACAGATGACTAACAGGTACATGAAAAAGTGCTCAGCATCACTAATCATGAGGGAAAAAAGCAAATCAAAATGACAATGACACATCACTGCACAGCCATCAGAATGAGTATTATTTTAAAAAATTGAAATAACAAGTGTTGGGGAGAATATAGAGAAAGGGAAACATTTGTGCATTGATGGTGGGAATGTAAATTGGTGCAATTACTATAAAAAAACAGTATGGAGGTGCCTCAAAAAATGCAAAAATAGAATTACCATATGATCCAGCAATTACACTTTGGAGTATGTAGCCAAGGAAAAAGAAAACACTAAATTCAAAAAGATATCTGAACAAAATAATGCTATTTGCAGCAACATAGATGGAACTAGAGACTCTCATACTAAGTGAAGTAAGTCAGAAAGAGAAAGACAAATACTATATGATTTCACTTATATCTGGAATCTAATAGACAGCACAAATGAATCATTCCTCAGAAAAGAAAATCATGGACTTGGAGAATAGACTCGTGGTTGCCAGAGGGGAGAGGGAGGGAGCAGGATGGATTGGGAACTTGGGGTTAATAGATGCAGACTATTGCCTTTGGAATGGATTAGCAATGAGATCCTTCTGTATAGCATTGGGAACTATGTCTAGTCACTTATGATGGAGCATGATGTGAGAAAAAAGTATACTTGTATGTGTAACTGGGTCAACATTCTGTATAGTAGAAAATTGACAGAACACTGTAAACTAGCTATAATGAAAAAAAATTAAAATCATTATATAAAAAATTTAAAAATAAATAAACTGAAAAAAAGATATCTGCCACCCCTGTGTTCGTAGTAGCATTATTTACAATTGCCAAGGTATAAAAACAACCTGAGTATCCATCGTTAGATGAATGGATAAAGAACATGTGATAAACACACACACACACACACACACACACACACACACACACACGGATATTATTCAGCCATAAAAAGAATGAAATCTTGCCATTTGCAACAACATGGATGGAACTTGAGGGCATGATTTGGTAAGTGCAAACAGTCATAGAGAAAGACAAAAAACATATGATCTCAGTTGTACATGGAATCTAAACACACACACAAGCTCATAGATACAGAAAACACACTAGTGGTTGCCAGAGGCAGGGGCTAGGGAGTAGGTGAAATGGGGGAAGGAACTAAAAGGTACAAACTCCCAGTTATAAAATAAATAGGTCATGAGAATGTCACATATAACATGACAACTATAGTTCATAATACTGTCTTACATACTCAAAAGTTGTTAAGAGAGTAAATCTTAACAGTTCTTGTCACAGGAAAAAAATTTTGTAACTGTGTATGGTGACAGATGTTAACTAGACTTACTGTGGTGATCATCTCACAATACATACAAAGATCGAATCATTATGTTGTACACCTAAAACTAATGTTGTGTGTTCATTATACCTTGATTTTAAAAAATGGTTTCTTAGATGAAAAACGTTGTAAAAGTGAATTGCTATTTTTTTTTCTTTTTGGGGGGTCTTTTAGGGCTGCACCCGCGGCATATGGAGGTTCCCAGGCTACGGGTCCAAACGGAGCTGTAGCCACTGGCCTACACCACAACCACAGCAACACAGGATCCGAGCCTCGTCTGCGACCTACACCACAGCTCACGGCAAAACCAGATCCTTAACCCACTGAGCGAGGCCTGGGATCAAACCTCATCCTCATGGATGCTAATCAGGTTGGTTAACCACATGACGGGAACTCCCATAAAAGTGAATTTCTAATCAGAAATATGAGCTCATATCATTAATAGAAGCAGTTGTTATTTATATTTCCTATTTTTTCTTTCTTAGAGGGTGTCATTCTGTACCCCTTTTTGTATCTGTTCATGTCTCTGACTTGTCAAATCAATGATCAGATCTGAATCTTGCCTTCTTGAGTACACCCTATCTTTTCTAGGTTATTTTAGTCTTTTCACAGCATTATTCATGAGCCAAAAGAAATTTCTGAATAAAAATTAGAGGAAGGAATGAACTGATACGGGAAAAAAAGTGATAAGAGACCATGACAGACACTTAGGATAATACAGGAGTACTTCCACAGTGATGGAAGACATTCTAGAAGACAAAGCATTCATCCTTAATTAGACAGAGCCAACCTGAGAATCATTTCTAAAAGCACTTCAATCTTGAGGCAAAATTAAAATTTAAATAAGTCCAATTTCAATACTTACACGAAATTGTATTGGAGGAAAAAAAAAAAAAAGCCAAGCTCTTCACACGCTGTGTGACAGCTGAACTCAATTTTAGTATGGCAAAATTAGGCAAGAGTGCTTAGTTTACTTTACAGAAAAAAAAAAAAAAAGAAAAAGAAAAAGCTGAACTCGGGCCTGACATGGTGACCCCAGGCAGTTGGACCTGTATTAGCGACTGGGGATGAAAGCAGAGGCTGTGGGGCCTGAGTGCTGCTTGGCCACTAGTGGCTGTGGGTCCACTGGACACACTACTTAGTCTGTCTAGTTTCTTCCTGTAACAGGGTCTCATGGCACTACTGACACTCTGGGCCAGACAGTTCTTTGTTGTGGGAGACAATCTGGAACCTAATTCCAGGTTTAATTTAGCCGAGTGATTCTGAGTATATTTCCTCCAGAGTGAGATGAAACTCCCACCGACCTATGTTCAGCCTTGTTCTCTGTGATTATTTACGCACATTATATGTGTGTGTGTGTGTGTGTGTGTATGCACATGTATAAAATATACACATGTATGTGTGTATATGTATGTATATAGATATAGACTCTCTCTCTGTATATATATATGTATATAAAATCTACAACCTTATAGACACCACGTACCCACATGAATTCTTTGCCAAGAAGAATAATATTTCCCCAAAGAATTAAAGTCTGCAAGAATAAAAGTGGCTCGGTGGGTTATGAGCCCAACTAGTATCCATGAAGATGCAGGTTTGATCCCTGGCCTCACTCAGTGGGTTAAGGATCCTGTGTTGCCGTGAGCTACGGTGTAGGTGGCAGATGCGGCTCAGATACTATGTTGCTGTGGTAGTGGCATAAGCTGGCAGCCGCAGGTCTTATTCGACCCCTAGCCTGGGAATTTCCATATGCCACAGGTGCAGCCCTAAAAAGCAAAAAAAAAAAAAAAAAAGTTGGCAAGAATAGCACTCCTGCTAAAACAAAAGGAGTCCACATTATGAACACCTAGGTTTTTACTCTTAAATGTCTGCATTCAAGTCACTTTACAATTTCCTCAAGAATAGCAGAGTCGATTATTATTATTTTTTTTAACTAAAGAGTCCATTAATTATCCACAAAAACAAAACCCCAGTCCAAGCTCAAGTTTTGCTCTTTTGCTGGGCAGTAACCATTGCCTGGAAAGTTTGAGGTCAGAGTTTGCCTTAGCTTCTAACCATCAACAGAAGGTCTGTCCCATTGATTTTAGAAACTGAGTTTTGGTCTGGGCATCTTGCTACAAGGTAGACTGTATTTCTTAATTCGAACTATTAATTTGAACTTCTTTTTAAGTCTTGCAAGCTACAAAGCCCCATTTGATTGCCAATGTAAGTAAGAAAGCTCCAGGCCCGACTATTAGAAGATTTCTTTTGCTTCTTTTGGTCTCATTTTCCAACTTTTGCCCAGTTTTAAAATATCTTGAGCATTTCTCGGAGTTCCCGTCGTGGCGCAGTGGTTAACGAATCCGACTAGGAACCATGAGGTTGCGGGTTCGGTCCCTGCCCTTGCTCAGTGGGTTGACGATCCAGTGTTGCCGTGAGCTGTGGTGTAGGTTGCAGACGCGGCTCGGATCCCACGTTGCTGTGGCTCTGGCGTAGGCCGGTGGCTACAGCTCCGATTCGACCCCTAGCCTGGGAACCTCCATATGCCTGGGGAGCGGCCCAAGAAATAGCAACAACAACAACAAAAAGACAAAAAAAAAAATCTTGAGCATTTCTTTCATTGGCATTTCTTCTCTTATTATTTGCTCTTGGAGAGCAGTTGAACCACCAGAGCTAAAAGATGGGATAAAAAGACACACAGAGAGAGTTATTTATCAAGAGAACATAGAGATTTTTATGGATTTTGGTATTTATTAGCCCTCTTGGTTTCTCAAATAGATTTTTTAAAATAAAATATGTGGAATTTTAAGCAAAAAAATAAAATGACTGTGTGGCCAAAGCTGCAAATGAGAGATTCCAAAATTCTTCCTAAGATACCATCGGCTAGATGTCAGCAGCTAGTCCTACAGATACAGCTTCAAACATTGGGAAGAACCCACTGAGAGGGAGGTAAGCCATGAAGGAAGCAGGAGAAAGCATTTAAATATCATCTTTTGTGACAAGCATGATTTCTCTAGACAGAGGCACTTCAGACATTGTGCTGTAATCAACTGCATAAATAGAAAATTCTCAGACAGCTATATGGCTCTTTCTGCTCTCATCAAGAATAGCAGTACTAACAATTACAATCCAAAGTCCCCCCCCAAGCTTTATGAAATATATTGACAGCCTCAGTAAATAGGACAAATGACCCTTGCCTGGTTACTAATCCTCACAGCCGTATGAATATTTCGCCAAAAATAGAAATGCTTAGTTTCCAGTAAATCTAACCAGTGCCCACCTCTGGACATGGAGACTCAGTTGCCAAAAGGGCATGAGTTTACGGGTAGAAATAAGAATCTCCTTGCCTGGTCCCCTTATCCCAGGCATTTAGCTTTTATTCCTTTGGGACTAGGGATTCCTTCCTCTGCAAAAGAGGAGTAGCAATAGGTATCCAGCTCTTTACCCACAAGAAAGTGAGAAGAGGTGAACTTGGAGGAGCAGAAATTTTATGGGCTGGGCACTGGCGAGGAAGGGAAGAAGGAAAACTAACAAGGAATGTGAGCAAATGTTAAAGACAAGCTTGTTCACTGCACAACTTTTCCAAGGGCTACCCTATTCCACTTCCCATAATTTATGTCTTCTTACTTTTAAAGTTAAAATTGTGGGCACTCAACTATTTTGACCATGTTCTAATAATCAAGTCTACAGCTAACTCTATAATTCATCCTTGAAAGGAATAAATAGAACAATTTTATAGCCACCAGCAGCATTAAGGATTCAAACGGTCTTCTGCAAAAGCAAACATGCCACCTGAAACTGTTGTACAGCTTGAAGCGTGGGATACCACCCTCCCCTTGAGTTTCAAAAATGTCACTATTTATTACCATTTTTTGGCAAAGGTATGTATGAGCCAAGAATGATTTTATAAAGACAAAAGGCATTTTCCATTAGCATTTGATTTGGGATCTATTTCACATTGACGCTTGCTTCAGAGACAGCTAGTGCTTCTGAAAATTTTCAGGTAACGCAATTCTAGGATATTGCCTTTTCAACTAAAATCAGAAATAATATTGTTTCTAGGCGATAAAAAACCTTAAAATAATAAAACAGAGAATTCCACTATTAATGCGTATGAACCAACTGCTCTGCATACGGCAGACACTTTAGTCACTGTCAAAGTCCATGCCATTCTTCTTACATAATATTAATCATATAATTAAACCTTTAAAGCTGAGATTTGTAGTCTTGCACCAGACAGTTACAATCAAAGACTACATTTGCAGCAAAAGTGTGAAAACATGACTAACTTCTAGCTAAAGGAGCTTGAGTGGGAATGATGGGTACAATAGCCAGGTTTTGCAGAAATGGAACTTGCACCCAGTTCCCACCAGCTAGGAAGTAGGAATAATCATCTTAAACCACAGATGGAAACTCAATGTTGATACTTGTCAAGTAACAAGGTAGGAGCCTGAACTCTGAGGATCATGCAGCCACTGCACTAAGCCCAAACTGCATATCAGGACTTTTGCATTACAGAGAAATAACTTATCTTGTTTAAGTGACAATTATTTTGAAACAGTCTGTAGCTCAAAACCAATGTCCTAATAAGACATTCCATTTTCAGAATAATCCTAAATGGGAAATGTTACTACCTCCATCTTACAAATGAAGTTTTAAAAAACCTACCAAGTCTCCAGAACTAGTAAGGTCACAAAACCTTAGAGGCAGCCAGGAAATAGCTGTCCCTATGGCCACCACTGCCACCATTAAGCTGCTTAACATCATAAAGCTGACAATTTGGAGGCAATATAGCCAGAGCCTCAGCTGCAAAGGAATCTGGGAAATGTTGATTTTTACCTTTCCAGCTCCTCGCCTCCTTATAGGGAAAGATATAGAAGGAAATAAAGATGAATGCATAGAGAGCGTTAGAAGAGATGATCTCAAGAATCCTGGCCCTACTTCTCTTGTTTTTAGGCATATGGAGGTTCCCAGGCTAGGGGTCGAATTGGAGCTGTAGCTGCTGGCCTATGCCACAGCTACAGCGATACTAGATCTAAGCCGTGTCTGCAGCCTATACCACAGTTGACTGCAATGCCAGATCCTTAACCCACTGAGGGAGGCCAGGTATCAAACTTATGTCCTCATGGATGCTAGTCAGATTCGTTTCCACTGAGCCATGTGGGGAACTCCCAGCTCTACTTCTTACTTGCTGTGTGTCCTTGGGTAAGTTACTTAACCTATTTGTGCTTTGATATTGTCTAAAAATAAGGATATTAATGGTGCTTACTATGGAGGGTTGTTGTGAAGATTAATAGAGCTCAAAAATATGTGAAGTATTTAGACAGTGAGTGGCACATGCTATTATATGTTATCTATTATAATTAATACAATTATCAATAAGCCTATTCTAATTCTAAAATACTATGATAATTATTTTCTAATTAGTCCAAAAGGTAAAGTACATATAGGTCATCTACTTCAAACAACTTGAGCTGAAAATGTAGAATTTTGGAGCTACATTTATTTTCAATTTAAGAAATTACAAGAATTCCCTGCTGTTAGCTGCACAGGGAAACTTTGTTCAAAGAAGTCTGTGATGTAGCACTTTAAATGCCGAGATCACTAAGATCCTCTTAGGTAAAATTCATTCAGATTTCTGGCCAGTTTTTAAATGATACCATGGTAGAGGCTAACAGTTTTCCCACAGTAAACATTCTCTCTCTCTGTCTCCTAGTGGTAGATTGCCTTGGTTCTTTGTTGCTGTCCAGAATACACATGGCATTCCTGCCTCCCTTGCAGCTAGAGGGGTCATGTGACCAAATTCTGACCTATGAGGGCGAACAGAACCGAAACCTCCTTTTGTCCTTAAACAAAAGGTTGCACCTTCTCCCTCCTCTGCCCTTTCCTTCTATCAGTGTTATGCTGCCATCCACTAATACTGCCTCATAAGAAGTGATTGTTAAATATGCAGGAATCTTGCAGGCCAGGAGTTAAACTAATTGGTAGTTTAATAGCAGCCACAGCAAGAAATATTTACAACACGGAAATCCACAAACACTACAAATCGGACCCTTGCTCCCTAATCAGGCTCTGTTTTTGTTTTGTTTTTTTCTTTTCAGAGTCAGTTTATCAGTATTGCCCTTTCCCGCCAAGAGTCAGGATACATGGTGAGATCTACGGGTTCACATGATGAGGTCAGGTCCAAGAGATGGCAAAGTAAGGAGTCCAGGCACCCGCATAGAGCAGAGCCACTGTGCCAGCATGTTCTGTCCATGTGTGAGACATACATTTCTCTCCAGCTCAGTGATTCTCAAGAGACAATTTGCCCCCTGGGGGACATTTGGTAAGTGTCAGGAGACATTTTTGGTTGTCACAGCTGGGAGGGTGTGGTTGCTTCTGCATTTGTGGGTAGAGTCCAGGGATATTGCTAAACATCCTACGATACACATGACAACCCCTGCTACTAAGAATTATATGACTCAAAATGTCAAGAGTGCCAAGGCTGAAAAACTATGGTCTAGTTTAAGAGATTATCATGTTGGACTTCTATTATAGAAGGAAAACCTATAGCCTAACTATTTCACAAATGTCTAACTGAAATCTCTAGTATCCTTTTATATAAATACAAATGCATACATACACTCATAATACCTACATGGATATGTACATGCACACATATAATAAGCTGTATTTAAAACACAATTTGAGAGAGAGGACAAGATGGCGGAGGAGTAGGGGGACACGCTCGCCCTCTCCCACAAACACAACAAAAAAAAAGCACATCTACAGAATAAATGACTCGCACAGAACAGCAACCAATCGCTGGCAGAAGAACCTAAACTCCAATAACGGCAAGAAGTTTGTGACATTACGGGGCAGAACGGGAGAAAAGAGGAGAGTGAGAGAAGGTGAATCCGAGTGGGACGGGCGCTCCCGAAAGGGAACTGCGGAGGAGAAAGGGATCCCGTACCCTGGAAAGTCACCTACATGGGGGAAAGATCAAACGAACCGGAGGAATCTCCAGATGCAGAGAAGAGTGTAGCAGTAAGTTGGAGTACGGAAAAGCCGATCAAGAACCGAACGGACCATCTGAACTATGGGCACAGTCACCAAAAATTGAGACGCCTGGATGGGGGCTGGGCACCAAGACCTCGGCTCCAAAGGTTGGTCCCCGAGAAAGGGCCGGGGGACGCCTGGGTGGGGGCTGGGCACCGAGACCTAGGCTCCAGAGGTTAGTCCCCGGGCTGGGGGGGCGGGGCGGAGTGGAAACTGCTTGGGAGGTCTAGAAACCATTTGACGGGGGCAGAGACTGCCTGGGAGACTAGAAAACAAAGCTGTCGCAGAGGAAGGGAGCAATACTCTAGGGGTGGGGAAGTGGAAAGCCACATCAGAGGGAACCTGGGAAAAGAGCCTGGTCTGCGCCCGTGCTGGGGAGGGGAGAGAAGAAGGGGTGGGTCCCCACAGAATACCCCCCACGCCACAGCAAGCTTACAGGCCTGCTAGCTAGCTGAAAGCTGTGCTTCCCAGTGCATCCCCTCCCCCCACCCCCGCCACCCCCTACGCTCTCACCAGACCTGGGGCTGCCTGCCACCCAGGAGGGCTGGCCTCAACAATTGCCTGAAGCCTACCACTGCAGGGGCTGTCCCTGCACATGCCTGCTTGCCCTTTGGAGGGGCTACACTTCCACAGAGTAGCACCAAACACCACCAGCCCCCGAGAAAAGGCCTGCAGCCCAGAAAAGCTAGAACAAGCCTAGCCAGGCAGTGAATAGATCTGCCTAATTCCCGGACGGTTTTTCTGAGTCAGGCTGCCCCGGGGAGGAGCCTCTTCGGTTTCCAATGGCCCTGCTACCCGCCCAAGCCCCCGGGGGGTGCCCTAGTGAATCAGCTGCACAGGACTGCCAGCTCCAGGCAGGACCCCCGACAGCCCAGAAAAGCTGCAACAAGCCTGGCCGAGTCGGGAAAAGATCTCAGACGGTCTTTCTGAGTTGGGCTGCCCTGGGGAGGAGGCTCTTGGGTTTCCAGTGGCCCTGCTACCTGCCCAAGCACCTAGGGGATGCCCCACTCCCGCGGAATAGCTGCTCAGCACCACCAGCCCCCTAGAAGAGCCCCTGCAGCCAAGAAAAGCTGCAACAAGCTTGGCCGGACTGTGAAAAGATCTGCCTACATTCTCAGGCCATCCTTCTGAGTTGGGCTGCCCTAGGGAAGAGCCTCTTAGGTTCTCAGTGACCCAGATAGCTGCTCCAGCCCCCAGGGGGTGCTGCACTCCTGAGGAACAGCTGCCCAACACCACCAACCCCCTGCAAGAACCCCACAGCATAAAAACACCAGAGCAAGCTCTGCATGACCAAGTGAAATCTGCTACCATTGTGGTGTGGACCTCCCAGTCCTGTCTGCCCTCAGGAAGTCCTCCTTTGCTTCAAAGAAACACTGTTAGCCCCATAAACACTCCAGAAAAGCCACACTGCCTCAAAAAAGATTGACCAACAACGCCAGCCCTCAGGAAATATTCCACGGCAGTGACAAGGCAAACACTGCCCGATAACGGAGAGTACAACTCCCTCAGGAGAAAGAAAACAACAAGCAAGATGAAGAAGCAGAGAAACCACCCACAGTCAAACCAACAGGAGAACTCACCTAAAACAGTCAACAATGAAACAGATCTCTGCAGTCTGACCTGGAGTTCAAAAGAGAAATAGTGAAAATACTGAAGGAATTAAGAGAAGATATGAACGGTAATGCAGATACCCTCAGAAAGGAACTAGAAAATAGAAGGAGGAGCCAAGAAAAACTAGAACATTCATTTGCAGAGATGCAAACTGAACTAAGGGCAGTAAAAACCAGAATGAATAATGCAGAAGAACGAATCCGTGATATGGAAGACAGAATAATGGAAATCACCCAATCCGGTCAACAGACAGAAAACCGAATCAAAAAACTGGAAAGCAATATAAAAGACCTATGGGATAATATAAAGCGGGCCAATCTACGCATAATAGGAATTCCAGAAGGAGTAGAAAAAGATAAGGGGATGGAAAATATATTTGAAGAAATTATCGCTGGAAACTTCCCAAATCTAAAGGATACTGGGTTCAAGATACAAGAAGCACAGAGGGCCCCAAACAAACTGAACCCAAATAGACCCACACCAAGACACATCATAATAAAAATGGCAAAAGTTAGTGATAAAGAGAGGATCCTAAAGGCAGCAAGAGAAAAACAGAATGTTACCTACAAGGGAATCCCCATAAGAATATCAGCTGACTTCTCTACAGAAACACTACAGGCCAGGAGGGAATGGCAAGAGATATTTAAAGTGCTAAAAGGAAAAAATATGCAACCTAGAATACTCTATCCAGCAAGAATATCATTTAAAATAGAAGGGGAAATAAAAATTTTTTCCAACAAACAAAAACTTAAAGAATACAGCAACACAAAACCCAGGTTAAAGGAAATATTGAAAGGACTTCTCTAAACCAAAAAGAAAGGAAGGAAAGGGAAGAAAAAAGAAAAGAAAAAAAAAGAAGAAGAGGAAGAACTAGGACTGAGGAAACTGCAATCAGAGAGCAGTCACTCAAATAAGCCAGCATACAGATTTAATCATGAACAGGCCTCAAACAAAATAAACTTAAAAAGAAAAAAATAAAAAAGAGTCATCAAAACCATAAAATGTGGGCAAGGGATGTTAGGAAGTCAATAACCCTTTTTGTTTGTTTGTATGTTTCTCTTCTTAATTTTAATATAGTAATGAAGTGTTTGAACTTACAGGACCATCAGGCTAAAACACACAATTATGGGAAGGGGTTAGCATACTTAAAAAACAGGGCAACCACAAGCCAAAACCAAATATTGCATTTGCAAAAAATGAAAAAAAAAAAATACACTCAAGCAGATAATAACAGGAGACCATCCAACCAAAAAAAAAGAAAAAAAGAGAGAAAGGAAGAATGGAGAACCATAGAATCAACTGGAACACGAGGTTCAAATGGCAATAAATAATCATCTATCAATTATCACCTTAAATGTCATGGACTGAACGCCCCAATCAAAAGACACAGAGTGGCTGAGTGGATAAAAAGGCAAAAACCTTCAACATGCTGCCTACAAGAAACTCACCTTAGGACAAAAGATACACATAGATTGAAAGTGAAAGGGTGGGGAAAAATATTTCACGCCAATAGACATGACAGAAAAGCAGGAGTCGCAACGCTCATATCAGACAAAATAGACTTTAAAACAAAAGACATAAAGAAAGACAAAGAAGGACACTATTTAATGATTAAGGGATCCATCCAAGGAGAGGATGTTACTATCGTCAACATATATGCCCCAAATACAGGAGCACCCAGATACATACAACAAATATTAGCAGACATAAAGGGAGATATGGATGAGAATACAATCATAGTAGGAGACCTTAATACCCCCCTCACATCAATGGACAGATCCTCTAGACAGAAAACCAATAAAGCAACAGAGATCCTAAAGGAAACAATAGAAAAGTTAGACTTCATTGATGTCTTCAGGACACTACATCCAAAAAAAGCAGAATACACATTCTTCTCAAATGCTCATGGAACATTCTCAAGAATCGACCACATATTGGGACACAAAGCTAACCTCAATAAATTTAGGAGCATAGAAATTATCTCAAGTATCTTCTCTGAGCACAATGCCATGAAATTAGAAATCAACCATGGGAAAAGGAAAGAGAAAAAACCTACTGCATGGAGACTAAACAACATGCTACTGAAAAACCAATGGGTCAATGAGGAAATCAAGAAGGAAATTAAAAACTACCTTGAAACAAATGATAATGAAGACACAACCGCTCAAAATCTCTGGGATGCTGTGAAAGCAGTGATCAGAGGGAAATTTATAGCGATACAGGCCTTTCTCAAAAAAGAAGAAAGATCCCAAATGGACAACTTAACCCTCCACCTAAATGAATTAGAAAAAGAAGAACAAAAAAGGCCTAAAGTCAGCAGAAGGAAGGAAATTATAAAGATCAAAGAAGAAATCAATAAAATAGAGACTCAAAAAACAATAGAGAAAATTAATAAAACCAAGAGCTGGTTCTTTGAAAAGGTCAACAAAATTGACAAACCCCTGGCCAGACTCACTAAAAAGAGGAGAGAAAGAACCCAAATAACCAAAATTATAAATGAAAAAGGAGAAATCACAACGGATACAGCAGAAGTACAAAAAACCATAAGAGAATACTATGAACAACTATATGGCAACAAGTTTGACAATCTGGAAGAAATGGATAATTTTCTAGAATCTTCCAGCCTGCCAAAACTGAATCAAGTAGAAACAGACCAACTGAACAGACCAAACACTAGAAATGAAATTGAAGAGGTCATAAAATCACTCCCTACAAATAAAAGTCCAGGATTAGATGGCTTCACAGGTGAATTTTATCAAACACATAAAGAGGAATTGGTGCCCATCCTCCTTAAACTCTTTCAAAAGGTTGAAGAAGAAGGAATACTCCCAAAGACATTCTATGATGCCACCATCACCCTCATTCCAAAACCAGACAGAGATACCACCAAAAAAGAAAACTATCGCCCAATATCATTGAGGAATATAGATGCAAAAATTCTCAACAAAATCTTAGCCAACCAAATCCAACAACATATCAAAAAAATTATACACCATGACCAGGTTGGGTTCATCCCAGGTTCACAAGGATGGTTCAACATACGCAAATCAATCAGCATCATACACCACATTAACAAAAAAAAAGTCAAAAATCATATGATCATCTCAGTAGACGCAGAAAAAGCATTTGACAAAGTCCAACATCCATTCATGATCAAGACCCTCACCAAAGTGGGTAGAGAGGGAACATTCCTGAATATAATCAAAGCCATTTATGATAAACCCACAGCAAATACAATCCTCAATGGGGAAACACTGAAAGCCTTCTCACTCCAATCTGGAACAAGAGAGGGATGCCCACTCTCACCACTGCTCTTCAACATCGTTTTGGAAGTCCTAGCCACAGCAATTAGACAAACCAAAGAAATCAAAGGCATCCATATAGGAAGAGAAGAGATCAAACTGTCACTGTATGCAGATGACATGATACTATACATAGAAAACCCGAAGGACTCAACCCCAAAACTACTTGAACGGATTCATCAATTCAGCAAAGTAGCAGGATATAAGATGAACATTCAGAAGTCAGTTGCATTTCTGTATACCAGCAATGAACTATTAGAAAAGCAATACAAAAATACGATACCTTTTAAAATTGCACCTCACAAAATCAAATACCTCGGAATACACCTGACCAAGGAGGTAAAGGACATATATGCCGAGAACTATAAAACTTTAATCAAAGAAATCAAAGAAGATGTAAAGAAGATATTCCATGTTCCTGGATTGGGAAAATCAAAAATATTGTAAAAATGGCCATACTACCCAAAGCAATCTACAGATTCAATGCAATCCCTATCAAATTACCCATGACATTTTTCACAGAACTAGAACAAACAATCCAAACATTTATATGGAACAACAAAAGACCCAGAATCGCCAAAGCAATCCTGAGAAACAAAAACCAAGCAGGAGGCATAACTCTCCCAGACTTCAAGAAACACTACAAAGCCACAGTCATCAAAACAGTGTGGTACTGGTATCAAAACAGACAGACAGACCAATGGAACAGAATAGAGAATCTGGAAATAAACCCTGACACCTATGGTCAATTAATCTTTGACGAGGGAGGCAAGAACATCAAATGGGAAAAAGAAAGTCTATTCAGCAAGCATTGCTGGGAAACCTGGACAGCTGCGTGCAAAGCAATGAAACTAGAACACACCCTCACACCATGCACAAAAATAAACTCCAAATGGCTGAAAGACTTAAATATACGACAGGACACCATCAAACTCCTAGAAGAGAACATAGGCAAAACACTCTCTGACATCAACATCATGAATATTTTCTCAGGTCAGTCTCCCAAAGCAATAGAAATTAGAGCAAAAATAAACCCATGGGACCTCATCAAACTGAAAAGCTTTTGCACAGCAAAGGAAACCCAAAAGAAAACAAAAAGACAACTTTCAGAATGGGAGAAAATAGTTTCAAATGATGCAACTGACAAGGGCTTAATCTCTAGAATATATAAACAACTTATACAACCCAACAGCAAAAAAGCCAATCAATCAATGGAAAAATAGGCAAAAGACCTGAATAGACATTTCTCCAAAAGAAGATATACAGATGGCCAACAAACACATGAAAAAATGCTCAACATTGCTGGTTATAAGAGAAATGCAAATCAAAACTACCATGAG
Organism: Phacochoerus africanus; assembly: GCF_016906955.1. Classification (NCBI taxonomy): domain Eukaryota; kingdom Metazoa; phylum Chordata; class Mammalia; order Artiodactyla; family Suidae; genus Phacochoerus; species Phacochoerus africanus. The sequence continues at coordinate 67,341,970 of NC_062549.1, forward strand.
ATACCACCTCACACCAGTCAGAATGGCCATCATTAATAAATCCACAAATAACAAGTGCTGGAGGGGCTGTGGAGAAAAGGGAACCCTCCTGCACTGTTGGTGGGAATGTAAACTGGTACAGCCACTATGGAGAACAGTTTGGAGATACCTTAGAAATCTATCCATAGAACTTCCATACGACCCCGCAATCCCACTCTTGGGCATCTATCCGGACAAAACTCTACTTCAAAGAGACACGTGTACCCGCATGTTCATTGCAGCACTATTCACAATAGCCAGGACATGGAAACAACCCACATGTCCATCGACAGAGGATTGGATTCGGAAGAGGTGGTATATATACACAATGGAATACTACTCAGCCATAAAAAAGAATGACATAATGCCATTTGCAGCAACATGGATGGAGCTAGAGACTCTCATACTGAGTGAAATGAGCCAGAAAGACAAAGACAAATACCATATGATATCACTTATAACTGGAATCTAATATCCAGCACAAATGAACATCTCCTCAGAAAAGAAAATCATGGACTTGGAGAAGAGACTTGTGGCTGCCTGATGGGAGGGGGAGGGGGAGGGAGTGGGAGGGATCGGGAGCTTGGGCTTATCAGACACAACTTAGAATAGATTTACAAGGAGATCCTGCTGAATAGCATTGAGAACTTTGTCTAGATACTCATGTTGCAACAGAAGAAAGGCTGGGGGGAAAATGTAAGTGTAATGTATACGTGTAAGGATAACCTGACCCCCTTGCTGTACAGTGGGAAAATAAAAAAAAAAATAAAAAAGTAAAATAAAACACAATTTGAAAGAAACGACTTTCATCATGGGTTTCTAAGCATTTCTCTCCTTTAGAAGTATTCCTTCCTCGAAACCTCTGAGTGCTGTTCTGGGTAATGGAAGAGGTAATCTACCAAGTGACTAGAGAGGTATAAAGGAATTAATGCCCCTTCAGAAAATGAGTAACTCGCTCCTACCCAGAATCTTATATTGGGAGCAAGAGGTGAGGCTGTTAATATTTCCCCTCCAAGAAAGTGGTAGCCCTGAAATGCTCTCCGTAATTTCTTCCTGAAATTACACAGAGGATATGAGTGAACTTGACCAATAGAGGCCCTCTGGTCACATACAAGTAAAAACGGATTCCGCAGAAACATCCCCTGGGGAAATAAAAATGTTGACGCAGATAAAGAAGCAAAAACTCGTGCATGTTCTGTTGAAATAAAACTGAAAATGCATATTCTCTGAGACAAAAGGGAACCAGGGCAAAAAAATAAAGGCAATAAATACTTTCCAGTTTTTAGATAAGTGAAAAGGGGACAGATTTCTGATTCCTGCAAGGCAAATAGATTATTTTGCCATTATTAACAAAGTTCATTTCTCAATTACTTACATAGCATGAATAGCATATCTATAATATAAATTATATAGGTGTGTATGTATGTGTATATGTGCACATAAACAGATAAGTTCTAAAAATTTAAACATAATTATAATAAAAATCAGTTTAATCTGATTTTATCTCATATTTCTTTCACCTAATCTAGGACTCACATTTTTTGCAAGTAATGATAACTTTTCCTCATTCCATAAACATCTTATGATTTGGTCCCTTAACTCTGTCTGATTTTTTTTCTTTTTTCTTCTTTTTAGGGCTGAACCCGCAGCATGTGGAGGTTCCCAGGCTAGGGGTCGAATCGGAGCTACAGCTGCTGGTCTACACCCCAGCCATAGCAACACCAGATCCGAGCCGCATCTGCGACCTACACCACAGCTCACAACACGGGATCCTTAACCCACTGATCGAGGCCAGGGGTCGAACTTGCAACCTCACGGGTCCTAGTCGGATTCATTTCTGCTGCACCACTACAGGAACTCCCAAGATTTTTTTTTCTTTTCACCATTTTTTCTCTCTAAAATTCATCCTGGTCTATGACTTCATCTATCCCTCACCTTCTTGATCAGAATTATTCCTCCACCTTCTCCCATTGACTCATTCTGGTATTTTCTATATCTTTTACTTGTATTTTCCTTGATGCTCAAAGTGATCAAGTATTTTACCTCCAAAATGTCTACTATTTATCATCAGCATCATCATTTCTAATCAAGGACTTCCAAACCCCTCAACTCAAATTTTTTACCCTTTTATCAAGTTTTAAAGCTATTATTAATCTAATTGCCACCAAATACACATTTATTGAATAGCTTCTATATGCTAACACTTTGGAGGAAACAAAAATGAATCAGACAGGTCTTCTTCTAAAGAAACTCACGATCTCATAAGTGGATTTGGACACTTTCAGGAAATTACATTTCATTTATATGTACTTATATTTCATTTATACATGCTTCAAGGGGAAGTTTTTATGGTTTACTGAATTGGTATAGTATTAAAGGAATGCAGTGATTTGTGTTCATACATTCCTGAATTTTGATGCTAATTAAACATATTTTGGATAGTGATCACTTTTCCAAAGAAAGATAAATATTGAACTTGAAAGAATTTATCCCTCTTTACAGTTTTCTCTAAAGTAATTATTACTATTGATTTCCCCATTTGTGTCCAAATTCAGCGTTATAAATGTTAACACGGATGTGTGAAGAACAAACAAACTGCAGCCTGCATTTCACTCCTGAGTAAGAAGTTGCAATCTGGCACCTAAAAGTCGCTTCTAACTTTAGATGCGTATGGTTGAATGTGCACTTTTGTGGGTTTTTTTAAAGCATCACTATTTTTCAAACTGTATGCAATTTATCATGCCAATTATTAGTTCTGTGCCTTTTCTCCTGTTGTTCCTCTATCTGCAAGCATAGCCTGGGTTCTCTCTTTTCAGCTATGCAAATCCTACCCATCCTGCAAGACCTGGGGACCAGAGTTCCACTCTAAAGACTTTCTCAGTTATGCCAGTTTTCACTGATCTTACTCTCTAACCCCTTTCTATCATCCATATCATATATTCATCATCCTCTTTTTATATGTGAGGCCATTTGTTGAAAGCTTCATTCATTCCTCATCTCTGACAGGGGCTTTGCCTGCAGGGACAAACTGACTGCGGCTCCTCACCACAGGAAAACCCCAGAGAGGACCACTGCCATCTGGAAGCACAGTGGGTGCAGCCATCGCCCATAAAAATGCAACTGGAGAGAATGTTGATGGGAATGAAGTCTCCATGGGCAGAGCCTAGGGCTCCAGAAGGGAATCAGCTCTCCAACACTGATGGACCCTCCTGGGGGTGCCAACACTTCAGGGCACACTCTCTGCTTCCTTACCCTCTCTTTGCATCCCTAATTTTACTCCAGGACACCCCCAATACTTAACCCTGCCTATGCTCGTGTCAGCCCTTTCCTGGGCTTTTGAAGGCTACTTTATCTCATCCCCACCTCTGAATGAAAATTCACCTCTGAATGAAACTCTCCCTGGTTATACCATAGGAAAACAATCAGGTATGTAAAAATTTCAAAAGATGTTATGAACATCTTTTGAACGTTATAACATTATAATCTGACATGTGGTCTAGTTGTTGTACAGTAGGCAGTTAGAACATCTGACACCAACAGAATCTGTATTTTACAAATGTAACCAAACCAGGTTCATTTGCTCCACATTCAGCAATCCAAGCCGAAACACCGAATTTGCAGGAAAAAAAGAAAAAAAGAAAAAGGAAAAAAGGGTTTACTGGCAAGACAGCCAATTGCAAAGAGGAGAGAACAGATTCCAAATCAGCCTTTCCAGAAGCCTAGGGGCTCGGGATATTTATGGGATAAAGCTGAAGCGTGGGGAGCATGGGGAAAGCTGACTGAAAATAGGAAAAAGGTGAGCTATCATCCTTCTGCACAGGTGTAACTAAGCTACACGCTTCTTCAGACAACGCAGGTCCAGAACAAGGGGCAGGGCGTGGGCACGTCCTGACCCGCCTACGTCAAAGGTCACAGGGCGGGCCCTTGCGCATGCCCAGCTGGAGGGTCGGGGTTGGGGCGGTGGTCATCACCAGTCTTCAGCAGCGGGAACTGGGTTCACACAGCTGATGCCAAGTTTTCAAAAAACCTTGAGCAAACATCTTGTTTGGACTACCTGATGCTTGGAGGGCAGGAAAGTTTTTGTAAAACAAAGCAAGTTTGAACAGTGAAGGCAGGTCACGGTTTGTTATTTATGAACGGCTTACTGGTGACGACCTGAGCTTCCCACATATGCACGAAATTTCCTCAGAAGGCTGACCCCTCTTAAGGCATCTTCGGTTCTCTTTCCTTCCTGTCTTTCGAGTCTCCTCCGAAATCTTCCCTATAGTGACTGACCATGCGATCCTCAGACCCACACTCCGAATTAGGCAAATCTACACCTTAGTCATGGTGCCTTTTTTCGAACAGTGAATAATGAAATACGCATCACTTCCCTAGAATGGAAATAATCACTGCCCGCAAGGCAGCAAAAAAACTTCCAAATCACTTTCATGGTGCCATTGTTTTCTTTTTTTTTTCTTTTTTTTTTCTTTGCATAATTTGTGTTCTAAATTTTCTCCTTACCTGTGATTTGGGTGTTGCCCAAATGTTGTCTGTGTCTTTACTTCAGGTACTATCTGTGTATCTATGGTTTTATGAATGTAAAGCATAATGATCTGAATAACCTTTTTTTTTTTGTCTTTTTAGGGCCATACCCTCACCATATGGAGGTTCCCAAGCTAGGGGTTGAATCAGAGCTATAGCCTCTGGCCTACACCACAGCCATAGCAACGTGAGATTCCAAAGGTGTCTGTGACCTACACCACAGCTCATGGCAATGCTGAATCCTTAACTCACTGATCGAGGCCAGGGATCGAAACCTGCGTCCTCATAGATACTAGTCGGGTTTGTTAACTATTGAGCCATGAAGGGAATTCCTGCATAACTTAATCAGTGAATAGCTCTGCAATATTTCCTGCCCTGAATTATAAACTTGGCACTTGTGTAGGGGGTTATTAAAAATGTCAACGTATTTGATTTATTCAATATGCCTTTTCAATTTCCCTTTGCAAAGACTGGTAGACTAACTTTCATTCTCTGAGTTTAAGAATGTGACTACTTCATCTCTGCAGTAGGAACCTGGTACCAAAAGCTCTAGTGAATGCAAAGCAATCATACTGCCAGGAAAATTTGAAATGTACTGCCTTGAAAAATACATGCTAGATATTATGAAGGTGGCTATGGAAAATGGAGCATCACAAATCATTTTTTCAAATTGTGTACCCAGCATACAGAAAAACCATAATAAACTAATTATGCATGTATAATTTGAATTTTTAGCATTATCAACAAAGAAATATTTTAATTCTTTACACACAATTCCTCATTATTATTACTTATTAATTTCCAAAGAGTCACATATATCTAAATGCAATATTTATGATGGATAAATGCATATAATCAGTTGATGTAAAGCCAAGAATAAAAGTAGGAAACAAGACATCCTCACTCTCTCAAAAATAGAATGAAATCTATAGCCCTCAATCACGTTTTTGATTAGAATTCTTATTGAAGAGTTTTCAGTTTATGTTTATTTGCTAAATTAAGCTTCTTTCCAGGCGATACATTCGTAATGTTTCCTCGGAAGGGCAATGGCTTAAAACAAGCACTACGCTAACTCTCAGAAGTTTTAGCTGTGTGACAAATGCTCTGATTTAGTATTAACCAACCAACTGCAGGCAGGCAGCAACAGAGAGACCAGAGTCCACAGGTGACAGCTACCCCCCTGGTCTCCTGGTCCTGACCACTGACCACAGGTGTCCTCTCTCCTTATCTCTCTTTGAATCTGCTAGCACATTGAACAGGAGAGGAGAAGCAGGGCCTGCTTCACCTTGGAATTGAGACTAACATTACTGCACAGCCTTTGAAGGGCTGAATTAGAGGGAAGGTGGGAATAGGAAATCCTAGCTAAAATGAGCTGTGAGATTATCTTCAGTTTTCAGTGATGTGTGGTTTTACTCTCCTGTTTGTTTTGTATTCTTTATTCATTTGAGTTCTACCTGGTACAAAATACTGTGTGAGAGTGGTAAGAGGAGAAAAAAATTTAAACTATTAAAACACTCATTTTTTGCTGCCAAGGCAACACTAAAAAACCTCATTCTAGTTTTGAAATAACAAGCAGGTCTCTAGTGTTCCCTGGGCCTGGTTTCTCTGCTGTGAATAGCAGCAGCTCACCATTGCTCTAGGGCAGACCTGATAGTATTTATGTTCATCTCCAGTGCCCTTTGGCCTCTTGCTCTCATCGTGCACTTCACTGCCCCCCAGCAATATGTGAATTTCTGTTTTCTATCCTCCCCTCCTCAGTAATAATCCAAGCCCACTGCCCAAAGATAAAGATCTAAAACCATTTACCATGCCCTCTAGCAGGGGAACAAACACAGAACTCCAGCAATTTGAAGGGATTCATGCAATATCAATGCACAAAAATGCATAACCAAGGCTTAAAGGAATAAGGGGACCTCCTGCTATAACACAACTTGTCCCCTGGTATTAAGAACACAAAAGGACTCCCATACAGCCCAGTTTCACAAACCATTGTTCACCGAGTGCTTTGCGTGGAGACATTTCGAGCGTGTGTCTCACACAGTAATACTGCCCAGCTGCAGCGGTGAATCTCGATGACTTCCATATGGAGCTGTGGTTAGACTCATTCCTTGCAGAGCTCTCTCGGACTTCTTATTTAATTAGGATTAAAATGCCCTGAGGGCCCACAGGAGATGCAAGAGAGGCCTTTTATTTCAGGCATTATCGTTTCTCTCAGGCAAGATCACCCTTCAGAAAAGCGGCATCTTCACAAAAAGAGGCCCAGCCTATTAAATTCCCGTGTTTTTTAAAATCTGAAAATGACTTTGAGGCACCAGACTTCAGCAGAAGAGCAATTGTTCACTGCTCCACTGAAAGGCGCTGCTGGGATCAACAGTGAGTTGGGGCATTTGTAAAAAAAAAGAAAGTGTGAAAAGGGCAGACATAGGAACTTCAGAAAGAAAACTGACAGGTCATTTTAATGAGATAATGTTCTCTCAAACATTATCTGAGACAAGGCAATTATGTAAATTAACTACACTGAAGACTTGAAAAATATCGGTAAAAGGGCCACCAGAAACCGGCTATGCATGCAAAAGCAGAATTCACAAAAGGAATAGATAAACTTGCCAACTAAAATGACGAAGTGTCTATTTGAACAAAACACTGCAAATGAAATTAAAATCCAAATGACAAACCCAGAGTCAAGAGGAAGAGATTGCAATGTATATGTCAAACTGAGGTTAATAGCCTCAACATAAGAAAAGCTCTTACAACTCAACAAGGACAAAAATACATAAAACACCCCAATAGAGAATTTAGCAAAGCCAAAGAATAGGAAATTCACAAAGGAAAAAATGCCAGTAAATATAACAAGAAAAATTAAACCTCATAATGAATCAAGAGTCAAAACAACAAGGAAAGACCAGTTTCCACTCTTAAATGGGCATAGAGTTAAAAATTTTTAAAAGAGGTATACTCCTGAGGAATTTTTTTTAAAGGCGCACTTGAGGAACTAAAAAAAAAATGGTACTTCCAATATGACAAATCAGAAGGAAAGTCATTTGTTAGAAATATTTTGAAGGAAAATTTGGCCATAAATATTACAAATATTAAGTTGTACCTTTAGCCTCGTTGGAGGAGGTCATCCAGAGGACGTGATGGCTGGTTTACCCCTGAGCTGCACCCGGGCAGGCTGTCCCGCCATCGCCTGTCCTTGGAATGTATGTTCTGCCCACTGTCCCCGAGGAAGAAGCTGGTTTCCAGGACCTGCCTTCGGAGAGGAATGTGCTGTTGGGACCACCTGGACTGGACACGTGATAGCACCAGGTAAGTCCTCTCTGTAAGCGCTTAAGACTTGATGGGTGGGGCGGAGATTTTTTCATCTTGCAGCCCCCACGAAGAAACTTGTAAGTTCCTCTGTGTATCCAACCTGCTGCCCTTCCATCCAGAGTGGTCTGCCTCTCCAGTGCCCTCTGCGTTCACTGGCCATTTTCAGATTTCACCTGGGAAATTTCCAAGGGTATGAACCCACGCTCCACCCAGCAATTCCATTATAGGAAAAATGTAATTATTTGCCTTTAATTGGGGACTTGATATTGAAATGTACTCTTTTTTTTTTTTTTTTTTGTCTTTTGAGGGCCACACCTGTGGCATATGGAGGTTCCCAGTCTAGGATTCCAATCGGAGCTGTAGCTGCCCGCCTACACCACAGCCACAGCAATGCCAGATCCAAGCCCAGTCTTCGACCTACACCGCAGCTCACGGCAACGCACTGAAAGAGGCCAGGGATGGAACCTGCCCTCATGGATGCTAGTCGGATTTGTTAACCGCTGAGCCACAACAGAAACTCCAAAATGTACATTTTTGATGTTTAAGTTTTTCGAGGTTTGACTTTAAAACCTAATGAGTTAGGAGCATTTTAATAAATAAGTCAAATTCATTGAAGTGATTCAAAACATCTAAACTATTAGTTCCTTAACACAATATATATATTTTCTTGAAAATAAAGAGAAAGAAAAAAATCACCTCATGAATTTTGTCCTTCTGTCCCTGTGTTCATTTTCCTGTTTCCATTTCTCTCCTGTTAGACACTCTGCTTTATTATCTTCAAGGCAAGAAGAGGCAGCATGACAGCGGCCCTGATAGCAGAAAACTTGAGCTGGCGCCTGAATCTGCTTCTTACTTCCTATACCTGGGGCAAATCTTCTGGCTGCTGTCAGTTTCCTCATTTGGCTAATTGGGAATACAGGTATGTTGTATTGTACTTCACTTTATTGCATTTTGCAAATACTGCATTCTTTGCAAATTGGTTTGTGGCAACTGGACATGGAGCAAATCTATTGATGCCATTTTTCTAACAGCATTTTCTCACTTTGTGTCTTTCTGTCACATTTTAGTAATTCTTACAATATTTCAGGTGTGTTCATTATTATTATGTTTGTTATGTGACCCATGATCAGTGATCTTTGATGTTCCTATTGCAGCAAGATTATGACTTACTAAAGGCTCAGAGGAAGGTTAGCATTATTTAGCAATCAAGTGCTATTAACTAAGGTGTGTACACTGTGTTTCTCTAGACAACACCGTTGCACACCTAGACTACAGTATAGTGGAAATGTAACTTTTGTGTGCACTGGGAAAACAAAAAATTCATGTGACTCGATTTATTTTAATATTTACTTCCTTGGAGCAGTCTGGAACTGAACCAAAATATCTCTGAGATATCCTGTAATCATTCAGTCTAACTCTTAGACAGGTAGGAGGATTACATGAGATACTATTCACTGATCACTTAGCACAGGGCCTGCCTTAGTCTGAACACTTAAGAAGGGTAATTCTTATATAAAATGTCCTGAAAGGAGTTCCCATAGTGGCTCAGTGATTAACAAACCTGACTAGTATCCATGAGGATGTGGGTTTGATCCCTGGCCTTGCTCAGTGGATTAAGGATCCAGCATTGCCGTGAGCTGTGGTATAGGTAGCAGACATAGCTCGGATCTGGCATTGCTATCGCTGTGGTGTAGGCTGGCAGCTGCAGCTCCAATTTAACCCCCAGCCTAGAAACTTCTGTATGCTGAGAGTGTGGCCCTAAAAGAGACCAAAAAAAAAAAAAAGTCCATAAAAACCATTATGCATGTAATGTGTATATGTTACTGACTACTTAAATGTGGTATATATAAGTACCAACTACTTATATGTTACTTAAATGTGGGATTCTAAAATTCCATTGCTCCATGGATCCAGCCAGAATCCTCATGGATACGAGTCGGGTTCTTAACCAACTGAGCCACAGTGGGAATTCGTGTAGTTTGCTTTTTTAAATTAGCAATTATGTTTTGTGATTTATCCATGTTGATGCAAATAGATTTAGTATATTCCTTTAGCTGCTATGTCATATACTATTGTGAATCTAATTTATTTAGCCATTTCCTGTTTGATGGACAGTTAAAATGTTACTAATTTTTGTCTATTATAAACAGCATTGCACATAACCTTCATATAAGTGTCTGTGCCATATTGTGGGAGAAATCCATGTGTGGAACTTATGAGTTGTGGGGAATGTATACATTGGTTGAACCAATTTATATTCCCATGAGTAGCATCTGAAAGTACTCAATTCCTCAAAAACCTTGCAAAAACTCAATAAGAAAATCTAACATTTTGGGCAATCTAAAAAAATAATAATAAAATAAAATTCCACTGCTGATGTATTATTAAATTCTGGTCCATCATATATAAAAATAGGACCATCTCATGTCTACAATAAATAGTTGTCAGGGGAATTGCCATAACAGTAAAATTTTGAAAAAAAATTTTAAGTTCCTACAAGATGGAATTCATTAATTACTGTATCTATATAGGATGGACCACTATGCAGCTATTGAAACTACATTATAGATAAGTATTAAATGTATTTAATGGATGTTTGCATGGCCCTTGTTTTCTCCTCAGTGAAACCAGAGATCTGGGTTAGAGATCTTAGCCACTTTGAGCTCTTTTCTCCCACTTTTTCTATAGATTTTCATTGTAATTTAGTGTTTTCAGTTTGCTGTTAGAGTGGATTTTGAAGGATCAGAGTGAATTTGAAGGTATTATACTCACACTGAAAGAAAATAGACGGGAATAAATAGGAGAGGTCATCGTGATAACTAGATTTCCAGATAATAGTGAAAAACATTCCATCTCTGGTACTGCAGCAAAGTGAAGGATGCCCTGGAGTTGTGCAAACTGCAGGTGACTCTACCTGTTTCTAGTAGGAGAAGCCCTTCCACAGCACATGCAATTATTGCTGGGATGGGTCCCTCCAAAAATTTGGAGTTCCCATCATGTCTCAGTGGTTAACGAATCCGACTAGGAACCATGAGGTTGCGGGTTCGACCCCTTGCCTCGCTCAGTGGGTTAAGGATCCAGCATTGCTGTGAGCTGCGGTGTAGGTTGCAGACACGGCTCAGATCTGGCATTGCCTGATCTAGACCCCTAGCCTGGGAACCTCCATATGCCATGGGTGTGGCCCTAGAAAAGATAAAAAGCCAAAAAAAAAAAAGACATCAACAACAATCTGAAGCCTGCTCTAGGAACCAGCAGCAGAAATTCAACAGGCCTCTGCCTATAAAGCAAAGGAGAAAGATACTTTGTTTCAGAAATTTGTACTCAATCTTTGTTTCCTTGTCAACTGTAGAAAGTTCTCCCTGAGTAGGTATCAGGTCCTTCCTCCCTGAATCTCTCTCCTTTGCTCAGCTTCTGCTCCTTGGCCTGGTCCCTGGGGCCCCAAGCTCATCCTCCCACCACCACCCCTGGTGGGGAAGGCAGAGGAACGGTTCCTAGGGCTAGAGAGAGAGCAACATTCTGCAGAGCCAGGCAGCTCAGAAACAAACTTTTCTCTAAGACAAAAGGGCAGAGTCAGAAAAGTCTGAATTTAAAATTCTGAATCAGAAATTCTGAGGTGGAGCCCAGCAAGCCCGCCAGGTGATTCTGATATCCTAAAAATTGAGGACTCCTGAGCTCTTCCACGCTGCTGCCTTGCTCCATCTTCAGCTGAGTCTGAAATAGGTAAATTCGCAAGGTTATCTCAATAGCATCCTATGAAAAATCTCCCCACTTATTTTTCTCTCTAGCCTCTGCTTATGGGAAGCTATCCTCACCGGAATAATATAATGTGTTAAATTAGACAAAGTAACATTTATTCTGCCACATCTGCTTTTGCTTGTGTTTGATCACAAATAATCACAGATAATTTGAACCTTGAGGTCCCTGAGATTCTGAACATGGCTTCTAAAGTACTGAGCACCTAATTAAGAAATCTAGGACCTACAGTGCATTCACATTCTCAGTTTCTTTTCTACCACTTATTCTTGTAGCTCACCCCCAGTTCCACTATCAAAATCCCTAGTACTAATGCATTTAGCATCCATTTCATGACAATCCTTTTTTTGCAGCACATTGAATGCATTCTTAAGGATTTGGTGTTGATCTCTAATTTATCTGGTCGGTGCCAGTGAAACTTAGATATGATCATATAATGATCAAGAATACCAAGGTGTGCTTTATTTTTAAGAGCGTAGTAGCTAAAAGAGAGATGACCCCTAGTCTGGGAACTTCCATAAGCCACAAATGCGGCCCTTAAAAAGAAAAAAAAAAAAGAAAAAAGGAAAAAAAAAAAAAGGAGCCAACACCTGATGGCTATAGCTCTGGACTGCTGAAGTCTGCCTTTATTATTGAATGTCCTGCTATCTTTGCCTTTAAGTTTCAGTACAAATTTATTCATGAGGGATTTGCTTCCCTTTTGATGGCATTCTATCCAGAAAGCAATCTCCATCAAGCCCTGTAGCAGGTGGCAGGGGACATCGTGACACACACTCTGCCCGCAGTGAGGCACATGCTACTGCTTCCACTTGAGAATGGGTTCCTCTTTCAATCTGGGAACTTAACATGTGACTCTGTGTACTTTCCTCCCAGATCACTAACCCTGGAGGCACAGGGCTGCTGTCTAAAGTGGTTCTTGCAACAAGAGCTTAAACACTGCTTAAAATTCTCCGCAGAGGAATTCCCATTGTGGCTCAGTGGTATGGAACCGGACTCGTATCCATGAGGATGCGGGTTCAATCCCTGATCCTCCTCTGTGGGTTTGTTGCTGAAATATTGGCTGTCTCTGTACACCAATATCAAATAGAAACTCGGAGGCACAGCTGGAGGAAACAGAAAAAGAAGCTTTAATTGCCAGGGTAAGAGGGGAACACAGCAGGCTAGTGCCCCAAGGACTGTGCCCCACCCTTAGAGGGGCTAGTAAGGAGTCTTATAGTGTTTGTAGGACATGGTCAGCTCAGGGGCATTTTCCTGATTGGTTGGTGGTGAGATAACTGGGAGTCAGCATCATCAACCTTTTGGTTCCAACCCATTTGAGGTCTGTGTGCTCGTGAGCAGCAAACAGTTGACTTCTTCCACCCGGTGGGGGCTTCAGCACCTGCACATCAGCCTCAAGGACATGGCTCAGAATATTATCTATAGTCTTTGAGGGACTGAAGGTCCTTGACTTTGTTGAATCGCTGAATTATCATTACACAGTTTTTTTTTTCTCTCTGTATTTTTTTTTCACTTCCCTGATTAAATTGGTTCTTTGACTAAAGTTTTTCTATAGCTAAAAAGGCAAGTGGAGGACATGAGTGGGGTCTACCCTGGGACGGCCTCACAGGGTCCTGCTTGGTTGCAATTCCCCCCTTTTCTTTGCAACTCCTCCATCATGAGGAGAAAAAGCTGCAGAATAAGAAAGAGAATAAAGGTTTTAGGTTGCAAGGTTAATCATAAACTTGGCAGAGGAACTCAGTTTTAGTTCCATTTCTGTTTTCATTCTCCCCAACTCTTTGAGGGAGTGGGGCGATGACCACTCTGGCTACTTCCTGCTAAAATGGGGTGTAGTCCTGCCTAATTTGGGGAGCGGGCACAGAGTTGGAAATAATCTTGAGTTCCAGGCTTAGCGTCAATATCATAGCACCTGGAAAAACATTTGAAAATTATTAGCCATATTACAAGGAGGATAATGATCAAAATTACTTCAGTGGTATTTTTTAAGAGAGTCCTCCTGTTTTAGATGGCAACAAGGAAAATAAGTTGAGGAGTGTTTTTTTTCTCTCTCTCTTTTTTAATATATACATTCATAACCAAATAGCCTTTTGTTGGGAGGCTGTAGCTTGAGCTGTCTCATTTGTTATTACTATTTTAAAGTAGGAGAACTGTTTCATATTTATCAGACCCTGAGATCATAAGGTTGTAGTTGGCAGCTACTAGATTTTGTTTTGAAAATGGCTGATGGTGTCCCTAAGTCTGATAAAGTTTAGGAAAGACGTTTTTAGTGATAATAGGAAAATGTCTGAACTCATGGCCACCTAATTCCAATTTTAGATGTCTGAACCACAGTTCTAATTTGTTTAATGTATTTTTTTTATTGGCTAAAGCAGATGTACAATGTGTGTTTAACAGGCCATAAACAGGCTGTTTTGTTTAGCCTAAAGTTCAAATTAAGTAATGTGTAAGCCAAGACAATTTCCTATACCTGAACATGTGAAATTTTCTTTCATCATTTTCCCTTTTCAATTGTAAATCTTTTTATAGAAAGCATTGATAATCAATATATTTTTCATCATTGTTGGAGTGGTTTAGCTCCTTGTTCCCAGTCCATTCGCGTCCCTCGGTGCTAGGCTTTCTTTATGTTTGCCTAGTTTGTCACTTTGGGGGAGAACTGACCAGATGTGACAAACAAGTACAGAGAGGTATGTTGACAGGGAAGCACTTTATAGGCTATACATTTTATTAACTATATCCAGTTGTCACACAGCCGTTGTACCTGAGCTTTAAGCAGTGTTACGCATCATGAGTAGTTATACTCTGTGAAAACTCCATCAAATCATTTTTTTCCTTTTAAACTGAGGGCAACAGCATAGTTAAAAGTAAAGCAATTTTCAGTGCTGATAGGAAGACAAATGCTTGATAAACAGTTTCATTAGATTATTGTGATAACTCTTATAGATCCAGATTCCTGGGTCAGTTGCCTACTTTTGTTGTCTTTTTTTCATCTAGGTATAGATGTTGTTTGGGGTCAGTAGTCTTTATATAAACCAGTCCAATGCAGAGGCCTGTCTTAAGTGGGAAATTTACCTTTAAGAGTAAATTCCCTTCAGTTTCTTTGTGCATGAGGTACTTAAGAATACCTGATAGCAAGTCTTTTAGCTAGGCTAGAGACAGTCCGTTTATGATGCTTTTTGTTTTATTATTATTATTATTATTATTTAGTATGTATAATCCCCAGGTTATCATGGGGCATCTAATCTTTATCCAGAGATAGATTATAGTGATCAGTTTCAGAAACAGTCTGAGAATATCTTCTTGATAATTTAATTAAACTTTATAGTAATGTAGCATAGCAGCAAAGAGCTATTTGGAAAGTGAGTTTTAGATAGTAAATACTGATCTCAATACACAAAACCAGAATTTATTATTTATTGAAATATAATCTTTTTTTCTAAAATTATCTCATTTTACCAAATATAGACAAATTAAGATTATAGGAAGTATATCCCAAGTATAAATATATATACCGCTGGTATAAAACACAATTTTTAATCTTTATTTATTTATTTTTATTATAAGGACATCAGCCTTGTATGTAATAAGGGAAGGCGTTTTAACCCATCAAATAAATAGATTTGCCAGGGAGCTGGGAAGAACCAAGTGGCCTCCCTGGATTCTCATAGCTCTGACTGTTCAGCGCACAGCTGTTGTTTCATAGAAGCAGAATGTTCTTTGTCTATATGTGTCATAAACTTTACAAATTTTGTTATTTTATTTAACAATGTTTTTTTGTAATTTAATTTGCCAAATAATTCCTGTTAGGTTAATACCTTTTTTCCCAAGATGCCTCAGGGGTCCTCTGAAGCATCGCAAAGTTAGCTGGAGGTTAGAAGAACTTTAATTAGAATTTGACACTCAGGAAGTTTCAAAAATACAAAAAAGTTTAAAAACAACTGGTCAAATAGAATCATAGATTATACTTGTGATAATAATAAGTAAATATTTATTCAACAGAAGTAACAAAAGCTTTCGAAAACAAATATAAATCACTTAAAGGCAAAGAAATTCACATAATCTGCTACCAAAAGCAGCATTCCAAGGAAATTTTCTTTCTCTTTACAGAGAGAAAACTAAACTTGTATCAGCGTACTGTTATTAACAGCATTCATTTATTTAATTAATTTAATTTTAATCTTGACTATATATAAAATTCATTAAGGATTTTTACAAACAGTTTATCACTTTGTGTTCATATTAATTTGTATCACTTTTTTTTTTTCATCCAGAAACAATCAACTGTAGGACAAAATAATTGCTATCATTTTTTCTCAACAAAAATATTGTCAATGCTCATATCTTCTATGACCAAAACCACATATCTTACCTTTTTATATACTGAAATGCTTCCCTTATTATTTTAATATCTTTAATTATGTATTACAATTTTTAACCCTTAAAAACCTTAACAAAACCAAGGAACAAGTAATCGAACTGTGTTATATCAGCATTTTCTGATTAGCAAACTTAAGAACATATTTTAAAACATACACTTTTATAGCATAATTTTAAAATTAAACATACATATTTAATAAACCAAAACATCTTTAGTTTCCCTCTCACAAGATAAAAAGCAAGTAACTTTAGATTTGTTCAGCAATCAATACTCTGATGTTTTATCCTAAAATGATTGAGACATTTAATGAATTTTTATCATTTAACTCAATTAAGCGAAACTCTAAAGTTTTAAGTTACCAACAAGCTGCAAAACTATTTTTAAGTGGACATTTCTAAAACATAATTATTCCCAAAGTGGTCTCTCAGAAGCTTCTATCTCACACCGAGTTGATTGTCTTGTTCATTGACCTTCAATAAACCTAAGTACAACCAAGGCACTAGATGTGATTATTCTGAAGACATGTTTGTATTAATTAACAAACTTAAACTTAATATCAGATATCAAATGAATATTGAATATTTTCCAGATCATGTAAACCTGAAATTCATTTAGTTTTATTTCTCTTATATTTAGAAATGTTTAATTTATATGTGCTTGCTTAAAAAAAAACAATTAATTATTAGAGCTCATCTACAAATTAACCTCAGCATTATTATCAAAAGACAAAGACACAAATTGAAACATACATATATCCAGACAGAAATCTCATAGCTTTACCTTAAAATCTTATTATAGCTAGGCCGTATTACAAAGGAAAATCATCTTTTTTATATTACATTGGTTTGTAACTAAAAGTGGTCCAATTCTGGAGGATGCACCTCATTAGGAAATGAATTTGAGTTTTCCATAGCCAGCACACTTACATATAAGACAAATGCAAGCACACACAGAAACGTAAACAAAATCTAATTCCTACAGGACAAAAACAAGAGAGAGGTCCAACAATTTCGTAAGCAAAGATCTCTCTTTTAACAACAAACTATTGGAGAAGGAAAAATAGGGGATCATAAGTGCCATGGCTATTTATGTGGCAAATGTAAAATAAAAAAGAACAGTTAGAATAAGTTAAATTTACTTACTTGAGCTTTAAAAAGCCTCTTCCTATTTATTATTTTCTTTCTTTTTTTTGTCTTTTTTTTTGCTATTTCTTTGGGCTGCTCCCTCGGCATATGGAGGTTCCCAGGTTAGGGGTCTAATCGGAGCTGTAGCCGCCGGCCTATGCCAGAGCCACAGCAACGCGGATCGGAGCCGCGTCTGCAACCTACACCACAGCTCAGGGGAACGCCGGATCCTTAACCCACTGAGCAAGGCCAGGGACCAAACCCACAACCTCATGGTTCCTAGTCGGATTCGTTAACCACTGCGCCACGACAGGAACTCCTATTTATTATTTTCTTGATTTGACGTTTCACTAATTAACCCAAGGCCAAAAGTCTCAGGCAAAGTGGGCTGCATCTGTACTTCAAGGACATGACAATGGTTAAGTTCAAGTTTTCGCCTAGGCATATTTTTTTGTTCACATGGGATTAGAATTCTGAAAAAAAAAAGTATTTTATCAAGCCAGCTTTCTCCACCTGCACATGTAAAAAGAACCAGTTTTGGAATTTCAAAAGAGTTTCATCTCAACTAATTTTCTCTAGAGCCTAAATATTGTGACCACATGGTGTTAAATCATTTTCTTTTTTCATTCATAGGTTTATTAGCTACAGGTCAACCAGTTTGTTTGTTTGTTTGTTTTTAATTTTTTCCCAAGGGACTCTCAGGCGGCTCTCTAGAGAAAGTGATTTACATTTTAGCTCTTAGCTCCATTGATCAGTATTAGATCTAGTAAACCAAATAGCCAAGCCAAACCACATCCCAAGCCCTCGCCAGCTGGAAGTCATATATAACCAAATGGCCTAGAGACCTTCTCTCTCTGCCCCAAACGGCAGAAGATCTGCCCCACACGTGACTTCCGAGTTCCCTCTTGGCCTTGGATCCTTGGCCATGGATCCTCGTCCAGAAGGCGCACCTTCAGAGCCCAGGGCTCCCCAAATAGAACTTCCTGTGATAGAGGGAGCTCCCCAAATTGGACTGAAGTTCCCCAAGTGGAATTTTCCCCCTTCAGGGAAAATTCCTCCAAGGAACAAACGGCCTTGGTGTGCCCTCCGGGGGCAACTCACCCTTTTTGGTGGCTGGCAGGGCTGGGTCACGACTCTCCAAACGCCCTCTTTCTGGTCCTCCAAAGTTGATGTATTCTTGGAGTGGAGGTCCAGCCAGAGTGGACAAGAGGAAGAAGGTGTCCTCAAGGCCAAAGGAGCCTTGGCAGCTACTAGGGCAGCCTCCCCCATCCTCTGCCTCAGCTTTGGAGTTCCACAACCCAGACGATAGGCTGGGTGTGATTGGGGCACAGCCCTGTGGCAGGGGATCCCCGACCATCTGATTTCAGAGAAATTCCCTAGCCTTCCACCCTCCCAGAAGAGGTCAGCAGGAAGGGACACCACGGGTGTCTGGTCGAGCCAGGGGCCTTATGGGGCCACACGCCCATGAGGGGATCCCAGAGGAGGGGAACACAGCAAAGAGGGGAAAAGAGCAGGCTAGTATCTCAAGGACTGTGGCCCTCATTAGAAGGGCTAGTGAGGAGTCTTACTGCCTTTCACCTTCCACTGGTGGGAACTTCGGCACCTGCAAAACAGCTTCGACGACGTGGCTCAGAACGTTATCTATACTCTTTGAAGAACCGATGGTCCTTGACTTTGTTGAATGGCTGAATTATTATCACTGCTTTCTTTTTTCTCTGTTTTATTTCACTTCCCTGATTCAATTGGTTCTTCAACTAAAGTTTTTCTATAGATAAAAATGCAAGCGGAGGGCATGAGTCGGGGTCTACTGTGGGAAGGTCTTACAGGGTCCTGCTCGGATACAGGTGTCGCCATGAGCTGTGGTGTAGGTCACAGATGCAGCTCAGATCCATCATGGCTGTGGTTGTGGTGTAGGTGGTTCTGATTTGACCCCAACCCAGGAACTTCCATATGCCACGGGTGCAGCCCAAAAAATTAAAAAATACATATATCACAGAAATACATACTTTACAATAATAGGATGCTCATAATGTTGATGGGGTGAACTGAATCCGTGGATGTCTAAAGTGAGGGAGCAGCCTGCCAGTGACATGGTGGGTCACTGACCTCCTCTGCCACTTGGCATGACTTAGGGGTTATACTGCTGCACTCCGTGGACTGAAATGTAGGGCTTTTGCTCTGTGTGCTCAGCCATCTCCTAATTCCGCTCACCCAGCATTAGCGATCACAAGTTCCTGTGCCCAACACATAATGAGGTCAGACGTCAGAGTGTGGAGCAGAGAAAGGTTTATTCCAGGGCCATGCTAGGAGATAGGTGGCTCATGCCCCCAGTAATCCTGAATTCCCCAGAAGGTATCATCAAAGTATATTAAAGGCCAGGGGAAGGGGAAGGGTCGAGGCGTGTGTGACCAGCTCATGCCCAATTCTCTGACTGACTGATGGTGAGATAACAGGACGGGGTCACAGGAGTTAACTTGATCAGTCCTGAGGCTGGAGGAGGCCTGGGGGGCTATGTGCTCAAGGTCATCAAGTAGTTAACATCTTCCATTTGGGGGAGGTTTTCATTTCTGCAAAACACAGGAAATGTGCCTCAGATAGAGTTCCATCCCAGCTACTGAGAGAGGAGCTAAAGCAGAGGATCAGGGGAGGGGGTCGATCCTGAGAGGAGCCCATAGGGTCCTGCCCAGTTACACCCAGTTCTCTAACCATCTAACCTTGACTCACTGGGTTTCCTCAAACTGAAATTCAAGGGAATGGCGCTCCCGTATCCACAAGCCTCATAGTTGAATCCCTCAGGTCAGAAATTCCATGGAGGGGGGCATAGCCCCAGAGGCGTGTTCTCTGCCCCCATTGAAAGAGAGTCAGCAATTTCAGTGTGCCCTAGCACGCAGCTTTCACACCCTGGCCCTGCAGACCACCCAGTCACATGTCAGACACACATCTCTGACCCCAGGACGTCAAGTTCCAAATAAAGACATAGTAAGAATATTTATGCCAGAGTATGATCCAGGTCTGGCATCTTCTTGCACTTGATGTGGCTTGGGGCATTCACAGTTTCCTATAGTATCATTACATTTTTGCCTTTAACCTCTGTTAAAGCATCGTCCCTGACACTGTTTTCACACCATGACACATGCATAAACTAGCCAGGAGAAACAGGAGGTAGAGGAGGGCCCACCTCCTCACAGCCATGCGAGGGTCGGCCATCTGTCCTGCCATCTTGCCTCCCATCTCCACTCTCTTTATTTGAACACATACAAGCACAGAGAGCAGCTGTCATCTTTAATGGTTTCCCAACCAACTTTATCCGACAACAAAACTTGCTTAAAAAAAAAAAAAAAAGACTTTAGGCAGAATGGGACTAAATCTAGAGAAAACTGTGAGGCTGATAAAGTCTCCCTTGGTTGTCGTCCCATTTTGCATTTCAGAATCCTTCCATCCAGGCTGCCCACACCCTGCCAGCCCACCCCCGCCCACGTGCTATTCTCCAATAGCTGAAGACCACCACTGGGGTGGGGGAGGGGGTCCCATCTGGATTTGTCCTCCCGGAATAGCACTTGGTTATCTGAATAAGAACCATTATCACCTCCCTTCAAAAATGCAATTAAATGTACATTCTGTTTCATTCCTGTCTCTTAGATCCTTGGTATCATCTTGCTTCTCTGATAAAAACTGTAATGCAGTTAATAGGTTGCAATGAATTAGTGTTTGCTTTTGCTGGAGAATAGTTCATCTCTTCCCATTTTTCTCAGTTAACTAATATCTATTAAGATTATCATGAATAAAGCCCAATGATACAATTTTTTTAAAAAAAATATAGTTTCTGCACCTTAGACAATTATATTCTAGCTAGAAGAAAGGGTACATACCAAACCCTATTTGAATAAAAGCAGTAACAACATGATATCATTAAATGCCCTGCAAAATCTGATTTGGAGACACTGGACAGGGAAAAGAATGAGAAGAATGGATATGAGCATCTGGAAATGAAAAACCATCTGAAAGTCAGTTATAAACAATTGCATGTTCTTAAAAGTTAGACCTTTCTCTGTTCCTGCCAGCAGAAAATTGACATAATCACTTTCTGAGGATATCCTGGCACAGTGAGGTGACTGGAAGAGGAAGACTTAGGTGTCCTGGGTGTACTGGGTCCCGCAGGTCCTACAGAGTTGCCACCGCCCTAGCACAAGCCTTGACACCCTTCCACCCCGTCCTGACTTTGTTTGGGAAGAAGTTTCCTAGGACATCGTTTTGCCAACATGTTTCACTGTGCATTACCCTGTCTTCTCAGAGGGTTTTAGGAAAAAGGCATTTATACTTCCAGCAGAGTGAAATGCAGTGTTCTCTAAATTAAAAGGTCCGGGAGAATAAATTCTTGTTTGAAAAGGGCAAAATCCATTAATAGACAACACTAAAGGAAATATAGGTGGTGACAAACAGATCACCAGCAGATGTCAGATGGAAAAGAATAAAAAGAAAAAGAATAGGGAGTTCTCGCTGTGGCTCAGCACTTACGAACACAAGTAGTGATCATGAGAATGCAGGTTCAATCCCTGGCCTCGCTTAGTGGGTTAAAGATCTGGCGTTGCTGTGAGCTTTGGTGTAGGTTGCAGACACAGCTCGGATCTGGCGTTGCTTTGGCTGTGGTATAGGCTGGCAGCTGTAGCTCTGATTCGACCCCTAGCCTGGGAACCTCCATATGCTGCACATGTGGCCCTAAAATGCAAAAAAAAAACCCCAAAGAATAAAAGATATAAGATAAAACCTGTGATTTAGAAATTAGTAATGAGCATTCTTATTTCTATAACATAATGGTTAGAAATGCAGCATTGTAAATATGATAAAACATAACATTTAACATTGTGCATCTCCTTGAGAAATTTTTAAACCACCACACATAATTTTTACAACCACAGCTATGTACTACAGAAAAGTCCAAGCCAAAACATACAGAAATGGGAGCCAGTGAAAAAAGCTGGGAGAAAGAGAGATTGATGTATGTTAAGCTTACGAAGAAAAAAATTGAGGACTTTCCAAAACTGCAGAACTAAAATCAGTCCTACAGCTACATAAGGAAACTCTTTACTAACAGACGTGCCATTCAGTATTTTGAATTTACAATTTGCCTGTCAAGCATGATTTTGCATTGAGTTAGTCTCCTTTAAATATTAATCCAGAAATACCAGTCCCAACCAATGCATCTTCCCTGTACCCTTAAAATTTGATAAAGATAATTACTTTCGTTGGTATACATGAATTTCAAATTTTTGCTGAATGATTTCTTAAAATGCATTCTAAATAGGATCACATGCCTTGGCGCGCAGAAGGACTGATGAGGAGCTACGTGCCGTTCCCAATTTAAAACTTGACTGCATTCTAAAAACATATTGGAAATAAATGGTGGATAATTCCCTGGACTGCTGAGAGCAGTTCAGCCAGGCCATGGCATACCTAAGCCATTGTTCACACAGCACGACCTAGATCCTAGGTCCAGGCAGCTGGGTCTTTCTGGTAGAGTAGAAGGAAAGGAGATGTAGCAATGTTTGCTTCTCCTTGTCTTAGTATTAACATTATTATGCATTATGTAGGTTAAGAGTGTCTTGGCCACTCTCTCACCTCTCATTTAGCAGCTCTCCCTCCCTTGCTAGTGCTCCAGTCCTCAGAGCCATCACATGTCACCAGCCAGCTTCAGTGATGCACGACTAGCAGGTCCCCCACCCCCACCTCAAGCCAGCTCCATGCAAGCAAAGCGCTCCAAGCTCCAAACTACCTTTTCTCCCTCCCCCCTAACCCAGCCCCGGGTCTTCATGCCGAGAGCTCAGCAGAGCAGAAGGGAGGCCTTAAAGATACATTTCCAGTTCGCCAGATCTGCTACTCACTAGCTTTCTTATTGGCCAGAATTCTGTAAGAAGCAGCAGTTCCTCTCATTGCTTCTTCTGGCTTTTGAGAGACCAAGTTGTCACTAAGAAAAAAATCCAGGAGTTCCCATTGTGGTTCAGTGGGTTAAGAACCCGACTAGTATCCCTGAGGATGCCAATTTGATCCCCGGCCTCACCCAGTGGGTTAAGTATCCTTCGTTTGCATGAGTCGTGGTGTAAGTCAAAGACACAGCTTGGATCTGGTCTTGAATTGACAGCTGCAGCTCCAATTTGACCCCTAGCCTGAGAATTTCATATGCCATAGGCGCAGCCCTAAGAAGCAGAAAAAAAAAAAAAAATCCAAAAATTTTCAGATACTCTGTTGGCAGTAAAAGCCCCAGCAAGTTCCAGACAGCAGAAGCCCCCATCACCATTATTTCTAACTTCTGGGTCAGTGTTGAATTGGTTTAAAAACAGCTGTCTGTGGCTTCTCTCTTGCCTTTTCTCTTTCCTTGGGTGTCCTTCAGCACCATCTCTCTAAATGCCTGGTGCTCCCTTTAAGTGAGCTGTTTCTTTTGAAGCAGGTGCACTTGTCACTGTCCTGTCCCGGCCATGAGAACCGTTCCGTGAGACCAAGTTGTCCTTGCATCCAGTCTGAACTTGGGTGGAGAGGCAGCAGGTGAGGAACCAGCATGGCAGGGAGAGCGCTGCTCAGTGCAAACCCCGAAGCTTGGTAGGGGCCGCCTGGAACGTGATAGGAGAAGGATTCCAAGGAGGAGAGCCCAGTTCCCAAGCAAGAGGGCCATGCTGATTGTTGACGGGTTGGCCAGTGGGTGGTGAGGGACCCCTCACACTCACACATACACCCTTGATCCCCAGCAGAGTAGTTAGGCCAATCTGGGTTCAGTTCTGGGTTTTTCCTTTTATTAGCTGTGTGACCCTGGGCAATTTAACCTTAGTTTCTTCACTTGAAAACTAAGATAAAATCTTTATCAAAGAATCCCTTGTGATTAAAACGTTAACATTTGTAGGAGTTCTCATTGTGATTCAGCAGGTTAAGAACCTGACTAGTATCCATGAGGATAGGGGTTTGATCCTTGGCCTTGCACAGTGGGTTAAGGATCTGGCTTTGTTGTGAGCTGTGGTGTAGGTCACAGGTGTGGCTTGGATCTCACATTGCTGTGGCCGTAGCTGCTCCAATTCAACCCCTAGCCTGGGAACTTCCATATGCTACAGGTGCGGCCCTAAGAAGAAAAGTTAACATTTGTAAAGATGCAAAAGTGCTGAACTCTTCATTCCTCTTCGCTAACACCATCTACTGTTGTCTTTTAATCCTGGTCCAGACGTGGGTTCTGACCACAACCTGGAGTATGGTCTCTCTCCATCAGCTACTTCCCTGTAAGCAGGGGTGTTAACACTCGCCTGAGGAGTTCCCACGGTGGTGCACTGGAAATGAATCCGACTAGGAACCATGAGGTGGCGGGTTCGATCCTTGGCCTTGCTCAGTGGGTTAAGGATCTGGCGTTGTGGTGAGCTGTGGTGTAGTTTGCAGATGTGGCTTGGATCTGGCGTTACTGTGGCTGTGTGGCTGTGGTGTAGGCTGGCAGCTATAGCTCTGATTAGACCTCTGGCCTGGGAACCTCCATATGCTGTGGGTGCAGCCCTGAAAAGACAAAAAAAAACAAAACCACGCTCACCTGACAAGCTCCTGTAAGAAGTAGAGACGCCGATGTTGAGTTAGGTACACAGGAAACAGGCAGTGAGTGAAGGGCTCAACCTGGAGTGTGCCTGTCCCTAACATCACATTTGGATAAGATGCCACCTTACTTGACCCTACTATTCACACAGGGACAGTCACAGGGACAGCCAGGGGGTAGCTCATATGCTTTTAAGGGACCTTCTGGCTGGGCTTAGTAAAGGGAGGCATGGTAGCCCCACTGTGATTGCCAAGAAGGAGTGGCTACAGATACAGCTGGCCCTGGAGCTCACATTTCCATCAAGGCCCTCCATCTCCAACAAAACATTCCTGTCCTCTGTCTTAACCCTGGTGCCCCACAAGGTAGGGTAATGGGTTTTAGAAGATTGCCACAGTGATTCCTTCTGTACTACATCAGAACATGGTGGCACCATCTAGGATGCAGGAGCCCAGAGCTCCATCAACGTCTGGAGGTGTGGCGAGTTCAACAAGCATCTTCATCTTTGAATTCAGTCACTTAGCACCAAAGACAGAGTCTAGCCCAGAGTAGACGCTCAATACATTTGTTGATGATAAAATAATACCACAAATACCACATACATTCCTGTGCTCCAGGGTTGCCAACATGTTCAGAAAGTAATAGTGATAATGCGGTCAGTAATTAGAATATCAAAATGTTTTAATAGCACGCTTAATCAAATTTAGCAATTCTACCTCGTTTAGTCCTATTATAATGATCAACCAGTTTGATTATTTTTATCTCTGGCTTTAAATCCCAGGCAGGTTATTCAACTGATTATTGCCTGGACTTAAGACTCAAATGAATACAACATCAGGGTCATTTTTAGAATTAGTAAGTTTCCTTCAATTCTGATATTTAAGATTAGATATATTAAAATTATTGATTTTATGGTCATTACCAGAGTTTTCTGTAGTATAACTCTGTAATTATAAAGATATGTCATAGCCAAGTGAGAACTAGAAACAACACATTGACTTAAATGTAACAAATTTTAAAGTCATCCATTTGACTCTGAATACAAATTTTTACCAAATAGAAATGGTTATTGTACATTAATAATGATAGCCAGACTTTCTATTTTCTGTCCTCAAATTCACTAATATAATTTTATTTCCTGATACTAACTTAGGCAGAATGTGTTCAATCAAGGCATGAATGCATTATTTTTGTCACTAGAGGGCAGGAAATTAAAGTACATTATTTCCAAAAATCCCTTAAAGCTAAAAGTATTATATTTAGTGAATCATAATTATTTCCTAAGAGAAGGAAATAATTCACTGAGTAGATATTATCCTAGCAAATAATTCATAAACACTAATAAATTCAACAAATAATAAACTCAACTGGTTTTGCTTTAATAATTTTGATGGGGGAAATAATGAAACTCTATTGCATGACAGTTTTTTAAGTGAATATTTCTCCTGAAACAATGTCTTTTACTAGTTCTCATTTGCTATAAGTTTCTGCTTTCTGCTGCAGTTATTCATCATGTAATGTGTTTCTTTTCTCAGAAGTTTATTTAACCTTGTTAAGTCTTTAGCTAATGGTTTAAATCTTAAATAATGGAACTCCACCTATTGATTTCCAGTCATCTTCTGAATTGCCTTTCCAGGCACTTTTCTACAACTGGCATACCTGTGAATGCCTTCCTGCCCAAGACTTCCAGGTAAATGCCCTGAGAAGTATTTGCACACTTAGTATTTCTTTAAGTGTTTACCAAATGAACCAGACACAGCTAATACCCTTCCTATACTCCTTAGATTCCAAATACAAAGCTAAATTTTGAAATTTAAATAACAGGAGTTACCTCTATGGCACCATGGATTAATGATCTGCCTTGTCTCCATGGAAGTGCTGGTTCAATCCTTGGCCTCACTCAGTGGGTTAAGGATCCCACTCACTCAGCAGTTTTGCCAAAAGCTGCAGCATAGGTCACAGATGCGGCTCAGATGTGGCGTTGCTGTGGCTGTGGTGTAGGCCAGCAGCTGCAGCTCTAATTTGACCTGTGTCCTGGGAACTTCCATATGCCAAAGGTGTGGCCCTAAAAAAAAAAGTTAGAAAAAAATTTTAAAATAAGTTTGCATAAGAAAATAATAAGACATTAAGCAAATATGAATTCTGTGAACATAGAATTCAAATCAAGTGATCTCAGGTTTTCACTGTCTATTTGTCTCAACCCTAGTACAATAGGCTGCATAGTGGCCTCCCAGAACCTGTGAATACCTTTCATGGCAAAGGGACTTGCAGAGATAATTGAGGTTAAGGACCTTAAGAGGGAGAGGTTTCCTTAGATTATCTAGATAGACGAGTCCAATTACATGAGCTCTTAAAATCAGAAGAGGAAACAGAAAAGGGGGGGCCAGAGAGATGAGGCAGAAGAAGCAGCAGAAGAGATTATAAGTATGAGCAGGAACTGACCTACAGGTGCTGACTTTGAGGATGTGGGAGCAGAGCCATAAGCCAAGGTATATGGGTGGCTTCTAGAACCTCTGAACAGCCCTCAGCTGACAGCTGTAAGAAATGAGAACCGTGTTTGTCCAGCCGCAAGGAACAGAATTCTGCCAACAACCATAATGGCAAGGAAATGGCTTCTCCCTTAGAGCCTGCAGAAAGGAACACAGCCTGCAGATGCCTTGACTTTAGCTCAGTGGAACCTGCCTTGCACTTCTGAGCTCCAGCACTGTCAGGTAATACACACCTATTGCTTAAGCTGCTAATTTAGTGGGAATGCATGCCAATGTGATAGGAGAATTCCCTTTCCAGGACCCACCCAGGGCCTTAGCTTTGCATGTTACTCCCAACTTACCAACAGCTCCTCTAAGCTTTCCTGTAGGAGGTGCTGCCTGAACTGAGTCATGTAGGAGGAGGTAGCGTAAAGAAATGGGAGTTGTTTCAGGCAGAAGGGACAGTATAGAGAAAGGCTGAGAGTCAGGAAATTTATGCCACAAGGAAAGGAGATGAAGGGCACCCTGCATTTTGAAGCCTTAAGTGCAGCAAGGAGCGCAGAGAATGAGGCTGAAGAGGTAGACCAGGACCAAAGCAAGGAAACAAATACCGTGTTAAATACCACCTTCATCCGGAGGCAATGGGGAGCCATTCATGGGCCATTAGGCAGAGTTTTAAATAAGGTTAAGCATGTGCTTCACAGGGGATCATTCTTGCAGCTGTCAGGAAAAAGGGCTCAAGGGAATGAAACATTAGAATATTCATGCAGAAGGCCAGGTAGGATGTGTTGCCTAGCCAAAGAAAGGCATCTGTTTGGGGATGAATCTAATAGGTATTTGGTTAATGAAACCAGCAAAACCTAGTGACTGATTAGACATGGGATTGAGTGGAAGGTAGGGTCACGATTACCTTCTAATGTCTGAGTAAATGGTGGTACCTCCAACAGAGATGAAAATATACAGAAGGAAGAACTGTTTAGTGGGAAAGAGGGTAGTGGACTATTTGTGACCTATGCTATAGAATTTGAGATGTTTATGGAAAAACGAGGATGACTTGGCCAGCACTCAGCTGGAAATTGAGTCTGAAATACAGAAGAAATCATAAAAGTGGCAACAATTCCCAGAAATAATACATAGAATGAAAATAAATAAGAATGTGATTAAAACTTGGAGTACACAACAGTAGAACAATCGAGAGAAAGAAGAACCCACAAAAGGACCAGAAGAGGAAAAGTTGGTGAGGTCAGAGAAGCAGTAAAGTATAGTGCAAGCAAAGTAAAAAGAGAAGAGAGAGTCCAGAAAAAGGGAGTGGCCAGCAGTGAGGAGAGACCTACAACATGTCCTTGAATCCAGTGTGTGAGGAGTCTTTGATGATCTGATGGTAGTCCCAGGAGCGCAGATGACATCGAAGCAAGTTCCAGTGAAATGAGAATATAGCACATGAGAAAGTAAAGCAAATGCTCTTTCTTCCTCAATATCGATTGCATTTTGGGTCTGACATCTATTCTTGGCCTTACCAGAACATAGGATCTTGCCTGCTTCATTAAAACTAAAGTCCACTGAGCACCTACTCAGTGCCGTACATTGAACCTTGGAGAAGACAAAGATACATAAGATGTAGAGTTTTCCCATCAGGGAACTTACTCTTAAAAGGCAAGATAATGCATTGTAAAAACAATAGCAGACAAAACAATATGGCACTGGCGCGCACACACACACACACACACACACACACACACACACACGCAAAAAAAAAAAAAAAAAAACAGAAACATAGACCAATGAACAGGATAGAAAGTCCAGATATAAACCCAAGTACCTATGGGCAATTAATCTATGACAAAGGAGAACAGAACGTACAGTGGAAGAAGATAGCCTCTTCAGTAAATGGTGCTGGGAAAACTGGAAAGCTACATGTAAGAGAATGAAAGTAGAACACTATCTAACACCATTTACAAAAATAAACTCAAAATGGATTAAAGACCTAAATATAACGCCAGACACTATAAAACTCCTAGAGGAAAGCATAGGCAGAACTCTCTTTGACATAAATCACAGCAACTTGTTTGATCCACCTCCTAGAATAATGACAATAAAGACACAAATAAACCAATGGGACCTAATGAAATCCAAAATCTTTTGCAGAGCAAAGGAAACCATTAAATAAACAAAAGGACAATCCACAGAATGGGAGAAAATCTTTGCTAACAATGCAACAGACAAGCGCCTAATCTCCAAAATATACAAACAACTCATGCAACTTAACAACAAAAAAACAAACAACCCAATTGAAAAATGGGCAGAAGACCTAAATAGACATTTCTCCAAAGAAGACATATGGATGGCCAACAGGCATATGAAAAAATGCTCAATATCACTAATTATCAGAGAAATGCAAATCAAAACTTCAGTGAGGTGCCACTTCACACCAGCCAGAAGGGCCTTCATTAACACGTCAACAAAGAACAAATGCTGGAGAGGGTGTGGAGAAAAGGGAACCCTCCTACACTGTTGGTGGGAATGTAAATTGGTACAACCACCATGGAAAACAGTATGGAGGTACCTCAAAAAACTAAACATAGAACTACCCATACGATCTAGCAATTCTACTGCTGGGCATATATCCAGACAAAACTTGCATTGAAAAAGATACATGCTCTATGTTCATAGCAGCACTATTCACAATAGCCAAGACACAGAAACAACCTAAATGTCCATCAACAGATGAATGGATTAAGAAGATGTGGTATATATATACAATGAAATATTACTCAGCCATAAAAAAGAACAAACTAATGCCATTTGCAGCAACATGGATGGATCTAGAGACTTTCATACTAGTTGAAGTAAGCCAGAAAGAAAAAGACAGATACCATATGATATCACTTATTTGTGGAATCTAAAATATGGAACAGATGATCCTATCTAAAAATAACAAACAAACAAAAACCAGAAACAGATCATGGCCAAGAAGTGTAGATTTGGGGTTCCAGTGGGGGGAAGGGGAGGGAGAGGGGTGGATGGGCATTTTGGGGGTTATGGGGATGCAAACTGTTATATTTGGAATGGATGGGCAATAGGAGCTACTGTACAGCACAGGGAAATGTGTATGATTGGGTCACTTTGTGGTATGACAGAATTTGACAAAACATTGTAAATAAACTATACTTCAGTTTTAAAAAAAGAATTTAACTTCGGGAGATGGCTGCAGTGTATGCATTTAACCACTATGACCTATAACTATAGGTAGGGAAAGGTCAAACATAACAGAAGTCAGGAGAGAAGCACAAAGCACTTTGGGTGGTCAGAAGAGAGAGAAAATAACTTCTACTGAGGGAATCAAGAAAGAGTTCATGAAGAGGTGGTACTTGGTGTTTTGTTTTGTTTTGTTTTGTTCTTTTTTGGCTGCACTTGCAGCACATGGAAGTTCCCAGGCCAGGGGTCAAATTGGAGCTACAGCTGAGGCCTGTACCACAGCCATAGCAACACCAGATCCTTAACCCACTGAGTGAGGCCAGGGATCAAACCTGCATCTTCAGAAACAATGCCAGGTCCTTAACCCACTGAGCCACAATGGGAACTCCTGGATAAGCCTTGATTGGACCCATGAGGCCTGATGTGCTGAGAGGGAGGACAGCTAACTAACCTGAAGGGGAAGATGAGCAAAGGTCCAGAGGTAGAGATGGGATTGAATGTGGGCTGCACAGGGCTGGGGGTGGTGGTGCTGCTGCTGGTTTGATGTAGAAGGACAGAGAATAATACATGGCTGAAAGAAAGATGTGGCCAGAATTTGGAGAAAGCTAATTAGATCTTTATAATGTCATCAAAAAAAAAAAAAGAGGGAGAGAGAAACAAAGAAGAAAACCCAACAAACCTGCAGATGGTTTTGAGAAGGGTTAAGAATATGGTGTTCTATTTTTAAAGAGATTAATTCAGCAGCAGTGTTTAGGGAGAGCCAAAATACCATATTTCTTTAATCCCACCAAATTGCCCTCTCAAGAATCCAAGAATTCTGCACTAGTTTCTTACGGCTGCGATAGCAAAGTACCACAAACTTGAGAGCTTAAAGCCACATGCATTTATTCTCTTACAGTTCTGGAGTGCAGAAGCACAAAGTCAATGTCACTGGGCTATGTTCCCTCTGAAGACCTTAGGGGAGACTCTGTTTCCTTGCTTTTTCTAGATTCTAGAGCTGCGTCTCTCACACTCTGGCTTGCGGCCCCCTCCTGTCGTCAAAGTCGGTAGCATAGCACTTCCTTCTGTGGTCGCATTGCCCTCCTCTTTGTCTCCAATCTCCCTAGGATGTTATGCCTTCGCCTCATAAGGATACTTGTGATTGCATTTAGGGCCCACTTGGATAATCCAGAGTCATCCTATCCTCCTAAAATCCTTAACTTAATCACATCTGCACGATGTCGCTTTTTGGCATAACGGGTAACACGCACGGGTTCTAGGGATTAAAGATCTGGAATATCTTTGGAGGCTTTTATTCAGCTGAGAGCAACATCCATCTAGAACAATTCCAAATCCTTCGGCTTGTTTTTCACCCTTGTCCTTGTGGGACAGAAATAGTATCCTTCAATTGGGACAGTGGCCTGGAGTTGGCCATAGGGAATGGGGACCATGAAGACCCTTCCATCCACCCCTGTGGTGTTAAAGGAAAGAAAAAGCAACCCCTGTGAAAGGAAACAGCAGACTCCACTAGACCGAGCGATTAGGGAGATGCTCTCTGCAGTCATGTGGGGAGGTGGGAAGAATGCTTGGGGTGGGGGATTTACCTATAGAACAAGTGTTCATGGCCAGGGTGGAAGACACCAGTATCACAGGTGTCTTGTGGTGGAGACACTGGCATCATTTAGGACTAAGCTAGATGACAACGTGGAGTTTGAGAGAAAAAGTAATGTGGAAGGGAGGGTACCAGGGTGTGAATCAGTCACCAGGACCATGTGCAGAGCCCCTGGTGCTGCTTAGGCACATGGAGAAGACGGGAATCTTAGGAGGAAGTCCTGAAAACCTGAAGAATGGATTTGCAAAGAAGAGCCAAATTCAGCCTCTGTCCCGGTGACCAGAAATTCAGAATGCAAAATAACTTTAAATATAATTGGCCAATCTTTTGCTGTATCTTTTCCACTATAACACTTTTCTGCAAAATTTGGATTTTTGAGCTTCTTTTTATGTTGCTGCACACAATGTAAAATACGTGCACAATGTGTACAAATTGTGAGTTAGACAATTAATGTATACCAAAGAGACATTTATTAGTGACACAATATTGCTAAAGGAAGTCAAGCCTTTGGAGATTAAACTGCAGTGACCTTCCATTCAGGCATTCATTTCATTTGGGTCAGGATCAAAACCAAAAATAAAATTGTGGCTTTCTATAAATATGCTATTAAAAATTTAAAGACATTATTCTCAGCTGATAAGCATAAGATGCTATCATGTTGATAAATCTGAGAGATGGACATGGTAGGCAGCTACTTTGGAAACCCAACTACCTTACAATGAAGCTGAATGCATGCTAGCTGTTTCAGTCAAAGTCATAGAGTTAGACAGCTGGCATCATAGCCTGGGATTTTTGAGGAAGCCTTTCTGGTGAAGGAGTTGTTTGCAGTGGTGTAGACAGAGTTAAGGGAACCAATAGTGGGTGTTGAAGCTTGCTTAAAGGCTAGCAACAGCCGGAAACCATTACCACCCATAGGCCTGAGGTGTAATAGGAGGAAGGCTTTCCTGGAACCAGGGAGACAGAGAATAATGATCACACTAGCCAGGAGTTCCCGTCATGGTGCAGCAGAAACGAATCTGAGTGGCAGCCATGAGGTTGCCGGCAGGTTCGATCCCTGGCCTCACAGGGAGGAGGGATTGATGCTGTGAGCTGTGGTGTAGGTCGCAGATGTGGCTTGGATCTGGTGTTGCTGTGGTGTAGGCTGGCAGCTGTGGCTCCAATTAGACCCCTTGCCTGGGAACCTCCATATGCCGTGGGTGCGGTCCTAAAAAGCAAATAAATAAATAAAATTATCGTACTAGCCAATAACATCTATTTTGGTAAGACTGGGAGATGTCAAGAACTAAAGACCAAGCAACACGACCCCTTCCCCCACCAGTCATGGCAAATAATATCCTGCCCTGAGCTGTAAGAGTTGGCTACAACCCAGAACAAAGATAATCTTTGTTGGAGATCAGCTTTGAAAAATTATGTGCACCCTCAATTTCAAACATGGGAACTAAGGTGGTCTTAGCAGGCTTCTATTCACCAGACCCTTGGTCTGACACAGACTGGGTAGAACCACCTGTAGCAGCCATCCTATGATCAGCCCTGTAGGAAACACCAAGCCTCTTGTAGGCCCTGAGCATCAGTTCTCACTCCATCAGCTGGAGGAAGAGAATGCACCTTCTTCTTGTTTGCATAGCTCCAGGCAGTGAGATCCACTGGTCCAGCGCCTCCCTAAAGGTGAGACTCAGAATTTGGGAGGAGCCTGGTCATCCCCCAGGACAGCAAACAACTCCTACAGCACTTGAGTCCTGAAGACGTACCCCTGAAAGGTGATCGAAAACTTTTCTTCAGGAAACACTTCTGCTAAAGGAGTCCATACATTCTAACTGGGAAATGTCAAGACCGAAATATTATTTTTATTGTTATGATCATCACTTTTGCTGGAACGAGCAAATCATTGCATATGGACTTTACAGCTGAACATTCCCCCCCCCCTCCCCCCGCCCAGCTTTTCAGTTCCTCTGTCAGGCCCAAAATAGGTAATTACAGAAGCAAATGAAACCCTTTATACGAGCCAAAGGTTTTAAGGGAGCCATCACCACCTACACACTGGGCAGCAGGTCCTCTGGGAAACATTCACTGTGAGCCACATCTGAATGAAAGTGGAAACCGACAGCTTTAGTTCTGGCTTTGGAACATATGGTGCAGTAAATTATCAGCATGCAGTCTATAATTAAGGACACAGCTTCTCAGTAATAATACCTAAATGTGCATGTACTCAGCTATCCATTACCTCCTGGAACAAAATCAGATATGGTCAAGTTTGGGGCCAAGGCAACACTGATACCTTGGTGACTGTCTGAATAGCCTCTGAATTATAAATGCCTTCCTCACCCACGCAGCCAGCCTTCAAGCAGCTGGAAGTGCTCTTACCCACACGGTTCAGACCTTGTATTATGTGGCCCCATCATCTTGGCCACAAGCAAAGAGGATCAGGGACTGGGGTCTGAGTCAGAGGCTCTGGTCAGCAGCTACAAGGTGGTTTAGCTGCAAAGGCACCCTGCGCTAACGGGTCAACCCATTGCAATTACATATTCTCTCTGGCAAAGTCTCAAGGGAAGCAGAAGCCAGGCAGCAAAAGCCTCCAGGAGCAGGCACAAGCCATCCTCAGTGAAGGAGGCAGTAGCGCAGAGGCCATAGCTTGACATCGAGCACAGCAATAGAAACTGAGGCTCCAGAGTAGTGTTGTAATTAGGAGAGAGAGCAGGGAGCAATGGATGCCTCATTCTGATACAGCCCAGAACAGCGGCAGCCGGAACATCCAAGAACAGCATCACACTTCCTGAGTGCCTGGCTGTGAAATTGTAGCTCTCATTGCCCTACGTGTCCTTATACAAATTCCTGCCACTGAGGATGTCTCCGTGATATCTCTGAGCACGTGATGTCTCTGAACGTGTCTCTGTGCCTTGCAACTTGACAAAAATAAAACAAGACTGAATACTGAAGATTTTGTGTTGAAACCACATTCATACAAATGAAGGTCCATCTCATCAGGAACCTTCTTTTTGCTCACATAGGACAACGATGGGTGAGTATGGGGCTTGGAGAAACTTAGCTTCTAAGACCAAAGCAACATTGCATTTGAGCTCTGCCAAATCCATGGAGTCTTTGCTATGTGCCATAAACTTCCAGGGCAAAATTGGTCACAATTTGGGGAAATTGTTGCAAATAACTTGGAAGAAACATAAAGTGTTCCAGATTTTAACTGCTGCTGAGCCTAACACTACAATTTTTATACCAATACGACTACATCTTGGGCTTCTGGAGAACCGGAAATTCATTGTAGTGTTCTTGATGCCTATGCAGAACCTTGCCTACACACTAGACTGTGTGATGCTGGTCACCACTTCTTATGTCTGTGTTGTCACGGCACGTGGTCCGGCATTTAGGTAGATGCAGCCATGGAACCACATTGCCTTAGATTTATGGTTGCATAAATTATTTGGTTATAATTGTTAACATATATCTCATCATAAAGAGCAAGCAAAAAATAATGCCCACCAATTTCTTGGTAGAAACGGGTTGGAGTTTGCAATGGAACCAATCCTCATTTCTTAGGAGGAGGCTGGCTGGTTGACCAGTCAGTAACTCACAGAATGGCAGTGAGGAGTGAATTCCCCAACCAAGCAGTTCCCCCCTCAGTTCTGCAGACACATCTCAGAAGGATGTAGAGAAAGCAGGATGCCAACTTCCCAGCCTACATGAACAATGTAACCACCAGGTGGTGGGATATTGACATCTGCCTGTGCAAGCACCCCAGAGGAGAGGCGCAAGGAAAGCCATATTCCTGGGGGCTCTTTAGTTTGGCCAAAGGAAAGAGCAAAATTATACGTGTTTATGTTTCATGGCAGCTGGCTCTGTTATCTTGCCATCCATCTCTAAAATGGGCAGATTTCTGCCAGGTGTACAGCCCTCATGCTGGCCTAACACAGGGTTTAGATGAGTACCATTACCTAGTTCTGGCCTTTCACAACCCCTTTTAAAATTACGAAGCCTGGAATTAATTTTTTTTTTCTGTCTTTTTAGGGCCGCACTCACGACATACAGAGGTTCCCAGGCTAGGGGTCAAATTGGAGCTGTAGCTGCACCTATACACCACAGCCACAGCAATCAAGATCTGAGCCGTGTCTGAGACCTACGCCACAGCTCACAGCAAGGCTGGATCCTTAACCCACTGAGCAAGGCCAGGGATCAAACCTGCATCCTCATGAATGCTAGTCAGATTCGTTAACTGCTGAGCCACTATGGGAACTCCTGAAGCCTGGAATTATTAGCTCTCTTGGCTACCCACCCCTTTGGCAGTCTGGTGAAGTCCATGAATCCCTTCTCAGAAAAATATTTTTAAAATGCATACCAGAATACATAGGATTACAACTGAAGCCAATTATAATGAAACACAGCTCTATCCACTCAGATTAAGATCCCCTGCAACCTGACTCATTCATAGTTTTTCTCTAAATCGGATGTAATAAAATCAACTAGGTTTCCCACCACCAAATGTAATTCCTATTCTGCCTCACTCTTTATCATTTCTGGGTTACCTTGGTTGGAGTTTGGCAAATTTCCTACTCTTCTGTCCTGCAACAAAAACCATTTCTTGGTCGAGCTAACACATGGCTGACAAATATCATCATATCTTCCATCTCCAACTCCTGGAGAACTTCTTCAGTATTACCCCCGAGTGACAATGTACAGAAGGGAAGTAGTAAGAAGCCATGCAGTACAGTGAAACAGCCTGGAGGGACACCCCACACCCCACCCCAGCAACTGTAGCTTGTCTAATATTTGCTAAGAGCCTACCATGTATCAAATTATACACAGAGATCCACTCCCTGCTCTCTGGAATGTCTAGAGTCCAGAGAGCTGTTTTGCAATTCAATCTCATCTCCCAGGCAACTGGGCAGAGCACCTAACCCTGTGGGTTTCAGTTTCCTCAAGTGTAAAATATGTAAATAACAGCCATAGCTCTGAAGATTGCTGTGAATGGAGTAAGTGAAAGAATGCATGGGAAGGTGCTGCGTATTAACAAAGTTGGCATTGAAACATATAAACACATAAGTGCTCTTTAGAACTTTAATCACATCTAAATTCAACTCTTACTATTGTGTGGATCTCAACTCCCCAACTTTTCTCAAGATCAGAAGCATCGGGATCTCATCCACTTTCAGAGCATTCTACAATTCTTTCTATTCTAGTTTTTTAAATATAACTCATTCTTAAAAAAAAAAATAGCATCTTGCAGTTTCCTTAGTCCTCAAGATATTTTTGCCCTAAAAACTGTTGCGGCTGATTAAGCTCCAGGGTTTTAACTCCCTGCCATTGGCTTTTTAGACACTGAGCTCCCCATTCTTAAGGCCGTTCAAGCAAGAGCTTGGTAAAGGTCTGTACTATTTCCTGAGACGGTTTGGTCTTTGCGACCTGGGTTCCTTGGAGTTCCTGTCGTGGCTCAGTGGTAAACAAACCTGACTAGCATCCCTGAGGATGAGGGTTCGATTCCTGGCCTTGCTCAGTGGGTTAAGGATCCTGCATTGCCGTGAACTGTGGTGTAGGTCGCAGGTGTGGTTCAGATCCCTTGTTGCTGTAGTGTAGGCCAGCAGCTACAGCTCCAGTTCAACCCCTAGCCTGGGAACTTCCATATGCTGTGGGTGCAGCCCTAAAAAGACAAAAGACAAAAAAAAAAAGACACTGTGAGCTGGATTCCTAGAAGCCCACAGCCCATATTCTTTATGTCTTCCAGATTTCCTAATCAAGACTTCTGTAACCATCTTTCTAGTGTTGGAGTTTTCCCTCATGTATCCTTTCAGATCGCCTTCTGAATCAATCTCCTGGAATCATGAATGGGTTACAAGCTGCACCCACATGTAAGAGGGCAGATAAAGTGGCCCAGGAGCCCTTCTTCATATAAAACTGCCAAGCACATACCATCTCTGTAGAAATTCATCACTGAAACCTAAGCCCTGCTCATCCAAGAGGCCCTCTAGCTCCTTTTCCTGTGGTCACTTATCAGACTTCTTTTCTTGGGGCAGCGGGGAGGCACAAGAGAAGACTCTTTTTCCCTTCTCTCCTCTAAAATATGAGAAAACCGATTATTATCCTTCATAGGCATACGACAACCTTAATACCATTCTCATCACAGTCTTAGAAGAAAATTCTCTCCTATTTGAAATTAATTCACAGGAAATAAATTCTGCTAGCTACAGCATGAGACTCCCAGAAGTTACACATTTGCTAGAAATGTTCTTAAAAAATCAGAAAACTTTTTTCCCTGAAGCTTAGAAGGCACTGGGGCAGCATGTGTCCCTCCAGCATTCCAGCCCAGTTGTTATCAGCGGGCTCCTGCCCTTGGTTCCTTGAGCTCTCCCTCTGCAGCAGGTGTGCCTGGTGCTGGTGTTAGTGTTGGCCGTACCAACATCACTTTCAAAGAGGAGTGAAACACAGCCCTTGCCCTGTAGGCACAGTTCTCAATTACTTTCTCGGTACAGTTTTCAATACTGGCATCACTGCACACCAGTTACACTGAAGTTGTTACCATCAATAGTGCCATACGTGATCTACTGATGATAGTGGGTGACTTACTTTCTTCTATGAAAATCAGATCCCATTTAAAGTCATCCCTCTCATGCTTGTGTTCATTCTGATCTGCTTTCTTGAGCGGGATAGAAATGGGTGGAGTTACAGTGATGCCTAGATTTTGCACGAGGGCTATGTGAACATCACCTTTCATGAGTGTCTCAGAGAGAAAGAGGGTTGAGAACAGCTCCCCTGGCGTGTGCAATGATGTGCTGACCTTGACAATGGCAAGGAGCAAGTTATGCATGGCTCCTGGCCTTGAGGAACTTAGAGTGTAACTGGCAGGATATATCTGATAACAATATAGGTAATATATAATTAAAAGCTGAGCTGTGGGGGTTAGTCTT
This sequence comes from Phacochoerus africanus, assembly GCF_016906955.1. NCBI lineage: Eukaryota > Metazoa > Chordata > Mammalia > Artiodactyla > Suidae > Phacochoerus > Phacochoerus africanus. The sequence goes on from NC_062549.1 coordinate 67,380,781, forward strand.
TGTAAGTGAGAGAAAGCCAAACGCAGTAAGGAATGACTTCCTATCAGTCTTTTTTTTTTTTTTTTGCCTTTTGTCTTTTCTAGGGCCGAACCCCCAGCATATGGAGATTCCCAGGCTAAGGGTCTGCTAGCCTACACCAGAGCCACAGCAACACCAAATCCGAGCCACATCTGCAACCTACACCACAGCTCACGGCAACGCCGGATCCTTAAGCCACTGAAGCAAGGCCAGGGATCAAACCTGCAACCTCATGGTTTCTAGTCGGATTCGTTTCCACTACACCACGACGGGAACTCCACTTCCTATCAATCTTAAGACATTCTGCAGCGATGGGGAGGCCTCAGGATTAGGTAGGTTTAAACAGGTGAGAGTCACAGAGATAAGCAGGTTGGAGAGGGGTGGGCTTCCTTCACAGTGAGCCTGGCTCAGGCTGCTCCTGTATCTTCAAGTGTCTTCCCCCTCCCGGACCAGTCCACTCAGAGCGGCAGCTCTCATTAGAGTGAATCTCAAATCCATCTACTTCTCTGCACCCCCAAGTCTCCACCTTACCTTGGGACCTGATCAGGGTTCACCGCTATTCTGGCTACAGCTGCCAAATGGCCCTTCCTTCCTTC